>NC_090651.1:317294056-317594056 GCF_040937935.1 Hyperolius riggenbachi
AACGAGGTAGAACACAAAAATGAGCAGGTGAGTTCCAGTCTGCCCTGGTGGACAAAGGTTCCGGTGATGTTCCAGGGACACTCGGACGGGGCATCTGCAGTTCCAAAGTTCTTTCTACACCCACTGGTCGTCTGGATGGGAATGACAACTTTAGGCATCATTATCCAGGTGAGGTTGCGGGTTAAAATTACGTAAAATAAATTAACCTGGTCCAGAGATTGGTGCCTCATAAACAATCTCCGGAACCAATAGTTTAAATTAAGGGATATACAGGGTTACGGGTATAGGTTTAGTAGTACCTAGGAGCTGATTGTATAAAGGCGCTCTTTTAGAAGGCACCTGGCACTGCTCCGTTTTGTAACAACCAAACGAGTTTCACTTTTCTGTGGTCATGCAAGTTTGTGAGTGATACGCAAGTGACGCAAATGCTGAGCATGTGGTATTGAGGGACTTAGAAGTAGGGCTTCCCCAGAGAGCCTGGTTACAGGAAGACCAAGAGGTCTTGCTCTCTCTCTTCCAGGGGTAACCACCGAGAGCAGAGAAGTTGTGTGAGCATGAACATCGAAAAGTGAAACATAAACGAAAGAAACCAGGTACTGGGAGGTTCAGACGCTGGGATCTGCGGGTCAAGCCGTTTTAGGGGGGATTGTTATAATTTAAGTAGGCCTCAGTTATTTGGACTGAGTTAGTCAAAAAGGCTTGATGAGCAGACCTGCCCTTTAAGGGGATTTTCTCTGAAGAGAGAAAATCTGCAGTTCTGTCAGCAGAACTAGAACATACCAAGAAGCTGTTCTGAACAAGGCCGCAGGTCTCCCTGACCTGGGCCTGGAACAATAAACATCAGTCATGTTTTGTAAATATTCACATTCCTGCAGGTATGTCAAATGTCTCATTGATTATTAATCGAGTAGGCGGGTATGATGACACCATGAGTGGGTCCACCAATAGACTGATATAGGGGGTGGCGAAGATGATGTCATATTTAACTCTTTCCTAGCCGGTATTAAATCTGGAGCGAGCGATGGAGAACTCACTTCTGCTTCTTCCTTCTGCACTAGCTCGCAAGGCCGACTTGGACCTCTAAGCATGTTCTTCCTTTATGTAATCTGATATAATGTTTGCTGTACATAGGTAGTTTAGTGGAACGTAGGTTAGCAAGAAGGTACCTGATAGACTTCGGTAGGGAGTCTAATCATGAGCTTATAATGCAACATGAAGATTTGCATAGCTAGGATATGATGACTGTATCTATCTGTCTTTCTGTGACTTGAATAAATAACGGAAACATTGGAGAAGCCTGAGAAAGTCTATCTACTGTTTGCTGGGTGGAGAGTCAAGTGATCTCACAGTCTGTGAGACGATGGTGTCGAAGCAAGGTGATAAGAACAGTTTATAACACTACTCCTCTCTGACTCCTCCTCTGAACTGTCCCCCTGGTCATCTCCTCTACCGGGAACATATGTGGTATCCGTATAATCGTCATCATAATCCTCCTGGCCAGCTGCGCTTTCCTCAGACACCTCCTCAAGTGCACCAACTTCAGGTGGTCCACCATCATCCCCATCCACACACGTTACGTCCATACTATCGCCACCTAACTCAGACGTATGAGGTGGTGTACCTGCGCCTTCTTGTTGTTGTTGCAGTAGTGGCTGGGAATCAGTGATTTCACCACCACCACCAAATAACTCCTGCGAAGTGTCAAATGCAGCGGATGTGGTGCTTGTTGTAGCGCTGGTGGCTGCGGGAGATGAGGTGTTCTGTGTTAAATACTCAATCACCTCCTCACGATTTTGGGAAGTGATGGCACGTGCCTTCTTCTGAGCACTGTATTTTGGGGCAGGTCCGCATGAAATCACAGCAACACCACCTCGCACAGCCACAGACCTGCCGGTGCCTGGTGGCCTTCCTCTGGGTCTGCCTCTACCTCTTCCTCTACCTGGTTTGTCCATTTTGTCCATCTCGGGGGTATGCTAGCTATATGCAGTGAGGTGGGTTCTCACTCAACACAACAGGTAGTTAGATGCAGTGAGGTGGCCAGGTGGGTTCACACTCAACACAACAGGTAGTTAGATGCAGTGAGCTGGGTTCACTCAACAGTAAAGGTACTTAAGATGCAGTGAGGTGGGTTCTCACTCAACACAACAGGTAGTTAGATGCAGTGAGGTGGCCAGGTGGGTTCACACTCAACACAACAGGTAGTTAGATGCAGTGAGCTGGGTTCACTCAACACAACGCTAGGTATATGCAGTGATGATGTGGGTTAAGTAAACACAACAGGTACTGGGTAGTTAGATGCAGTGAGCTGGGTTCACTGAACAGTATACAGTAAAGGTACTTAAGATGCAGTGAGGTGGGTTCTCACTCAACACAACAGGTAGTTAGACTTAGATGCAGTGAGCTGGGTTCACTCAACACAACGCTAGGTATATGCAGTGATGAGGTGGGTTAAGTAAACACAACAGGTACTGGGTAGTTAGATGCAGTGAGCTGGGTTCACTCAACACAAAGCTAGGTATATGCAGTGATGAGGTGGGTTAAGTAAACACAACAGGTACTGGGGTATATGCAGTACTGGGTAGTACAATGTGCAGCTCCCTGTCACACACACAGGCAGTCAGTCACTGAATGTGCTGGGCTGCTGGCAGTGGCACACACACTATCAATTAGCAAGGCTGTGCATGCAACAAAAGTGTCAGAAAAAAAAAATGTACAGGTTGAGCTCTGAAAAGAGCTGTTGCTGGGTGCTTTAACAGCAATATTAATCAGTCAGGAACAAGCAAAGCAGCCTAGAACCTAACTAATCTGTCCCTAAGAGAAAAAGTCTGCAGCAGCTGTCCCTTTCCTCTCTCTAGCAGGCACACGAGTGACTGTAATGGCCGCCGGAGGCTGCCTTATATAAGGGGGGGTGGTGCTCCAGGGCTTACTGTAGCCTGAATGGCTACAATGTGCCTGCTGACTGTGATGCAGAGGGTCAAAGTTGACCCTCATAGTGCATTATGGGGCGAATCGAACTTCCGGAAAAGTTCGCCTGGCGCAGGCGAACGCGAACCCCCAATGTTCGCCTGGAACCGTTCGCCGGCGAACCGTTCGGTACACCTCTACTGCTGATACCGCCACCTATATTCAACCCAAAACACAATTGCGGTGTCATTTTTTTTGGAGGTGTCTGGGCTGAAAACTGTCATGTCCCAGTTGTGCGATTGGACTTTGGACACAATGTGGGCTGCACGACCGCTGTCTGGAACCTAGTCCTGATGTTAATTGACAGCTTTTTTTTTTTTTTTCATTTTATGTCCACCAAATAATTAATTAGTATTTCCCTTTAATAAAACATGATGCTACATGCATCATTTACCCTAAAAACCATTTTAAAGCTATTTAAAGGGCATTTCCGGGTTTTCTATCCGGATAACCGAATAGGTCGGGTACCCGCGGGTAATTTGGTCGGCTATCCGGATCGGATCCGGATATCCGCAAGGTCGGATCCGGATACCCGGATCCGGATATCTGGGTACCCGAATCCAGATCCGGGCGGGTAATAAAAAGCACTACCCGAGCATCCCTGCACACCATGCAATTTCCCGTCAGATAGATGGGTCGAATCGATTATTACCGACATGTCTAATCTGATATCCAATTGTTTTTTTCTGATCGCTTTTTCCTTCACTTCTATTCAAAATCAATCAGAAAATTGATCAGATTTGGACCGGTTGACAATAATTTCCGGTTGAAATAGATTTCAACTTTGTCATATTACTTCAATAAAGCTTATTGAAACAGAAAATAATCAATTCAATCCATGACGAGAAATTGCACAGTGTGTACCAGGCATAATGTTTCAACCAGACAAGCTGTGCTGGGATTTTCTGTGAGTGCCCCGTGACAGTTTGCTCTGTCCCAACATCTGGGGAGTGCATCTGTGTGGGGTGAGGTGACTGTGTATATCGGCTACTGGATGCTTAAAGAGAAACTCCAACCTAATTGAACTTTATCCCAATCAGTAGCTGATACCCCCTTTTACATGAGAAATATAATGATTTTCACAAACAGACCATCAGGGGGCGCTGTATGACTGATTTTGTGCTGAAACCCCTCCCACAAGAAGCTCTGAGTACCGCGGTACTCTGGGCAAACTGCCACAATGTAACAATGTTCACAGACAGGAATTAGCTGTTTACAGCTGTCTCTAACAGCCAAAACAGCTAGAAGCAGCTACATAACCTGCCCACAGTAATTGTCACCATGTAATACATGTCAGAATGTGAATCTGGGAGAGGAAAGATTTTACAATGAGCAAACACTGACTAAATCATTCATACATAATTATGGTAAAAAATGAAGCTCTTTTTTTACTACATTATTTTCACTGGAGTTCCTCTTTAAATGAAGATAGAGTCTTATTCTGAGCGCTAAAGGTGACCCTACGCGTTTCGTCAGAATGCAGGGGTCAGCTTTCTGACAAAATGCTTGGGGAGCATCCAACACATTGGCGTTTGAGTCATTCAGAACCGTATAACTTGTTTTCTCTGTATTTTTGCTAGCTGGCTAAATACCTCAAATAAACAAAGGTCCATAGCATCTGTTAAGCCCACGATTCGATTACGATTCTATTTACCATCCGATTAAATCCGACATGTCCGATCTGGATTCGATTCAATTCGATTTACCATTGTTTTGCAATGGCAAATCGAATTGAACCGAATCAAATCCCAATCGGACATGTCGGATTTAATCGGATCGTAAATAGAATTGTAATCGAATCGTATAAAGAATCGTATCGTGTAGATTGGGCTTAATGTAATAAAAAGAACCCTCTGGGGCAGGGGTCAGGAACCTTTTTGGCTGAGAGAGCCATAAACACCAGATATTTTAAAATGTATTTCCGAGAGAGCCATACAATATACTGTATTTCAAACTGGGACTGTCTGTGCAAAAGAGGGCTGATGTCCCTGTTGCCATGGTGAGGTGTATACAGTTGATCCGCCAGGCAGTGGAAGTGTCAGACATGTCTCCAGCTTTTCTTGGGTTTCAGCAACATCAGCAATTTCCCGAGAGCCAGACAGGAGAAATACTGACTAACAGCTTGTACAATCTTGTCCTACAAAGTCATTGGACCTGACAGGGTCCAGAGTGGGACAATTGGAGGAGCTGTTAGTTTTGGGGGGAGAGCAAATAAGTTGATGGTGCATGCTACAGCAGTAGCGTGTCTACTTTGAAAAGCGCTGCCACACTAAGCTGGGCTGCTTGAGCAGTGTAGCTTAGTGAATCAACCCTTACTGTGAGCCAGATGTAGCCATCAAAAGAGCCACATCTGGCTCCCGAGCCATAGGTTCCCTACCCCTGCTCTGAGGTATACTTACCCCGGAAGGGGGAGCTTCTGGGTCCCAATAAGGCTTCCTCAATCTCTGAAGCCTGTAGGCAATCCCCCAAAACCTCCCCCGACAAGCTTGACAAGAGAAGATTTATTTACCTCTCCTGGATCTAGCGCAGGAACACTATCAGCTCTTCTTTCAGGCTAGGCGGATATAGCCAAACCTGATCGTATCCGCTGTACTGCGCAGGCGCAAAGGACTCGCGCGTGTGCAGTAGAGCGGATACGATCGGGTTTGGCTATTTCCACCTTACCCGAATGAAGAGCAGCTAGTGCGCCTGCGCAGGATCCCGGAGAGGTAAATATTTACCTCGCTGCACTTCAGGGGGACACAGTGCTGGATTGCCGAGCCACCAGAGCACGGGGGAAGCCTCGTTAGGATCCACAGGCTTCCACCTCCCGAGGTAAGTATCCCCCAGCGGGATTTTTTTACATTGCAGATCCTCTTTAAAAACTGTATGTAAATGTGAATTTCTTTAACCACTTGCCGACCGCGCACTTATACCGCGCGTCGGCAAAGTGGCAGCTGCAGGACCAGCAACGCAGCAGCAGGCTAATTAATCAGGAAGCAGCCGCTCGCGCGAGCGGCTGCTTCCTGTCAATTCACGGCGGGGGGCTCCGTGAATAGCCTGCGGGCCGCCGATCGCGGCTCGCAGGCTAAATGTAAACACAAGCGGAAATAATCCGCTTTGTTTACATTGAACGGCGCTACTGCGCAGCAGCGCCGTAAGGCAGATCGGCGATCCTCGGCCAATCAGCGGCCGGGGATCGCCGCCATGCGACAGGGGACAGCCTATCACTGGCTGCACAGGACGGATAGCGTCCTGTGCAGCCCAGATTGCCAGGGGGGACAGGGATGAGAGGGAGGGGGGGAATTTCACCGCGGAGGGGGGCTTTGAGGTGCCCCCCCCCGCAACACCCAGGCAGGCAGGAGCGATCAGACCCCCCCAGCACATCATCTCCCTAGTGGGGAAAAAAGGGGGGCGATCTGGTCGCTCTGCCTGCACCCTGATCTGTGCTGGGGGCTGCACAGCCCACCCAGCACAGATCAGCTAAAACAGCGCTGGTCCTTAAGGGGGGGGGGGGGGGGTAAAGTAGTTAATTAGCATGTAATATCAAAATCCTCAATATTTAAAATATTAATATGCAAATAATCAAATAATTGATTCAATTAAGTGTTATTTACATTATGAAGTGTACACATTCAATCTAATGTCCTCAGTTCACTGAGAATTAAAATGTGCCACACCCACAATGACTGAACATCACTGCTTGGTTTAGTTTGCCAATTAATGACACCCCTTTCCTTATCCCAGCAGGTGATTATGGTACAGGTGCTCTGTTCCTGCTCTGCCTGCCTAGAAGACACATCACAGAGGACAAAGTCTCAGGAAATGATGAAGAAACCTATTGCAGAAGGTGGGTGAGATCACATGATAGGCAAACACAGGGGGATTACAGCTGCCCAGAACCCTCCCTCAGACCAGGGCCGGTGCTGTGTCTGGGGAAAGGCACAAGTTGAGACACCAGAATATCTCAAGGCATCCTGCAGCTCACAGCACTGCCCCTTTTTTTTCCCTGCTACATATGACTTTGTGTACAGAACATGGAGCAGCAGTGTGTGTACTGAGCAAGGAGCAGCAGCCCGTGTACTGAGCAAGGAGCAGCAGCCCGTGTACTGAGCATGGAGCAGCAGCGTGTGTACAGAGCATGGAGCAGCAGCGTGTGTACAGAGCATGGAGCAGCAGCGTGTGTACAGAGCATGGAGCAGCAGTGTGTGTACAGAGCATGGAGCAGCAGCGTGTGTACAGAGCATGGAGCAGCAGCGTGTGTACAGAGCATGGAGCAGCAGTGTGTGTACAGAGCATGGAGCAGTAGTGTGTGTACAGAGCATGGAGCAGCAGTGTGTGTACCGAGCATGGAGCAGTAGTGTGTGTACAGAGCATGGAGCAGCTCTGGGAAACTTAACAGAATCAGGTATGAGCACAGCCCTGTGCCCTGCTGTGTGAATGCTTCACTTTCCCCTTCATTAGCAATGTCGGCTGTCCACATTATTATCTGTATCCAAACTGCTCCTGATCCCGTTGTCGGTCGATCGGATGGGAAATAACATTGTGTATCCAGCATGATGTCCTACTATATTATTATACTGTATTGTACGTGGCTGAGGGAGACCTTTCAGGAATCCCCCTTGAAAATCCTGGGATGGCCATGCTATATGTCTGTCTATCAGTTACTGAGTCCAGTGTGATCCACCAGTCATGCTTCAAAAGTCCCAACAGCAAGTTTATACGTAAACTGGCTGTTACCTAGCGGGCCCTGCATGTCTGTCCTTACTGCTGTTTGGATGTCAGTCCATAGAAGCAGGCTTTGCCCACAATGTAATGAGCAAAGCAGTGGAGTAGCTAGACTTAATAGGCCCCCCTGCAAAAATGATAGCATGGGGCCACCTTGGTCCCCAAACCCCATGCAGGTCAGGTGATCAGGAGCCAGCGAACGGCAGCTGAGACCAGAGAGTGTCCTGCTGTGAAGCAGCGACTGGAAGCAGGAAAAAAACTACACACGCTCCGCTACTCGCTATTCTGCATGGCGGCAAGAGGTGATGGGGAAGATTTTTGCGAGCAAATGTGGAGCGTTTTTTTTTTTTTTTTACTAACTGGCTGCACTTGCAGTTGAAGTGGATTCGAGGTGAATTTTTACTCATAGCATAATTGTGTTCCTTTCCTATTGTTTATAGGGCATTCCTCAAGCCAAATACTTTTTTTGTTTTGTTTTAATACTCTAATTCCCTATAAACTAAAGAAGCCACGCCCACAGGTTTTCAGAGAGCCAAGGCACTTTCAGACAGTAGCAAGGGCTCATGGGAGCTCAGTCTGGGCAGGAGGAGGAGGAGGTATTACTAGCCAGAGATTTCAGAGGCAGAAGGGAGGAGGGAGGAGGAGGGGGGATTAGTTTTTTTTTGCTCAAGATGCAGATAAGCCTGCCTCTGTGTAATGTTTACAAACAACATGGCTGCTGTCATTGTATCACAGGAAGAAATATTCATATTCTATTAAAGCTGTTTGCAGCTAGATTTGCTGTGTAAACTATCTAAACTTTAGATAAGATATATAGACAAGTTACTTGTTATAGTTAGTTTTTCATCTCGGATACGCTTTAAGTAGAGGGAGGAGGAGGGGCCCACAAAGCCTCCGCCCCCCCCCCCTTTCTGCAAGAGGTGATTGTTATGCCTATGGAGCAAAGGTTTCCCTGAGATCTTGCAGTGGCAATGACAGTTTAATAGATTTTAGTCAGGGTGGATGTGCTTACTGGAAACCAAATGGTTGTTGGATTTAACCTCTTGAGGACCACAGTGTTAAACCCCCCTAAAGACCAGGCCATTTTTTGTAAAATAGGCCACTGCAGCTTTAAGGCCAAGCTGCAGGGCCGCACGACACAGCACACAAGTGATCCCCCCCCCTTTTCTCCCCACCAACAGAGCTCTATGTTGGTGGGGTCAGATCGCCCCCTGATGTTTGTTTGTTTATTTATTATTTTTTTGTTTATTTTTTAATAAATTTCCATGTTTTTTTATTTATTTCCCCTGCCAGCCAATCACTTTCCTGCTTCTGGAGGGGACAGCCGTGTCACACGGCTGTCCCCAGTACCGCGTCATGCCAAGGCCACGCCCATCGGCATGACGCGGTCGGCAATAGGTTAAAGGACGATTTAAGGTGGTCACACACGTTATGATTTGTATGTTCGATTTTAATGCAATTCAATGAAAACGATTGTTTGTACAGAAAGAAAAAATATTTAACTATTCATTACACTCCAAACTTTATTTATTGTTTGTATAAACAACAAAAAGGATGGAATTATGAAAGAGTGTGTGTATATGTATATAAAAAAAGGGTGGACGTAGCATGCTGGTATGTAATGTGAAAATAATATACAGTAGAGTCCCGGTTATCCAGAACTCAACTAACCAGCAGTCTAAAGGTGGCCACTAATGATCCAATCTCTTTCGTCCAATTTTACCAAATCTATGTAGTATAAGGGTAAAATGAGTGAATATATTGAATGGATAATTTGGGCAATTCCCTTATATTACATAGAAATGGTAAGATTGGATGAAAAAGATTGGATCATTAGTGGCCACCATTAAAGGGCTCACAAGTTGAAACAAGTTAGCAATTGTTACTTAGGGCTGGTGCACACCACACAAGCTTTTTAAACACTGGAGATTTTAAAAGCTCTTGCTAACGCAAGGCTATGGGGGATTTTTACAAAATCACATCGCTCCAGTGTGCACACACACACATATAGGAAAACATTAGCAGGAGTTTTTAAAATCACAAAGCGCTCAGAAAAGCTCTTCTGGGGTGCACCAGCCCTTACCTGAGGCTTCTTCCAGCCCCTAGATGTTTTCTGAGTCCCTCGGTCCCTCACCGCAGCTCCGGTGTGCTCTGCTGTTCTGGTAGCAGCTCCTGAAGCTCTTGCTACTTGCAAGCTACTTGCGCCTGCGCCGACTAACTGTGCAGGCACAGTGGACACCCGATGACTTGGGCGCGCGCCCGCACATGTGCAGAAGAGCGGACCCGCCGACGGGTCGCTGAGGTTCACGGGTGGCCAGTGGGACAGCTGGGTAGCACAATCCATCGACAGTACTCCCAGATAGGGATGGTCGGAAATGCAGATTTTCAATTACGGCGAAATTCCGATTTCAGCAAATGCTTGCTTACTACCGATACTGCAACGTTCTGGCGGATTTCTGCAGAAAGTGTTGCTGTTTTGCCATTTTTTGTTAATAAAGTAAAGGTAATTTTTTTTTTAAATATTGTTTTTTATGGAATCCGTAATATAGTCTGAATCAGAAATACTCGGTAGTATTGGACCAATCAGAGAATGCAAAACTTTACTGCAGAAATGGGAAAACCACAGAAATGTTCAAAGGAAGCAAGAGAGACTTTAATTTTAAACAGTTGCCTGGTAGCCCTTCTGATCCTCTGCCTCTAATACTTTTAGCCATAGACCCTGAACAAGCATGCAGCAGATCAGGTGTTTCTGACATTATTGTCAGACCTGACAAGATTATCTGCATGCTTGTTTTTGGTGCGATTCAGACACTACTGCAGCCAAATAGATCAGCAGGGCTGCCAGGCAACTGGTATTGTGTAAAAGGAAATAAATATGGCAGCCTCCATATTCCTGTCACTTCAGGTGTCCTTTAAAGCGATCACAAGAATTAGGGCCCGTTTCCATTTGTGCGTTGCGATTCCGTTGCGGAAAACACGTCAACAAATCCGCATGCGGGTGCAGATTTGTTTGCGTTTCCATGCGTTTTTTCACACGATTTCACTCGCGGTTTGCTGTATGCGATTTTAACCATGTCAATGCCGGTAAGCCTTGACATGAGTTTTTTAGCGAAAACGCACGCGAAAACGCATGGAAAACTGCAAGACAAAAATGCTTGCGGTTTTCCTATTAAATTACATTACCGGCGATTCGCGTGCGGGTGTGTGGTATGCGAATTCTGACGGGTCTGCCGTGCAGATTTTTTCTGCACAGCAAACCGCACAGAATTCCTGACAAGTGGAAACAGCCCCATCCACTTGTATTGGTTATGCGAATCTGCATGCAGGAAACATATGCAGATTCGCTCTAGTGGAAACGGGCCCTAAGGGTTAGGGTTAGGAGGTGGGGCTTTTTAGTACTAGTAGTGTGTATGGGGCTCCTTAGGGGTTAAGTTTAGGCACCAGGGGAGTTTAAGGTTAGGCACAACAATGGGATGGTTGAAAAATAGGCACCACTTGGGGGGGGGGGGGGGGGGGGGTAAGGCTAGGCACCTCCCCCCGGGTTAATGTTATCCAGTTATGGACCAGAGCAATTTTCACCCTTCAGCGCTCCTCCCTTTTCATTCACCAATAACTTTATCCCTATTGATCACAACAAACTGATCTATATCTCGTTTCACCACCAATTAAGCTTTCTCTGGGTGGTACATTTTGCTAAGAATTATTTTTTGCTATTACAATTTTAAAATAATACATTCTACTGTAACTAAAACTCACGTTTTTATTTGCCCATTTGCCATTTTACACTGTTTAAATGATGTCCTTATCACAATGTATGGCGACAATATTTTATTTGGAAATAAAGGTGTATTTTTTCAGTTTGCGTCCTTCACTAATTACAATTCCTTTTTTGCAAAACTAAAAGTAATATATTCGCATGACATACATAATAAAAAAAATTAAGTCCCTAAGGCAGGGGTGCCCACACTTTTCCGGCTCGCGAGCTACTTTAAAACTTGCAGAGTCCAGGAGATCTACCAACATTTCAAATGTTACAGACTCCAACACCCCTACCCCTCGGTGTCATGAACAGCCCCCAGGTAAAAGTGCCCCTCCAGTATATGTAGCTAGGTATAGGTCCCTTCGTTATAGGTAGCCAGGTATAGGTGGTAGTTAGGTATAGATGCCTTCATTATAGGTAGCCAGGTAGATGTGCCCTTAGTGTAGGTAGCCAGGTAGATGTGCATTCAGTGTAGGTAGCCAGGTAGATGTGCCCTCAGTGTAAGTAGCCAGGCTGATGAGCCCTCAGTGTAGGTAGCCAGGCTGATGAGCCCTTAGTGTAGGTAGCCAGGCTGATGTGCCCTCAGTGTAGGTAGCCAGGCTGATGTGCCCTCAGTGTAGGTAGCCAGGCAGATGTGCCCTCAGTGTAGGTAGCCAGGCAGATGTTCCCTCAGTATAGGTAGGCAGGCTGATGTGCCCTCAGTGTAGGTAGCCAGGCTGATGTGCCCTCAGTGTAGGTAGCCAGGCTGATGTGCCCTCAGTGTAGGTAGTCAGGCTGATGTGCCCTCAGTGTAGGTAGCCAGGCTGATGTGCCCTCAGTGTAGGTAGTCAGGCTGATGTGCCCTCAGTGTAGGTAGCCAGGCTGATGTGCCCTCAGTGTAGGTAGCCAGGCAGATGTTCCCTCAGTGTAGGTAGCCAGGCTGATGTGCCCTCAGTGTAGGTAGCCAGGTAGATGTGCCCTCAGTGTAGGTAGCCAGGCTGATGTGCCCTCAGTGTAGGTAGCCAGGTAGATGTGCCCTCAGTGTAGGTAGCCAGACAGATGTTCCCTCAGTGTAGGTAGACAGGCTGATGTGCCCTCAGTGTAGGTAGCCAGGTAGATGTGCCCTCAGTGTAGGTAGCCAGGTAGATGTGCCCTCAGTGTAGGTAGCCAGACATATGTTCCCTCAGTGTAGGTAGCCAGACAGATGTTCCCTCAGTGTAGGTAGCCAGGCTGATGTGCCCTCAGTGTAGGTAGCCAGGTAGATGTGCCCTCAGTGTAGGTAGCCAGGCTGATGTGCCCTCAGTGTAGGTAGCCAGGTAGATGTGCCCTCAGTGTAGGTAGCCAGACAGATGTTCCCTCAGTGTAGGTAGCCAGACATATGTTCCCTCAGTGTAGGTAGCCAGACAGATGTTCCCTCAGTGTAGGTAGCCAGGCTGATGTGCCCTCAGTGTAGGTAGCCAGGTAGATGTGCCCTCAGTGTAGGTAGCCAGGCTGATGTTCCCTCAGTATAGGTAGGCAGGCTGATGTGCCCTCAGTGTAGGTAGTCAGGCTGATGTGCCCTCAGTGTAGGTAGCCAGGCTGATGTGCCCTCAGTGTAGGTAGACAGGCTGATGTGCCCTCAGTGTAGGTAGCCAGGCTGATGTGCCCTCAGTGTAGGTAGCCAGGTATATGTGCCCTCAGTGTAGGTAGCCAGGCTGATGTGCCCTCAGTGTAGGTAGCCAGGCTGATGTGCCCTCAGTGTAGGTAGCCAGGCTGATGTGCCCTCAGTGTAGGTAGCCAGGTAGATGTGCCCTCAGTGTAGGTAGCCAGGCTGATGTGCCCTCAGTGTAGGTAGCCAGGCTGATGTGCCCTCAGTGTAGGTAGCCAGGCTGATGTGCCCTCAGTGTAGGTAGCCAGGTAGATGTACCCTCAGTGTAGGTAGCCAGGCTGATGTGCCCTCAGTGTAGGTAGCATAGTTGCCACTTACCTCCCTCCAGCTCCAACGGCAGCGTTTGGGGCTTGTCCTTGTTGAGGCAGGCTGGAGTGGAGAGAGAGTGGTGGCAGAGGGAACGCTCAGGCGGGGAGCGGCTGCCGGCGTGCGTGGATACGTTGTGCCTGGCACCGCCCTCAGCCATAATGTCATGGCCGCGCCGCCTTTCTCCGCTCCTGCTCTCCTATTGGCTAGCAGCCGGCAGCAGAATCTGATGGCTGCAAAGTTTTATGTGACGCGGCCACATGGACCTATTGGGCACCCCCGCCCTAAGGTAACTATTTTGCATTTTTTTTTCAAGGAATTTTTTGAAGTGTTTCAATTTGGTAACAATGGGATGGGAGGTACGGGCTTAATTAATGGGTATTTTATATACTGTATTTTTATTTAAAGGATTCCCGAGGCCAACACTTAAATACATTTTTTACTCACCTGCAGGGCGCTCGTGATGATAGTGACCAGGGCCGGATTTACCATAAGGCACTGTAGGCACGTGCCTACAGGCGCCTGATGATAGAGGGCCAGCTCACTCCCCTCCCCTAGCGCCTCTCTCCTTCCCTATGCTGAGTCCTGAGCAGAGCATAAATGAGAGTTTAGTCACCTGGCTTTCGGCATTCCTTGGGTGAGATCTCGCCTTCAGTCTGGGCACCACTAGCTACTTAATACTGAGGGTACCTCTGGCTACCTAATGCTAAGGGAAACCTGTAGGTACCTATGACGGGTAAGGGAGAAGTGACTGCTGGTCCAGCCAGCACACTTGTAGTGCAGTTCCGCGGAGGTTTGTGGGTTCCAGGAGGGCGAAGTTTAGGGTGCCACGACATCTGTGCCTATGGGCTCCTCTGAAGTAAATCCGGGCCTGATAGTGACCCCACCAGCGGGTCGGCTCTTCACTGCCTGCACAGGCATTCCTGACTATGCACACATGAACTGGCGCATATTGCCACTCCGGCATCATCTCCATCCAGGGAACCATGTCTTTTGCCCACAATTTGAGGCTAAATCTTGATGTAATTTCTTCCCTTAACTTTTTTTATTTTCTCCTCCAATCGCTGAGTCACCTCAGCCTTGCTTGTAACACAAGTGAGCAGGGGATCATGTTTCAGCTAGGCAGCTAGGCCTATAATAATAAAGAGAAGTAATAAAAGGAAGAGGAGGAATATACTAATGCTTTGGATATTCTATATTTTTTTGTTCCTGAACAGCTGTTCCAAATCTATCCACAAGATGTCACTATTGCCAATTCATGCGTATAAACGTATTTTTAATGCGTCCCAGCGTGGCTATAAAATGGAGAAGCCTCGCACATGCGCAGTACGTCTGAGGAAGTCCAGAGTGACGAAACGCGTCACGTGCTGTGTGACGCCGACCCAGGAAGCGGTCTCTGTGGCGTCCCCCGTGCCTCCGCATCCCTCCTCTCACATTTGCCGGCTATGCGACATTATCGTCGCACGAGAGGACCTTATCACTACTGATGCCTGTAAGGTTGCTGCGCAAACTGACTGTCACCTAGGTGGACTGAGCAGATACTTCACAAACACTATACGGCGGTTGAGCTGTCTTCTCTGAGACATCCCGCCTGAAGAATCCCAGCAGAAGGTTCACTTAAAGTGAACCTTAAGTGTCCCAAAAAAAATGAGTTTTACTCACCTGGGGCTTACCTCAGCCCCCTGCAGCTGATCGGTGCCCACGACGAGTCGCTCTGATGCTCCGGGTCCCGCTGGCGGCCACTTCCGGTTTCGCCGTCAGGACCCGTCAGGCTGGGGAACGCGGCTGATACTACGCGTTCCCAGCCAAAATAGCACCCCTATGCGGCCATATGTCCGCATACGGGTGCCTATGCGGACATATGGCCGCATAGGGGTGCTATTTTGGCTGGGAACGCGTAGTATCAGCCGCGTTCCCCAGCCTGACGGGTCCTGACGGCGAAACCGGAAGTGGCCGCCAGCGGGACCCGGAGCATCAGAGCGACTCGTCGTGGGCACCGATCAGCTGCAGGGGGCTGAGGTAAGCCCCAGGTGAGTAAAACTCATTTTTTTTGGGACACTTAAGGTTCACTTTAAGGATACGTGAGTGCCTTGTTTTAAGAAGCTTAGGCTGGCACAGTGATTGAGGGTTGTCCTGTACAAGACTGTAATGGATGCGTATATGCATAATGCATAGAGGCTTGCTAGATTAATGCAAACGGGGTGACTGAGGTTTACAATAGCTTTACTGGATTTCTGGCTGTTACAATTGTAGCTAACCTGTTCTATGGGCCTGAAGAGTAAAGTTGTGTACACAATATAGTTCTGGAGAAATGGGAGTGCACTCCAACAAGGACTAATATATGGCCATAGGCCATATATTAGGTGCTTCTGATTTTTTTAAGGGGGGATTTTTATATTGTTTTTATGTATGAATTCTTTGCTACTAGATATTTAATAAAGCTTCTTTGAATTACATTATGCTCTGGGCTCCCCAACCCAATTGTTGATCCAGAGGTCCTCCCTTGAACGCATCTGGATCACCCGGGGGTCCCTGCGAAGGCAGCACAACATGTGCACACCCATGGGAAACAAGTGGGCATTGGCAACAAGATCTTCATCGTCCTCATAGTCCCATATCACATGCCTGTCCTCTTCCTGTGCCGTGTCGTCCTCCCCAAGCTGCCATCCCCGTACAACGCCAGCGGCGCTCTGCTCCTCCTCCTCAGCATTCAGGTTAGGGACCTCCAACTCCTCCACTACCTGTGAGCCCTCTTGTGCTGCCATCTGGCCCTTTTCCAGCTGCCTCAGGGTTTCCTCCCCATGCTCAATTAAATTGCACATTGTCTGCTCCAGCAGGCAAACCATGGGCCAGGCGCGGAGCTAGGGGGGGTCAGGGTAGGACAAGTGCCCCGGGGCGCCTGGTCCCCGAGGGCGCCCTCAGCCTGGCTGAGCTGCGGGGTTTTTTTTTCTTTTGCGGCGGAGGGGAAGGGAGCCAGCGCAGAGAAGCGAGAGAGCTGTGCGGATGGTGGGGAAGGGGGGCCATCTCCCCCCTCCTTCCCTCACCTTAGGTGCTCTCCCTCCCTCGCTGTCCCCTCCAATGTCCTCCGGGTGGCTGGCCTGGCAGCGGCGGGTGGAACTCACCTCCGTCTCGCTCCAGCGCCGGCCGGAAGTTCGGGTGCGCAGCCGCTGCTCTGGTCTGGACCAGACCAGAGTAGTGGCAGATCCATCCGGCGCTGCGACGAGACGGAGGTAAGTTCCGCCCGCCGCTGCCAGCCTGAGCCACCCGGACATTGGAGGGGAGAGTGAGGAAGGGAGAGCAGCTCTTCTCTGCGCTGCTCCCCTCCTGCTGGGGAGGGGGACACATGACCTGGCTACCTACTCTGGGCACATATACCCCTGGCTACCTACTCTGGGCACATATACCCCTGGCTACCTACTCTGGGCACATATACCCCTGCCTACATATACTGGGCATATACCCCTGGCTACCTACTCTCGGCACATATACCCCTGGCTACCTACTCTGGGCACATATACCCCTGATTACATATACTAGGCATATAACCCCTGGCTACCTACTCTGGGCACATATACCCCTGGCTACCTACTCTGGGCACATATACCCCTGGCTACCTACTCTGGGCACATATACCCCTGCCTACATATACTGGGCATATACCCCTGGCTACCTACTCTGGGCACATATACCCCTGGCTACCTACTCTGGGCACATATACCCCTGCCTACATATACTGGGCATATACCCCTGGCTACGTACTCTGGGCACATATACCCCTGGCTACCTACTCTGGGCACATATACCCCTGGCTACCTACTCTGGGCACATATACCCCTGCCTATATATACTGGGCATATACCCCTGGCTACCTACTCTGGGCACATATACCCCTGGCTACCTACTCTAGGCACATATACCCCTGGCTACCTATTCTGGGCACATATACCCCTGCCTACATATACTGGGCATATACCCCTGGCTACCTACTCTGGGCACATATACCCCTGGCTACCTACTCTGGGCACATATACTCCTGCCTACATATACTGGGCATATACCCCTGGCTACCTACTCTGGGCACATATACCCCTGGCTACCTACTCTGGGCACATATACCCCTGCCTACATATACTGGGCATATACCCCTGGCTACCTACTCTGGGCACATATACCCCTGGCTACCTACTCTGGGCACATATACCCCTGCCTACATATACTGGGCATATACCCCTGGCTACCTACTCTGGGCACATATACCCCTGGCTACCTACTCTGGGCACATATACCCCTGGCTACCTACTCTGGGCACATATACCCCTGGCTACCTACTCTGGGCACATATACCCCTGGCTACCTACTCTGGGCACATATACCCCTGCCTACATATATTGGGCACATATACCCCTAACTACATATACTGGGCATATACCCCTGGCTACCTACTCTGGGCACATATACCCCTGGCTACCTACTCTGGGCACATATACCCCTAACTACATATACTGGGCATATACCCCTGGCTACCTACTCTGGGCACATATACCCCTGGCTACCTACTCAGGGCACATATACCCCTGGCTACCTACTCAGGGCACATATACCCCTGGCTACCTACTCTGGGCACATATACCCCTGCCTACATATATTGGGCACATATACCCCTAACTACATATACTGGGCACATATACCCCTGGCTACCTACTCTGGGCACATATACCCCTGGATACCTACTCAGGGCACATATACCCCTGGCTACCTACTCAGGGCACATATACCCCTGGCTACCTACTCTGGGCACATATACCCCTGGCTACCTACTCTGGGCACATATACCCCTGCCTACATATATTGGGCACATATACCCCTAACTACATATACTGGGCATATATACCCCTGGCTACCTACTCTGGGCACATATACCCCTGGCTACCTACTCTGGGCACATATACCCCTGCCTACATATATTGGGCACATATACCCCTAACTACATATACTGGGCATATACCCCTGGCTACCTACTCTGGGCACATATACCCCTGGCTACCTACTCTGGGCTCATATACCCCTGGCTACCTACTCTGGGCACATATACCCCTGCCTACATATACTGGGCATATACCCCTGGCTACCTACTCTGGGCACATATACCCCTGGCTACCTACTCTGGGCACATATACCCCTGGCTACCTACTCAGGGCACATATACCCCTGGCTACCTATACTGGGCACATATACCCCTAACTACATACACTGTGTACATATACCCCTGGCTACATATACTGGGCATTTATACCCCTGGTTACATATACTGGGCACATATACCTCTGGCTACATATACTGGGGACACATACCCCTGTCTACATATACTGGGCACATATACCCCTGGCTACCTGTTCTGTGGACATCTCTACCCCTGGCTACCTGTTCTGGGGATATCTATACTGCTGGCCACCTATTCTGGGGACACCTATAGACCTGGGGCTACCTATTTTTGGGCAAGCACTGCTGTCAGATTGAGTGTATTTTGGGGAACTGCTGCCAGGTGAGAGGTGTCTACCATATTAAGGGGACATTCTGCCTATTTATGTGAAATGCTGTCTATTTATGTGCCTCATGACTGCTGAATTTGTCTTGTTGGGGGCCTCATGGTTACTGAATTTGTCTTGTTGGGGGCCTCAGGATTTGTTGGGGGCCTCAAGATCGCTGAATTTGTCTTGTTAGGGGCCTCATGATTGCTGAATTTGTCTTGTTAGGGGCCTCATGATTGCTGAATTTGTCTTGTTGGGGGCCTCAGGATTGCTGAATGTGTCTTGTTGGGGGCCTCATGTTTGCTCATGATTGCAGAATTTGTCTTGATGGGGGGGGGGGGGGCTCATGATTGCTGAATTTGTCTTGGAACATGCTGGAAGGTACATACTGAGGGAGGGTGGGTGAGCGTAAGCCTGCTAACCTCCATGTACATTTGAAGGGGCGTGACCAAATGTGGAGTACCCATAACCACGCCCACATTTGGTCACGACCCTTCACCTTAGGGGGTGCATTAATAGTCTTTGTCCCCGGGCGCTGAAAACCCTAGCTACGCCTCTGCCATGGGCACCCACTGACACGCGGAGGCCCGCTCCTCGCTGACCATCTTGGTTGCCTTCAGGAAGGGACTCAGAGTCAGCACCAGGCATACTTGCCGCATCTGTGTCCACTGGCTTGCACTGATGATGGGGACTTGCTGGTTGCTGGGGCCAGTTTTGTCTAACATGTAGGCCCTAACAGCCAGCCTGTGCTGACACAGCCGCTCCAACATGGCCAGAGCTGAATTCCAGCGAGTTGGCATATCTATTATCAGGCGGTGTGGCTTGTCATATTGCTTCTGTAAGGTGAACAGGAGTGCAGAGGTAGTGGCTGAGCGGCGGAAAAACCGTACCACCTCCCAGGCATCTTGCAGCAGGTTGTTCATCCCCTGGTGGGTGTGCAGGAAGCGCTGCACCACAAGATTCAGCACGTGGGCCAAGCAGGGGATGGAGCTGGAGGTTTCCCTGCTGCACTGCGGCCACCAGGTTGGCCCCGTTATCGGCTGCCACTTACCCCACATCCAGGCCTCTGGCGGTCAGCCACCTGCGCTCCTGCTTCCTGAGGGCAGCCAGGAGGTTGGCGGCCGTAAGCTTTTCCTTCCCCAGGGTCACCAATTTTAGCAGCGCTTGGCAGTGCCGAGGCTTGGCACTGCTACTGCCGAGGCGGGTTTGCTTTGCCGGTGTGGAGGGATTGGGATGAGAGGAGCCTGCTGCATCCCCCCTGATCCCGCGTGGTGGCACCACTAACTGGGCTGCTGCACTGTTGTCTTCCCTCCCTTCCACCAGTGTCACCCAGTGGGCCGTAAAGGCATACCTCCCAACTTTTGAAGATGTGAAAGAGGGACACTTAAGCCACACTCCTGCTTTTGCAAGAGGGTGACCATGGAAGGGAGTGTGCGGGGAGGGTGCCAGTGGGTGGGAGAGGGTGACACTGGGTGGAAATGAGGGTGCTAGTGGATGGGGGAGGAAGGTGCCAGTGGGTAGGAGGAGAGTGTCAGTGGGAAGGAGGAGGGTGTTGACAGGGTGCAGGGACAGGGTGCCTGGGGCAGGGTGCAGGGACAGGGTGCAGGGGCCAGGGTGCAGGGACTGGGTGCCTGGAGCAGGGTGCAAGGACAGGGTGCCTGGAGCAGGGTGCTTGGGGCAGGGACAGGTTGCAGGGACTGGGTGCCTGGAGCAGGGACAGGGTGCCTGGAGCAGGGTGCAGGGACTGGGTGCCTGGAGCAGGGACTGGGTGCCTGGAGCAGGGTGCAGGGACTGGGTGCCTGGAGCAGGGTGCAGGGACTGGGTGCCTGGTGCAGGGACTGGGTGCAGGGACAGGGTGCCTGGGGCAGGGACAGGGTGCCTGGGGCAGGGACAGGGTGCCTGGGGCAGGGTGCAGGGGCCAGGGTGTCTGGGGCAGGATGCAGGGACTGGGTGCCTGGGGCAGGATGCAGGGACTGGGTGCCTGGAGCAGGGTGCAGGGACTGGGTGCTTGGAGCAGGGGCCAGGCATTGGTTGCCTGGGACAGGGCCAGGCACTGGGTGCCTGGGACAGGGGCCAGGCACTGATTGCCTGGGACAGGGGCCAAGAGCAGGGTGCCTGGGACAGGGGCCAAGAGCAGGGTGCCTGGGACGAGCAGGTTGCCTGGGAAAGGGTGCAGGGGCAGGGTGCCTGGGGCCAGGGTACACTGACACTGGGGAAGGGTGCAGGGTGCCTAGGGAAGGAGGGTGCAGGGTGCCTGGGGAAAGAGGGTGCAGGGTGCCTGGGGAGGACCATCTAATATTAGAGAAAGCAGTGAGCCAGACACCCAGAACCCACAGACAGGACTCCAGTCTGCCAAGCTACATGTAGCTGCAGCTCTCAAGATAAGTCTCCCACTCACTCTCCACACAGACTGATATATTATATGCATAGGAGTTGTATCTCAGGCCATCTAGATTAACTGTGCTATGTAGCTCCTGAGAGAGACCTTATTGCCAAGAGATGGTATCCTACTAATAAATGATGCTCAGTTCTGGTGAATGTTCTGTTCATTAAAGAGGCAGTGTTCTTTTGCAAAGTGAAAAATATCCTACATTGTTCAGTCACAGGAAGAAGTTCACTGGTGGATATTGTAGTTATCAGAGATAAAGAGGAATATCCTGCATTGCTTGCTATGCCATGGAAGGCAGATTGTTTCATGATTAAATAACCCTGATAGAGACATTGCAGTATAGTGAACGAAGAACTGTTTTCTCTGAAGTTGGTGTTACTGTAAGACGAGATCTTCCTGCGAGAAGTATATTTCCTATAAGGTGCTACTTGATTAAACTTCTTATACATTTAATGTACATAAAATGAGTTAACGCTCTGATGCCCTGCCTTTTCTTTATTGCCATATTCAAGAAAAGTATAGTGTCTTAAGGTTAAAGAAGAACCCCAAACAGGGTTACAGAGTGCTGGGATGGCGTTCCTGGAAAAATAGTGGTGACTGAGGATTTGCCACTCGGGGATGCCAAATTGGAGCAGTGTCCGCATATCGCTCTCCTCTTGCACCAGGGAGTAGGGAAGGAGCTGTGATGCCATGGCCCGGGTCAGCAAGCCATTTAGTTTGTGGATGCGCCTGTAGCTTGGAGGCAGAGGCTTGGTCAGACCCTGAAAGGTGTCGCTCAGCAGGGTCTGACGACGCTGGGATGCAGGGGAGACAGAGGAGAGAGATGACTGGCTGCCAGCCTTAAGGTTTGTGTCCTGAGTAGCCGAGGTGGAATAGCGCTTGCGTGCTAATACTGCTGCTGCGGCGGGGGATTCACGACCCTGAGGGAGGGATGATACTGCTTCGGTGGTGGGCCTTGTGCTCTTAGCACCCCCTGCTTGCAGTTCCTGCCTCCTCTTGAACTCCTCATACTGACGGCAGTGGCAGCTCTTCAGGTGGCCCTGGAGGGATGAGGTACCCATCTTGGACATATTTTTCCCACGGCTCAAGTTTTTGCTGCATAACCTACAGACCGCATATTTTTTGACCTGGCTTGACACCTCAAAAAGTTCCATACCGGTGACTTCAATTTACTGTGGCCCTGGACGCTACCACTAGCAGAGGGTGCAGCAGAACAATCTGTGCATGGAGGTTGCATGGTGGTGGTGCCGGCTGAAGCAGTGTCCTGTCTACTTCCTCCATGCCCACTGCTGCACCTGCCCCTGCCTGACATATGGCATACCTCCCAACTTTTTGAGATGAGAAAGAGGGACACTTAAGCCACGCCCCTGATCACGCCCCCATCACACCCGTAGTCAGGCATACCATAAAGATGTCATAAGAAAAATATGTTGTTTTGTAATTCAAACCACACTGGTCCTTTCTATCCTGGTTCATTTCCCTTCATATTAACATTTTAAAATTAATAGTATATTCATTTAAAGGATGGAAATAAAGTTTAGAGACAATCAAACACATTTTTTTAGTAGAGAAATATATATTACATAGAAAGAGGGACAAATTCCTGAAAGAGGGACAAATGAGGAGGCCAGAGGGACAGGTTCCCAAAGAGGGACAGTTGGGAGCACTGTAGCAGTCCTCTGTAACATGAGCCTGTGCCCAGCTTCTGCCTGTACCTTATCTTCCAGAAGTTCTCTGCAGCCAGTGTCCATCCCCTCCTCCAGAGATTGTGCAGAGAGAGGGGGGAGGCAGGTCAGAGGGCACGGCTGCTGGGACGTGACAGCCACGCAGAGGACCCCGCATGTCACAGAAGTTAGGAGAAGCCAGTGAGGAGGACAGGAGATTTGTGGTGAAGCAGGAACCACCTTTGCATAGAGGAGAGGAGAGCAGAGCAGTCACCCGGGGCTTTGTAACCGACGTCATCTTTGCTCTGTGTAGGAAGTCCCGCGGTGACTGCTCTGCTCTCTATAATCGCTCTGCCACTCTCCATCCTGACTTCCCTCAGCCCGGGACACAGGCAGGCTATCGCGGGAGGGGGGATCGAGCCTCCTATAGTGGGAGAATCCCGACAAAATCGGGGTGGTTGGGGAGTATGTATATGGCGATATCCTTGCCTAGGTGACTCGTCATCCTGCTCCAACCATTCTTCCCCGGACTCAGGCTGCACATACGGACTGTCCACAACGTCATCATCATCATCATAATCAAGCTCTTCCTCTGACTCCACCACCTCCTCTTCCGCCTCTGCATCCCCAGACACAGACCCCTCTTCATCAACATCGTCCACAATAAGAATTGTGATTCTGTTCCGAGCTGAATCTCTTCCATATCAGTCCCCAGTAGGTCCTGAGCTTCAGCCATCAATATATTCCCAGATGCCGGACTGAGGAACAGAGTGCTGTCATCCTGGGAGGGCTGCTGACCACTGGCTGCTGGGGTGGATGTCAGAGCAAGCGTGGGGCGTTGGCTGCTGCTGCTGCTGCTGCTTGGAGTGCTGCTCACTGTAGAGGTCTGGGATGCAGTCATGATGTCTATCAATACGTCAGATTCCATCTGCTCAACCACCACACGGGGACCAGAAGTTTAAAAATATTGTGATGACGGCGTCCGCTGACTCGGCCCAGGCTGTGCTGCCCTTTCTGCTGCACCACGACCCCGTACAGCTGGGCGTCCTCTCCCTGGCCGTGGAGCAGTCCCAGAAGTGGCTGAAGCAATGGAACTCCCTTTCCTGACACCCCCACGAACCCTGCCAGATATGTTGCTAATGAATCACTGCAAAATTAGATGATTAATACCAGTGAGCAGAGTACAATGTAACTGAAGGGTATCACTGGATGATGATTAATACCAGTGAGCAGTGAGCACAGTACTACGTAACTGAAGGGTATCACTGGGTAATGAGATGATTAATACCAATGAGCAGTGAGCACAGTACAACGTAACTGAAGGGTATCACTGGGTAATGAGATGATTAATACCAGTGAGCAGTGAGCACAGTACAACGTAACTGAAGGGTATCACTGGGTAATGAGATGATTAATACCAGTGAGCAGTGAGCACAGTTAGTACAACGTAACTGAAGGGTATTACTGGGTAATGAGATGATTAATACCAGTGAGCACAGTACAACCTAGCTGAAGGGTATCACTGCCAAATGAGATGAATAATACCACCAGTGAGCAGTGAGCACAGTACACAATGTCACTCACGAAATTTACTGAACGAACAGCACTGGCAGTGTGACTGTCTGTAAGTAGTAGCTGAAGTGTATGACTGGCTAGCTGAATACAAGTGAGCACTGAGCAGTACAGTCTGAACCTGCCTGCCTGCACTAAACACACTAATCACCAGTACACTCTGACTACAGCAATGACTCGCTGGCTAGCTACCTAAATACATCTGACAAGTACAATATAAGAGCACTGTTAGGAGTAAAAACGCTGGGTTTTGACACAGAAAACGAGCTTGCTGAAGGAACAATGGCCTGGAGATGATCCTCTCAGTACCAGAGTCTAGCAAGGACGGAGCTTTTCCATCATGGCCGCCGCTTTATATGCAGGAGGGGAGGGCATAGCCTCCCCTCCTATGATTGGTTGCTAGGGCCTGGCTGGGGGCCTCTGATTGGCCCAGGGAAGTCACTTTCACCTACTTCCGCTAATCACGACCTAACCACGGCTTCTGCGCCGTTTTCACGAGCGTGAATGCAATCATTCACGGTCTGCCGAAACGGATTTTAGTGAATGAAAATTGATCCACGGCAAAAAAAACCCGTGGTGGATAGCCGAAAAGTGGTCGTGAAATTACGCCAAGTCGTGATCACGACCTCCATCCGAGCATCACTGTGCGTTACCCCCATCGAGCCTGTGTCCCCTATTATATGCTTATACTACATATTCTGAATTGTGTTATTAGATTGTATGAATTCAATACACTTTCAGACGTCTTGACTAGTGTTGGGCGAACATCTAGATGTTCGGGTTCGGGCCGAACAGGCCGAACATGGCCGCGATGTTCGGGTGTTCGACCCGAACTCCGAACATATGGGGACCCGAACTTTTGTGCTTTGTAAAGCCTCCTTACATGCTACATACCCCAAATTCACAGGGTATGTGCACCTTGGGAGTGGGTACAAGAGGAAAAATTTTTTAGCAAAAAGAGGTTATAGTTTTTGAGAAAATCAATTTTAAAGTTTCAAAGGGAAAACTGTCTTTTAAATGCGGGAAATGTCTGTTTTCTTTGCACAGGTAACATGCTTTTTGTCGGCATGCAGTCATATGTAATACATATAAGAGGTTCCAGGAAAAGGGACCGGTAACGCTAACCCAGCAGCAGCACACGTGATGGAACAGGAGGAGGGTGGCGCAGGAGGAGAAGGCCACGCTTTGTGAGACACAACAACCCAGGCCTTGCATGAGGACAAGAAGCGTGCGGATAGCATGCTTTGTACCGCCATGCAGTCATAAATGTAATAAAGATAAGTGGTTCAATAAACAGGGACCACGCGGCAACGCTAACCCAGCAGCAGCAGACGTGATGGAACAGGAGGAGGCGCAGGAGGAGAAGGCCACGCTTTGTGAGACACAACAACCCAGGCCTTGCATGAGGACAAGAAGCGTGCGGATAGCATGCTTTGTACCGCCATGCAGTCATAAATGTAATAAAGATAAGAGGTTCCATAAACAGGGACCGGCAACGCTAACCCAGCAGCAGCAGCAGCACACGTGATGGAACAGGAGCAGGCGCAGGAGGAGAAGGCCACGCTTTGTGAGACACAACAACCCAGGCCTTGCACGAGGTACCGCCATGCAGTCATAAATGTAATAAAGATAAGTGGTTCAATAAACAGGGACCACGTGGCAACGCTAACCCAGCAGCAGCAGACGTGATGGAACAGGAGGAGGCGCAGGAGGAGAAGGCCACGCTTTGTGAGACACAACAACCCAGGCCTTGCATGAGGTACCGCCATGCAGTCATAAATGTAATAAAGATAAGTGGTTCAATAAACAGGGACCACGTGGCAACGCTAACCCAGCAGCAGCAGACGTGATGGAACAGGAGCAGGCGCAGGAGGAGAAGGCCACGCTTTGTGAGACACAACAACCCAGGCCTTGCATGAGGACAAGAAGCGTGCGGATAGCATGCTTTGTACCGCCATGCAGTCATAAATGTAATAAAGATAAGTGGTTCAATAAACAGGGACCACGCGGCAACGCTAACCCAGCAGCAGCAGACGTGATGGAACAGGAGGAGGCGTAGGAGGAGAAGGCCACGCTTTGTGAGACACAACAACCCAGGCCTTGCATGAGGACAAGAAGCGTGCGGATAGCATGCTTTGTACCGCCATGCAGTCATAAATGTAATAAAGATAAGAGGTTCCATAAACAGGGACCGGCAACGCTAACCCAGCAGCAGCAGCAGCACACGTGATGGAACAGGAGCAGGCGCAGGAGGAGAAGGCCACGCTTTGTGAGACACAACAACCCAGGCCTTGCATGAGGACAAGAAGCGTGCGGATAGCATGCTTTGTACCGCCATGCAGTCATAAATGTAATAAAGATAAGAGGTTCCATAAACAGGGACCGGCAACGCTAACCCAGCAGCAGCAGCAGCACACGTGATGGAACAGGAGCAGGCGCAGGAGGAGAAAGCCATGCTTTTTGAGACACAACAACCCAGGCCTTGCATGAGGACAAAAAGCGTGCGGATATAGCAGCAATGCTTTTTGCCGCCATGCAGTCATAAATGTAATACAGATGAGAGGTTCAATAAACAGGGACCGGAAACGCTACACCATCCCAGATGTTCATTGGTCATGTTACTTGGTTGGGGTCCTGGAGTGTTGCGTAGTCGTTTCCAATCCAGGATTGATTCATTTTAATTTGAGTCAGACGGTCTGCATTTTCTGTGGAGAGGCGGATACGCCGATCTGTGACGATGCCTCCGGCAGCACTGAAACAGCGTTCCGACATAACGCTGGCTGCCGGGCAAGCCAGCACCTCTATTGCGTACATTGCCAGTTCGTGCCAGGTGTCTAGCTTCGATACCCAATAGTTGAAGGGTGCAGATGGATTGTTCGACACAGCTACGTCATCTGACATGTAGTCCTTGACCATCTTCTCCAGGCGATCGGTGTTGGAGGTGGATCTGCACGCTTCCTGTTCAGTGGGCTGCTGCTGCATGGGTGTCAGAAAATTTTCCCACTCCAAGGACACTGCCGATACCATTCCCTTTTGGGCACTA
The DNA here is from genome assembly GCF_040937935.1 of Hyperolius riggenbachi. Classification (NCBI taxonomy): domain Eukaryota; kingdom Metazoa; phylum Chordata; class Amphibia; order Anura; family Hyperoliidae; genus Hyperolius; species Hyperolius riggenbachi. The sequence continues at coordinate 317,321,617 of NC_090651.1, forward strand.
GCTGCGGCTTGCGTTGTTTGCTGCCCTCCTGGTCGTCCTGGGTTTGCGGAAGTCAGTCTGTCGGCGTACAACTGGCTAGAGGAGGGGGAGGATGTCAATCTCCTCTCTAAAGTCTCCACAAGGGCCTGCTGGTATTCTTCCATTTTGACCTGTCTGACTCTTTCTTCAAGCAGTTTTGGAACATTGTGTTTGTACCGTGGATCCAGAAGGGTATAAACCCAGTAATTGGTGTTGTCCAGAATGCGCACAATGCGTGGGTCGCGTTCAATGCAGTCTAGCATGAATTGAGCCATGTGTGCAAGAGTCCTACCAGAATCCTCATCATCCTCTTGTGAGCGTTGTGATAGTTGTTGTGATGCATCATAGTCGTCACCTTCCTCCTGGTCTGCTTCTGCTGACCATTCGCGCTGAATTGTGGAAGTCCAACGTGCACCGCTCTGGCCCTCGTCAGTGGTGGCATGAAATTCCTGCTCCAACTCCAGCTGTTCCTCCTCCTCTTCTTCGTCATAGCTGCTGGGGCCAGCGTTCCCTGAGGCGGATGGCCTGATGTTGGTACCATCACGCTGATCGTTTTCTCCTTCAGATTCCCCCAGTTGCATCATGACAGCTGTTTCCTTGATTTTCAACATTGACCTCTTCAGTAAACACAGCAGTGGTATGGTAATGCTGACTGAAGAGTTGTCACTGCTCACAAGCAACGTGGATTGCTCAAAATTTTGGAGGACTTGGCAGAGGTCCAACATGTTGGCCCAATCGGATCCACAGAAGCTTGGCAGCTGTCCGGATGCGCCTCGGTACTGCGCCGTCATGTACTGGACCACTGCACTCTTCTGCTCACAAAAGCGTGCTAGCATGTGCAGCGTAGAATTCCAGCGCGTAGGGACATCACACAGCAAGCGATGGTGGGGGAGATTGAAGCGCTCCTGCATCTTGGCGAGTGCCCCCGAAGCAGTACTGGAATTTCTACAATGTTTGGCCACTCGACGCACCTTCAACAGAAGATCGGCCACGCCTGGGTATGTCCTCAGGAACCGCTGAACTACTAGGTTCATCACGTGCGCCAGGCAAGGGATGTGTGTCAGCATAGCCAACCTTAAAGCGCGAATGAGATTACTCCCATTATCACACACAACCATGCCCGGTTTCAAGTCCAGCGGTGCCAGCCACAAATCCGTCTGTTCCTTTATTCCCTTCCAAATTTCCTCCCCTGTGTGCTGCTTATCCCAAAGGCAGATCAGCTTCAGCAACGCTTGCTGACGCATGCCAACAGCTGTGCTGCACTGCTTCCACGATCCTACTGCTGCTGGGTTAGCGTTTCCGGATGAGGTACAGCTTTGAGATGCGTTGGAGGAGAAGGAGTCAGAGAGGTAGGTGCTGCTGTTGTTATCCAGTGGGAGGGACGGCGGTGCAGCTGTTTGCGGCGTGGGCAACACCCGCGCCATAGCAGGTGAGGAATCGCTGCCAGGCTCCACAAGGTTCACCCAGTGCGCGGTAAGGGAGATGTATCGACCCTGTCCGAACGCACTCGTCCAAGTGTCAGTGGTGAGGTGAACCTTGCAGGCAACGGCATTCTTCAAGCTTCGGGTTATTTTGCTGACCACGTGCTCATGCAACTCAGGCACTGCAGAGCGCGCAAAGTGGTAGCGGCTGGGAACCACGTAACGTGGGATGGCCACTGACATCATGCCCTTGAAGCTGTTTGTCTCCACCACTCGATATGGCAGCATTTCGCAGGCCAGAAGCTTGGCTATGCTGGCTGTTACTGCCACGGCCCGGGGGTCATTTGCTGGCAATTTCCTCTTGCGCTCAAACATCTCCGACACAGACAACTGAACCGTAGCGCTGCACACGGAAGGGCTGTTGGTTGTTGTGTTTGATGAACACTGGGAGACCTCAAGAGCACTACTCCGGAAAGTGACAGTGTCAGCGTCGTCTGATGTTTGTGAATGTTGTGAACCACGCAATGGCTGGGCTACTGCTGCTGCTGAGGCGGGTCTGGTGGTGAGTCTGGTGAACCCAAGGGAGGCAGTGTTGCTGGTACCCTGTCCTGCCGCGTTTGCCCACAGAGTGGGATGTTTGGATAGCATGTGGCGGCTCATGCTGGTGGTGGAGAGGTTGTTAATACTTTTCCCCCTGCTCAGGCGGGTCTTGCACTCCTTGCAAATCGCCATGGTAACATTCTCAGTGCAGTCTTCAAAGAAAGCCCAGACTTTGGAGCACCTGCCTCCTTGCTGGCGATTTCTGTTTGCTCCTCTTTTGCCTCTCACTTGAACTTCCACGCTTGTGGTGCCTGAAATTGCGCGCCGCCTACCTTGTGGCACAAGGCGAACTCGTGCAGCAGTGGGTTCTTCAACAGACTCATCTGTGCTGCTGCTACGACGGCGATGTTCTCGTTCACAAACAAAATCTGTGTCTCTGTCCACATTGTCCATACCCTCCTCTTCCATCTCCTCAAACTCGTCATATGTCATTGTGGGGGGCCGCCGCCGTGGAGTAGAGCTCCCCAGAACAACCTCTGCGCAGCTCACTCCAACGTCGTCTTCCAGATCTTGTCGGCCGACCTCCTGCAATTGCAACCCCTCCTGCCCAACTTGCTCTGGGATTTGGGTTTCCGAGTCCTCCTCGGACTCGCCTTGTATTTCAGTGCGCGGTGCATTTCCCACAGTTAATGGTTGTGAATCCGGGCACAACATTTCTGGCTGTTCCTCCATTGACCTTTGAAAGGTGGAAGTTTGTTGGGCTGGGAATAGCTCCTGCGAATACCCCATTGTGTCCTGAGGTAATTCATCGGACTGGTTATCTGGCAGTTGTGTGCGTGGTGTCGCTGCCGGTTGTGTCAGCTTTGTGCCCACTGGCTCCTTGTAACTGGCTGAGGACTCGGACCTCGTGCGTGATGTGCTGGTGCTGCTTAACCCACTGCTGGACGCTTGAGAGGTCATCCAAGTAATTATCTGGTCCTGTTCTTTTGGATCTGTGAGGGTTGTTGTCCTGGACAACATGGGCGGTATTGAGTGGGTTTTCTTGGGTGCTCCCCTGTGGCCTGTACGTGAACCGTCAGGGGAAACACCTCTTCCCTTGCCCCTTCCTCTTTCACCGGATTTCTTCCTCATTTCACTTATCCTTACAGTACACGCTGACTGGCAGCAGTACAGTGGCAGTACAGAAATGCTATACAGTACCACTATTCCCAGCAGCGACACAGAGCACAATGCTATACAGTGGCGGGTGAGCGGTGTACCACTATTCCCAGCAGCGACACAGAGCACAATGCTATACAGTGGCAGGTGAGCGGTGTACTACTGTTCCCAGGCCCAGCAGACACAGAGTGGAAGTAAACACAATGCTATATAGTCTGGCTGAGCGGTGTACACAGAGTGGCAGTACACACAATGCTATAAAGTCTGGCTGAGCGGTGTACACAGAGTGGCAGTACACACAATGCTATATAGTCTGGCTAAGCCGTGTACACAGAGTGTCAGAAAACACAATGCTACATATAGCGTGGCTGAGCGAGGTGCACAGTGGCAGTACACACAATGCTATATAGTCAGGCTGAGCCGTGTACACAGAGTGTCAGTAAACAATGGTATATAGTCTGGCTGAGCGGTGTACACAGAGTGGCAGTACACACAATGCTATATAGTCTGGCTGAGCGGTGTACACAGAGTGGCAGTACACACAATGCTATATAGTCTGGCTGAGCGGTGTACACAGAGTGGCAGTACACACAATGCTATATAGTCTGGCTGAGCGGTGTACACAGAGTGGCAGTACACACAATGATATATAGTCTGGCTGAGCCGTGTACACAGAGTGGCAGTACACACAATGCTATATAGTCAGGCTGAGCCGTGTACACAGAGTGTCAGTAAACAATGGTATATAGTCTGGCTGAGCGGTGAACACAGAGTGGCAGTAAACACAATGCTATATATAGCGTGGCTGAGCGAGGTGCACAGTGGCAGTACACACAATGCTATATAGTCAGGCTAAGCCGTGTACACAGAGTGTCAGAAAACACAATGCTATATATAGCGTGGCTGAGCGAGGTGCACAGTGGCAGTACACACAATGCTATATAGTCAGGCTGAGCCGTGTACACAGAGTGTCAGTAAACAACGGTATATAGTCTGGCTGAGCGGTGTACACAGAGTGGCAGTAAACACAATGCTATATATAGCGTGGCTGAGCGAGGTGCACAGTGGCAGTACACACAATGCTATATAGTCAGGCTAAGCCGTGTACACAGAGTGTCAGAAAACACAATGCTATATATAGCGTGGCTGAGCGAGGTGCACAGTGGCAGTACACACAATGCTATATAGTCAGGCTGAGCCGTGTACACAGAGTGTCAGTAAACAATGGTATATAGTCTGGCTGAGCGGTGTACACAGAGTGTCAGTAAACAACGGTATATAGTCTGGCTGAGCGGTGTACACAGAGTGGCAGTAAACACAATGCTATATATAGCGTGGCTGAGCGAGGTGCACAGTGGCAGTACACACAATGCTATATTAGTCAGGCTAAGCCGTGTACACAGAGTGTCAGAAAACACAATGCTATATATAGCGTGGCTGAGCGAGGTGCACAGTGGCAGTACACACAATGCTATATTAGTCAGGCTAAGCCGTGTACACAGTGTGTCAGAAAACACAATGCTATATATAGCGTGGCTGAGCGAGGTGCACAGTGGCAGTACACACAATGCTATATTAGTCAGGCTAAGCCGTGTACACAGAGTGTCAGAAAACACAATGCTATATATAGCGTGGCTGAGCGAGGTGCACAGTGGCAGTACACACAATGCTATATTAGTCAGGCTAAGCCGTGTACACAGAGTGTCAGAAAACACAATGCTATATATAGCGTGGCTGAGCGAGGTGCACAGTGGCAGTACACACAATGCTATATTAGTCAGGCTAAGCCGTGTACACAGAGTGTCAGAAAACACAATGCTATATATAGCGTGGCTGAGCGAGGTGCACAGTGGCAGTACACACAATGCTATATTAGTCAGGCTAAGCCGTGTACACAGAGTGTCAGAAAACACAATGCTATATATAGCGTGGCTGAGCGAGGTACACAGTGGCAGTAAACAATGCTATATATAGTGTGGCTGAGCGAGCGGTGTACTACTGTTCCCAGCAGCGACACACAATGACTGGGGGGGACTCTGGCTAGCGTGGCTGGAGAGCGAACTACCCTGCCTGCCTACCCAAAGCTAAACCCACAGAGAAATGGCGGAGATATGACGTGGTTCGGGTATTTATTTACCCGAACCACGTGACCGTTCGGCCAATCAGAGCGCGTTCGGGCCCGAACCACGTGACCCGTTCGGCCAATCACAGCGCTAGCCGAACGTTCGGGGAACGTTCGGCCATGCGCTCTTAGTTCGGCCATGTGGCCGAACGGTTTGGCCGAGCACCGTCAGGTGTTCGGCCGAACTCGAACATCACCCGAACAGGGTGATGTTCTGCAGAACCCGAACAGTGGCGAACACTGTTCGCCCAACACTAGTCTTGACCTGCTGTATGTAACAGTTTTTATTGTTTTTAGCTTTTGATACGTACGCATTAACCTCCTTGGCGGTAATCCCGAGCTGAGCTCGGGGTATGCCGCCGGAGGTCGCCGCTCAGGCCCTGCTGGGCCGATTTTCACTCTGAAAAAAGCAGCACACGCAGCCGGCACTTTGCCAGCCGCGTGTGCTGCCCGATCGCCGCCGCTCCGCGGCGATCCGCCGCGTGCAGCGGCGAAAGAGGGTCCCCCCAGCCGCCCGAGCCCAGCGCAGCCGGAACAAACAGTTCCGACCGGCGCTAGGGGCTGGATCGGGCGGCTCTGACGTCAGGACGTCGACTGACGTCCATGACGTCACTCCGCTCGTCGCCATGGCGACGAGGAAAGCGAAACAAGATAGGCCGCTCATTGCGGCCTATCCAGTGGCGTAGCTAAGGAGCTGGGGGCCCCGATGCAAGTTTTACAATGGGGCCCCCCCAAGCACTCTATACATAACAATTGATACGGCACACCAAAACCTGCCAATGGCAACTACGGTGTCAGAGGTGCAAGAAGAGGATGGGGAGCAGCTAGTTAATGATTACCACTATTCAAAGTATCTATAGAAGTGATTATTATGAGCACAGGACCAATAGAGAGCTAAAACTGTAGTTGTGGGAGGGCCCTTCGGGGCCCCTCTGGCCCAAGGGCCCCGATGCGGTCGCTACCTCTGCAACCCCTATTGCTACGCCCCTGGGCCTATCTTGTTACTTTCGATTGCCGGAGGCGATCGAAAGTACGCTTCCGGAGCGCCCTCTAGTGGGCTTTCATGCAGCCAACTTTCAGTTGGCTGCATGAAATATTTTTTTTTTAATTTAAAAAAAACCCTCCCGCAGCCTCCCTGGCAAAATAAATAAACCGCCAGGGAGGTTAAATAAATATTTGACATTTTGGAGAACATAGTTTTGACTCTATATGTTGTTGCCATATGTATTGCTTTCTCTTTTCTGTATATCAGTGCTGACCAACTTTGCCGGCATGGAGGGCCGTTTTTTTCCCAGACCACATGGTGGAGGGCTCTCAGACCCCCCCCCCCAACCGCCGCCAGTTGGACAGCACTGCTGTATATAATGTGTATTTATGCATCCTAGGCAATGTTACTTTTTTGGCTCATTTGTTGTGTTATGGCAGTTAGTACACAGGTCAGTGAATGGGAACACAATTTTCACTACAGTTCTTTTTTAAAGCAAACCTGAACTGAAAATTAAAAGTGAAAATAAACATACACATATCATAATTACCTCCTGTTTAGTCTACTCATCATCTCTTTCGCCTCTCCTACATCCTGTTTGTGCGCTGTGATCAATGTAATTCTCCGTCCTCCATTTTGACAGAAAGCATAACAGCTTTCTGGTCAGCACACTGTTAAACTGTAATATCGTCCACTTGAGCCAGAAGGATACATGGACATTAACTTGCACATCAGTTGTCCTTTCAGTTTTAACTGACAGCAACTGATATATAACTGACAGCAAGGGATATATTTCAGTTCTAACAAAATGTACCAGCAACTTCATATGCGAGTGCTGCATTTGACTGGTTCATTCCTGAAGGGCCTTTCACACTGGGACCACGCGATGTGGTTTTGTACCGCACCACATCGCAGGGCAATGAAAGTCTATGAGGAATACCGACTCTGCACGCCCGGAAGTGATGTTTTCGCCACATCCCCGACGCGAGGGCAAACCTACGTTACCGCGCAGTTCTGCTGCGACCTGCGACGAGGTGAGGCAGACCAAAAGTCATGTAAATCTATGGCGACACGTGTGTGTTAAAATGCCTGCTGCAAGTTTTACGTGTTGTGCATGCGCGGAAGTGTATTTTAGCAATACGCTTCCGCGCACGTGATCGCTTCGACCACAGGGAGTGAGCGTCACTTCCTGCTTGGCGGGGAGTACCACGTACTAACGCGGTACCGAAGGCCTGTTTTTGGCGGTACAGCCCCTGGGCTGCACTGCACTGCTGCCGCCAATCCCCAGAGTGAAACCAGTTTGAAGCTACATACACACGTGCGATAACCGTTGTCCGAAATGGCCAATAACAGCCGTTACAGCCGACCGATTGTTATCTGTGTACAGCAGCTGCCGACAGATGTTGTACACAGCAGGGAAAGGCAATGCTACTTTAGGACAAGGACAAACTGCATCCAAATGATTCGCTGCATAAGTGTGCAGAGCCTACTTATAGGCAACATGCACACCCTGCATTCAGATCTGATGTACCATATTACCACTGTTGTTGGGTTCCATAATAATTTGCATGCAAATTACCAAGAACTTGACCCTCCCACAACAAATGAGGTCATCCTCTGCCGGAGGGGCTGATAGATATTGCCAAGAGTGTGATCGTTTGCAATGCTTTTTCACAAGCCCCGCCTACCTTTTGAAGCCACTCCGTCATCCGCCAGTCACACCATCCCTCCATAGCAATAGAACACATCGCTAGCCTCAAGGCTAGGTATATGTCTGTACAGCATCGTTCCAGAAATTGTTGCCCGAAGGATCGTTTCTTGATCCCAGACAGCTTGAGATGCACGACATTTCCATCAACTTAAAATTGTTAGCATCTCTTTGTCCATCCCTGGTAAAGAGATGGCTTCACATGTTATATGAGTGAGTAGTTACTGGTCTTTCTTATGTAGTGTGTGTGTGTGTTTGTGTGTGTGTGTGTGTGTGTGTGTGTGTGTGTGTGTAGGGGGGGAGGAATGTGGGGGAGGTCCTGCTTGAGATAACCACCATAACCACAAGGTATCAAATTTAGCCACTATGGCCATCAAATAATAAATGCAGCAAATCTTACCTCCGACACATGAGATGCAGACAAGAGTTACCTACCACACTTAAAATGCGGCAAATGTTGCCTCCGACACATGAAATGTGCCAAACATTACCTTCGACACATGTTAAATACGCAGCCCTGGCCATGCGTATACTTCTTTGCAGGGCTGGATTTACCATAAGGCACTGTAGGCAGGTGCTTACAGGCGTTTGATGATGGAAAGGTGGCTCACTCCCCTCCATGAGCGCCTCCTTCCTTCCTTATGCTGAGTCCTGATGAGAGTGTAAATGAGAGGTTACTCACCTGGGTCTCGGCATTCCACTGACGAGATCTATGTCTGCTGTGCACAGACCAGGCCTGCTGCTGGCCTGCTATTAGCCTTAGCTACAATATAGGTTAGGGAATAGGATTACTGTGTTATTGTGTAGTTAGTACTGCAGTGCTAGTTAGTGGTGCTCAGCAGAGCTCGAATATTCGAGTAGCTCGAATATTCGAGCTCTTTTTCAGCTATTCGAGCTCGGTATTCGAGCTCCGAATAGCTGTAGCTATTCGAATGGGCTATTCGAGTACACTCGAATAGCCCATTCACTATTCGAGCTATTCGAGCAAAACGGCGCTATTCGAGCTCGGTACCGAGCTCGAATAGCGTCATAGCCCAGATTGATGTCCTTAGAGCCAATCAGAGGGCTCCCAGGCCCTCTGACGGCAGCCAATCACAGAGGGGGACCCTGGCCAGCCCCTACCCTATAAATAGCGGCCGCCATGTTAGGTTTCTCCGTGCTTGCCTGAGACTTGTACAGAGAGAGAGTTGCTCCTTTGTGCTTTGGCTTAGCAAGAGCTCTATTGTGGTCATTTACCTAGCATTTTTGCTCACATACACCTCCTATACACACCTATATTGTTGTTAGTTAGTTAGACATTGTATTTTAGTTAGTAGCTTTTGTGTTACATAGAGACAGGCCAGCTGCTGCAGGCTTACAGCTTTAGGCCTCAGGGCCTTGCCTGTGTGGGCAGCTGTCCTCCTGTCCTCTGTTTATTTCTCTCTATTCTATACCAGTATTTCTGCTGTCCTTTACTACTGATTGTATTAGTATTGTAGTTATATATACTGTAACTGTACTAGGACACTCACTGTCACTGTTCATAGGCTACTAGCTGCTCCTGCGTGTGTGCACTCACTTTCTGTGTACACACTACACACACTATTTCCTTCTGATAACTGATTGATTATTGTAATTGATTATTGTAATTAGTTAGTTGTACTTACTGTTACTACTTACTGTACTAGGAGTCTAGGACACTCAGTCACTGTTCATAGGCTACTAGCTCCTGCGTGTGTGCACTCATTGTCTGTGTACACACTACACACACTCTATTTCCTTCTGATAACTGATTGATTATTGTAATTAGTTAGTTGTACTTACTGTTACTACTTACTGTACTAGGAGTCTAGGACACTCAGTCACTGTTCATAGGCTACTAGCTCCTGCGTGTGTGCACTCACTGTCTGTGTACACACACTACACACACTCTATTTCCTTCTGATAACTGATTGATTATTGTAATTAGTTAGTTGTTTGTACTTACTGTTACTACTTACTCTTACTGTACTAGGAGTCTAGGACACTCAGTCACTGTTCATAGGCTACTAGCTCCTGCGTGTGTGCACTCACTGTCTGTGTACACACACTACACACACTCTATTTCCTTCTGATAACTGATTGCTTATTGTAATTAGTTAGTTGTACTTACTGTTACTACTTACTCTTACTGTACTAGGAGTCTAGGACACTCAGTCACTGTTCATAGGCTACTAGCTCCTGCGTGTGTGCACTCACTGTCTGTGTACACACACTACACACACTCTATTTCCTTCTGATAACTGATTGATTATTGTAATTAGTTAGTTGTACTTACTGTTACTACTTACTCTTACTGTACTAGGAGTCTAGGACACTCAGTCACTGTTCATAGGCTACTAGCTCCTGCGTGTGTGCACTCACTGTCTGTGTACACACACTACACACACTCTATTTCCTTCTGATAACTGATTGATTATTGTAATTAGTTAGTTGTACTTACTGTTACTACTTACTCTTACTGTACTAGGAGTCTAGGACACTCAGTCACTGTTCATAGGCTACTAGCTCCTGCGTGTGTGCACTCACTGTCTGTGTACACACACTACACACACTCTATTTCCTTCTGATTACTGATTGATTATTGTAATTAGTTAGTTGTACTTACTGACTGTTACTACTTACTTACTTACTGTACTAGGGACACTCACTCAGTCACTGTTCATAGGCTAGCTCCTGCGCGTGTTTGCGCGTGCGTGCACTCACTGTCTGTAGTGTACACACACTAAATTTACTTGTGATTACTACTGATTATTGTAACTGCTAGTTGTACTTCCTGACTGTTACTACTTACTTACTGTACTAGGGACACTCACTCAGTCACCTCACCCACCAACCCACTTCATTAAAGTACCCCACTTTTCACCCGCCCTTTTAAAAAACTTTTGTCTATACGCCCAAAACATCGAAGATGTCTGGAAGTGGCAGCCAGCGCGGTTTGGGCAAGGGGAAGGGCAGCAAGGGAATCAGGAGGAGAGGGAGCAGCATTGTGGCAGGCCGCGGCCGCGCCACCATGCACAGTTCCGCAGCAGCAGCAGCAGCGTCAGTGGCTAACATTCCTCCCATAGCCACTGGCCGTGGACGCCTTGGGCGCCGCCCAGCAGGAGCATCTGCAACTCACGCTGCAGAGACACAGCAGCAGCAGCGTGTAGCACCTGCTCCGATTTTCCTCCAGCCGGGTCGGAAACGTCCCATTGAGGAAAAGCATGCAGACACTGTGGTGCAACTCATGACGGAGGATGAGCAGCCCGCCATCAGCTCTGCATCCGAGGCCTCCACCCTCACCACCACCACCACCACCCCTGTTCGCAGCAGCCGCCCAGCAGGGTCTGGGGAGGAGGCCAGTTCACCGTCACTCGCCGACCTGTCATTCAGCAGTCTTTTGACCCCAGACATCATGAGTAAATTGTCTGCTGTTGTTGGCGATCTTGAGGAGGAGATGCTGATGGGCACTTTGGGGGATGAGGGATTGGACAGCAAGACTGTGGCGACAGTCAAGCAGCCCATCCATGCATCAGGAGAGGAGTTTGGGGGGTCATCATCCCAGCAGGACATGTTTCAGGAGGGGGAGGATGATGATGACCCGGTGACAGACAGAGACTGGGTGCCACCACCTCCAGGGGATGTCGTCCTCAGCAGCTCTGAGGAGGAGGAGGAGGATGCGCTTGTGGGCCTTGCAAGGAGGCGCATCATTGCAAGCATTGGCAGCAGTAGGCAGGTCCCACAGCCTGCTGGCGTCTCAGGCTCAGCAGCAGCAGCAGCAGCATCTGCCAGTACCACCACCAGCCGCACCCAAGCCCCCCCCCAACCACCACAGGGAGACAGGCAGCAGCGCTTCCATGCCGTAGGGGGATGTTTCTGTCACCAATCTGGCGATATTTCACCATGCCCACTGTGTACAGCAAGTACGCCACTTGCAACCACTGTCAGCGGAAGTTGAGCAGAGGTGCAGACCCCTTAAAGTTCAGCACCAGCTCGCTCATCAACCACCTTGCTGCGAAACATTTCCACCAGCATGAGGAGTTCCAGAGGCTGAAGGCATCTGGTGCTGGCAGTGGCACCACACCCATCACTGCACAGCCTTCAGCAGCAGCAGCAGCAGCAACAGCAGCCACCCGCCCTCCTGGTCCTCCAGCAGCACCAGCAGGAGTGCGGAAACGCACTGCTCCTCCCCCCTCTGCAACTCCTGCCGCCGACACTGAGGCCTGTTCTGGCAGCCAGTCCTCAGTGGCCTCCTCCGCTGTGTCTGCTGATTCCCGTGCCAGCAAAAGGCCACGCCAGAGCCTTTTGAGCGAGTCCTTCCAGGGGGTGGTTAGGGCTCTGCCTCCCAGCAGCCGTCGCGTGCGGCAGCTGAACGGCTTGCTGGCACGGGCCATGTGCTCCCAACTCCTGCCATACACGCTCGTGCAGGAGGGGAGCGACATTCGTGCGCTGCTTGCTTGCGCAGCCCCAGACTGGCAGCTCCCCAGCAGACACTTTTTCTCCCGCAAGGCCATTCCTGCACTGCACCGCTTTGTGATGGCCAATGTGGAGCGAGGGCTGGAGCACGCGGTTGGTGAAAGGGTCCACGTCACCATGGACTCCTGGAGCAGCCGCTTCGGGACAGGCCGCTACCTGTCCTTCACTGTCCACTGGGTCAGCTTGGTGGAAGGGGGTGAGGATGGGAGAGCAGCAGCGGGCACAGCAGCAGCAGCAACACAGTGGGTAGTGCCACCCCGCAGGGTCAGGGGAACTGCAGCAGGTTCCTCCGATCCTCTGCCATCCTCCGGCACACCTGGCCAAACCCCCCCGCCTCAGCAGCAGCGTGAAGGCCCGCCACTGCCAAGCGCTGCTGCACTTGGTCAGCCTTGGGAAGACCAAGCTGACGGCAACCCATGTGTTGGCCAAACTCCAGGAGCAGGAGAGGATTTGGTTGACCCCCAGAGGCCTCAGAGTCGGAGAGGTGGTGGCCGACAATGGGGCCAATCTGGTTGCCGCAATAGACAGGGGAAACCTGACCCACATCCCCTGTCTTGCCCACGTGCTGAACCTGGTGGTGCAGAAGTTCTTGCGCACCTACCAGGGGATGGGCGAACTGCTGGAAACGGCAAGGAACGTTGTGCGTCACTTCCGGCGCTCGGCTGCAGCCTGTGCGAGCCTGGAAGACGTGCAAAAGGAGCTGGATCTGCCACGCCATCGGCTGATCCTTGACGTTCCGACTCGCTGGAACTCCACCCTGGCGATGTTGGAGCGTCTGGTTGAACAGAAGCGCGCTGTCAAACAGTACCTTGCCCTGGCCACTGTTTCCGCCACTCAGAGAAGGGACAAGACCAGCAACATCCCGTCCATCGTCCCCGATGATGACTGGAGGCACATGCAGCAGGTGTGCTTAGTGCTGGCTCCCTTTCTGCAGGCCACTAACATGGTGAGCAGGGACCATGCTATGGTCTGCGAGTGGGTGCCCCTGGTTTGTCTGCTGAACAGGGCCCTCGATGCTTTGCTGGAACAGGGAGCGGCAGCCTTGGACCAGCAGGAGCGGCAAGCAGCTGCACAGTCCACCTCTGAGGGGGAGGAGGAGGAGGACTTGGTGGAGGTCCCTGACCTTGCTGCTGATGAGGGGGAGCAGCACAGTGCAGCTGAGTTGGTGCGGGGGTGGAGAGAGGATGAGGCTGACGAGGCAGAGGAGGAGGATGAGGACAGCAGCACTGCCGTCGATGTGCCAGCAGACGTGGCCCGCCTCTTCCCAATGGCAGCGCACATGCTGACGTGCCTGCGCAGGGACCCCAGGGTGATCCAGATGAAGCAAAGGGAGGACATCTGGATCAGCATGATGTTGGACCCACGCCTCAAGGGGAAGTTGAGCCAGTTCCTGCCGCCTGCAGGAGGAGACCCAGCGCAACAAATAAGGAGCTTGCAGCAGGCCCTTGTTGAGCGCTTGGAGGAAGCCTTCCCCCAGCCTTCCACCCCCACTGTCCAGCAGCCAGCACAGAGGCAGCAGCAGGTGCCTACATCCAGCAGCAAGCACCCCACAGACCTGCTGTCTCTCAGCCACGAGCTCTACAGGACTGTAGAGGCTCCGGCAGCAGTGACTAGAGAGGAGGTGCATGCAGCAGCATCCTCCACCGGTCACAGCCAGCGCCTGACCCGCATGGTGGCTGACTACATGGGGTCCTACAGCAGGCTTGACAGCGATGCCCCTGTTGATCCCATGGAGTATTGGGTCAAGCGCCTGGAGATCTGGAGCGAGCTGGCGCAGTACGCCCTGGAAGTGCTGTCCTGCCCCCCTTCCAGCGTGCTGTCCGAGCGCTGCTTCAGTGCAGCTGGTGGCGTGGTCACCGAGAAACGCTCACGTCTGTTTCACAAGTCTGTGGACAGACTGACGTTTCTGAAGATGAACCAGGCGTGGGTGGAAGGCGAGTTCCTGGCCCCTGTTGTCGGCGAGAGGGGGACATGAACTGGCTAAGAACCATCGTTAATGTGCCTTACCACCCTTTACCACCTCCTGGCTCCTGCTCACTAAGCCAGCCTGGTTCACTTTGACTATTACGTCGCCTGCAGCCACACATTTTACACCTACAGTGGGCTGCTGTGTACTGCCCTTCTGCTGTCTGTCTGTGTTTCCCACTGCCAGGGTACACAGAATTACCTTCTGCTGCCACTCTGCCACCAGCTATTACGTCAAATAATAGCTATATCTGTGTAATTGGTAGTAAAACCAAAACCAAAAAACCATTAAAAAAAAAAGGTTTAATTTTTCTGAGGTGCCCGGGTTGAAAACTGTGTTGTCCCAGTTGTGTATTGGACACGATGTGGGCTGCACGACCGCTGTCTGGGACCTCCTTTTGTGTTTATTTACGGCCCTGGTATCACCGCTAGGTACCAGGGCTATTATGTCACGCTGCCTACCTGCTGCCACACTCACACTACTCCTCCATTCCTCCTGCTGATGCTGCTGTCTGTCTGTGTTTCCCACTGCCAGGGTACACAGAATTACCTTCTGCTGCCAGTCTGCCACCAGCTATTACGTCAAACAATAGCTGCTCACATTACTCCTCCATTCCTCCTGCTGCTGCTGCTGTCTGTCTGTGTTTCCCACTGCCAGGGTACACAGATTTACCTTCTGCTGCCACTCTGCCACCAGCTATTACGTCACAAAATAGCTATATCTGTGTAATTGGTTGTAAAGCCAAAACCAAAAAACCATTAAAAAAAAAAAGGTTTAATTTTTCTGAGGTGCCCGGGTTGAAAACTGTGTTGTCCCAGTTGTGTATTGGACACGATGTGGGCTGCACGACCGCTGTCTGGGATCTCCTGTTGTGTTTATTTACAGCCCTGGTATCACCGCTAGGTACCAGGGCTATTATGTCACGCTGCCTACCTGCTGCCACACTCACACTGCTCCTCCTCCATTCCTCCTCCTGCTGCTGCTGCTGTCTGTCTGTGTTTCCCACTGCCAGGGTACACAGAATTACCTTCTGCTGCCACTCTGCCACCAGCTATTACGTCAAATAATAGCTATATCTGTGTAATTGGTTGTAAAACCAAAACCAAAAAACCATTAAAAAAAAAAAGGTTTAATTTATCTGAGGTGCCCGGGTTGAAAACTGTGTTGTCCCAGTTGTGTATTGGACACGATGTGGGCTGCACGACCGCTGTCTGGGACCTCCTGTTGTGTTTATTTACAGCCCTGGTATCACCGCTAGGTACCAGGGCTATTATGTCACGCTGCCTGCCTCATTGACTGCCTGCTGCCACACACTCATCCTCCTTCTCCTGCTGCTGAATTTACCTTCTGCTGTCTGTGTGTTTCCACTGCCAGGGAGCACATACAATGGCGCTTCCAACATGCGTGCGCCCACCAGCTATTTGTTACGCTCAAAAATAGCTGCATTTCTTTAAAAAAAAAATGGAAAGAGGAAGAAGAGGAAGAAGAAGAAGAAGAAGAAGAAGAAGAAGAAGAAGAAGAAGAAGAAGAAGAAGAAGATACAGTAACACTACTGAACAAAATTCTGGACACAACTTCTCTTTCCACCTTTTTTTTTTTAAAGGAACATCCCCACATAATCACTTGCTGTTGTTACTTGGAAAAAAAGATGTTTCTTGCATCATTCACCCTCAAAACAAGTGTTGGAAGCTATTTAAGGCCAATTCGAATAGTCAGCTCGAATAATGAGCTCGAATACCGACTCGAATAGTCAGCTCGAAGTCCGAGGTCGAATCGAATAGTAAAAATTATTCGACTCGAATATTCGACTGACCTCGAATAATTTACTATTCGAATTCGACCAAACTCGAATTTTAAAAAGGGGTATTTGAGCACCACTGGTGCTAGTTAGTTGTTAGAGTAGTACTGTGTTAGCTTACTACAGATTACTGCAGTGCTGCTGTGCTGAGCAGTGTCAGTGTGACAGTTAGACCATTAGTGTGCACTGCCTTCTACTCTGCTGTCTGTCACTCTGTGCTGATTTGCTTTAAAGTCCAACTTCCGATTTTAAAAAAAGTACAACTTACAAGTACCCCACATCATCTGTCTGAAGCAAGCTGGTGCTGGCAGTGGACAGACTCAGAGCACCAGAACCCCCTCTGCCACTCCTGCCGACACTGAGGCCTGTTCAGGCAGCCAGTCCTCAGTGGCCTCCTCTGCTCCCTCTACCGCTTCCCGTGCAAGAAAAAAACGCCGCCAGACCCTATTGGGCGAGTCTTTCCCTGTTGTTGGCACTTGGCAAGAGGGGGACATGAAGTGGCTGGGAATCACTATGCCTGACTTACCACCCTTTACCACCACCACCACACCCTCCTGGCTCCTCCTGATTGTTAATTATTACTAACTAAGCCGCCTAGTTCACAATTTTTTTACAGTCATGGTACCAAGGCTACGTGCCACGTACACGTGCCACATCCGGCATGCTCCTGGCACACGTTACACCTGCTGCTGCTGCATTGCCCTGCTCCTGCTGCTTGTGCTGCTCCCACCGCCAGGATGCCACAGACCACTGCTGCTGTGCTGATACCACCTATATTTAACCCAAAACACAATTGCTGTGTAATTTTTTTTAGGTGTCTGGGCTGAAAACTGTCATGTCCCAGTTGTGCGGTTGGACTTTGGACACAATGTGGGACCGCTGTCTGGAACCTACCGTAGTCCTGATGTTAATTTACAGCTATTTTTTTTTTTTTTGTATTTTAACTCCCCACATAATCAATAAAATATAGAGAAACCGAGAACCCAATATAGTGTAGTATGTTAAAACATAAACGAAGTAAGGCAAATCAGTGAGAAGAATATACTCACAAACGTGGGTTACCACTCAGGCAACCACTGTATAAGCAGGTGAGGAGATTAGACCTGTCCTCACTCAGGATTAAAAAGTCGCTCTCTGTAGATGAGAAAAAGGGGTGATCACCCCTCCACCAGCGGTGGACACAATTTTACAGTAGAAGAACAGAGGTGCCAGCAGAATAAAAGTGGATAAAACCTTTAAATTTGCTTGGAGGAAGTGGTGGACTTACCTCCATAAAGCAGACACGAAAGACTGTCTCAAAAGTAGCAATCACATTTATTATATGGTACCCCAAAAGTGCAACGCGTTTCGCAGGCCGAGCCCGCTTCATCAGGCAATAAAGTGGGGACAAAACAGAATTCCAGCAGTAGCAGGTGTAGCGCCTCAGTCCCCACATAATCAATTAGTGTTTCTCTTTAAAAAAAAAAAACATGATGCTACATGCATCATTTACTCTAAAAAAATGTTTTGGAAGCAATTTAAAGGCCACTTCCGGTTTTCTATCCGGATATCTGAATCTATCCGGATTTCCCAGATAATGGGTCACATTGTCACAGGCTGAGGGCTGGAGATGCTATCAGCTTGCCTGTGTGAAAATTCAGTACCCTCTCTTCCTCCCTCCTGCCTCTGAAATCAATGGCTAGTAACCTCCTCCTCCTCCTGCCCAGACTGAGTTCCCATAAGCCCTTGCTGCAGTGTCAAGGCATAAAAGGAGCTGTGGGCGAGGCTTGTTTAGTTTATAGGGAAATAGAGTATTAAAACAAAACAAAAAAAGTATTTGGCCTGAGGAATGCCCTATAAACTATATGAAAGGAACACAATTATGCAATGAGTAAAAGTTTCTCGGATCCACTTTAAGTTAGAGCGCGGTGTTGTGCTGACTCTACCCTCCAGTAAAAGTCAGAACGAGTTAGGTCAGTGGTGAGTCACCTGAATATAATAATAATTCTGATTCTGCAATCAAAGGGAAGAACACATATTAGCATTTTAATGGCATTGCCTAATAAATGCTTGTAAGTTTCATCCTCACTTGCCAAGTGATTCGCCTGATAACTCCGATATGTTCCTCCCAAGTATAATGTAGCTACACAGGATAGCACAACTGTAGCCCTAACAGAAGTGTATGTGCAGAAGACAATCAGTTACAATAGTGTGTGTGTGTGTGTGTGTGTGTGGCCATATTTGTTTTCTTTTAAGGCTACTTACACACCAAGATGTTGCGTTTTAGGGGACGTTAAGGTCGCATAACGTGCCCCTAACGCAAGTATAGTGGTGTTGAAGTTGGACGTCAGATTGAGCTGCGTTATGCAGCTCTCAAAGCAGCCGCTCCAGGTTAGTCATAGGAAGTCCGGATCTTTTTAAGGATTCGGATCATTTGAATCGGATCATTGAAAAGATCCGGATCTTTGAACCGAATCATTTGAATCATTTTACTAGGAAAGCAGACTGGGTGAAATGATTAGCAGGACAGGACTTTCCTTGCACTGTACATTCTGTATGTTCCTGTTTCTTCCAGACAGACATCCACTGTGAACCGAATCTTTCATTGTGATGATCCGACTCATAAAAAAGATCCGGATCAAATGAACGATTCGTTCATGATCCGGACAACACTACAGTCCCACCAGGAGTCTCTGCAGTGCAGTGAATATTACTTAGCCATGTGGCTGGCCGCAGAGGAGGAGGGGAGACCTCCTCCTCCAACATTACTGAGCATGTGTAAACAGTCTAACGTGGCTTAGCCCAGTATAACGTACAGCATGCAGCACTTTGTTTTTAACCTCCTTGCCGGTTTTCCCGACCTGAGCTCGGGGTAGAAAAAACAAGCTATTAGCGGTGATCCCGAGCTCAGGTCGGGGTATGCATTGCAGAGCTTTACTTGAAGTTGTGGAGTCCCGCGCGCGATCTCGCTGCGCAGCGGGACTCCAGCCTCTCGCCGGGATCCCCCATGTCCCCGCTATTCTTCCGGGGACCCGGCAGCCAGTTGGAGCAGCGGAGCCGTGGTGGCAGCAGAGCAGTGGTGGCAGCGTGACGTCATCGGGGGCGGGGCTAATATTGAAAACGAACTTCTCTATATTAGAGAAATATAGAGAAGTTTGTTTATATGTATATTAGCGCCATATTGTGGGCAAAGAGAAAACTGCAGCACAGGAGCCCAGGAAGGTACATTTTTTTTTTATTTTGCTGCAGATCTCCCTGCCAGAATTATTTTTTTCAGGTTTTAGGGTCTGAAAGAGTGAAAAAAATTGCACCGCTTTTAGACCCTAAAATCTGGAAAGAATCAGACCGCCAAGGAGGTTAACGTGCTGCGTTACAATGTAACGCAACGTGTTACTGTGAACAGCACAATTGATTTTACAGTGCTGTGAGTTAGGCTGCGTTACTGGCTGCTGTAACATGGGACTTTAACGTCCCACTGTGAAACCAGCCTAAACGATACCAGTTCCTGGCAGTCTTACTGATATCTTTCGCTGCACTGGTGTCTAAATATAACACACCTGAGACAAGCATATGAGTAATACAGTCAGACTTCAGTTAAAGCACCTGATCTACATGAGGCAAAGGATGAGCTGGACAGCCAGGCAATATGCATTGTTTAAAGGGAACCAGAGAGGAACGTAAAAAAAAAAAAAAAAAAGCTTTTATACATACCTGGGGCTTCTTCCAGCCCCATAAGCCTGGATCGATCCCACGCCGCCATCCTCCGCTTCCTGGATCAGCGGTACAGAGTCCCGTCACTTCTCGCAGACGCGGCCAATTGTCCGCATCACAGGGGCTCCCTCCATACCCGTACGCATGCTGCTGCGCAGTAGGCAGCCTCATGCCTACGTATATGGTGGGAGCCCCATGTGATGCGGACAATTGGCCGCGTCTGCCGGCCGACTGGCGGCCATGACGGGACCCGGTACCGGCAGATCCAGGCAGCAAAGGACGGCGGCGTGGGAGCGATCCAGGCTTATGGGGCTGGAGGAAGCCCCAGGTATGTACAGAATCTTTTTCCTGGGGCCTCTGATTCCCTTTAAAAGGAAATAAATGTGTCAGCCTCCATATTCCTCTCACTTCAGGTGAGACTTAAAGAGGAACTCCAGTGAAAATAATGTAATAAAAAAGTGCATAATTTTTACAATAATTATGCATAAATAATTTAGTCAGTGTTTTCCCATTGTAAAATCTTTCCTCTCCCTGATTTACATTCTGACTTTTTCCTCAAGGGCCCACATGCAATTCACTTTTTCACCCAAGTTTTCTCCTAGGTGATATTTTCACAACTTGTAAATAAAATGCCTTTTAAACCCCCAGCAAACAAATAAATGCTCAAAATAATTTTGATGGGACTTTTTCACATACTTTTTGGTGTTTGTGCCATAGCAAAGTGCTAACAAGTAATTTAAAATCGAAGAGGAAAAATTATCTCCTAGGAGAAAACTCATGTGAGAAAGTTAATTGCACATGTCCCATGGTGACATTTTTACTGCTGGCTGGTGATGTCAGTGGCAGGAGATGCGGCTTGCTTTTATGGCAGTTGGACCCAGCTGTAAACAGTTGTTATTTCCCACAATGCAATGAGGTTCACAGACAAGGAAACTGTCAGGACCATGGTCCTGACATCACACTGTGGGAGGGGTTTCACCACAATATCAGCCATACCGAGCTCCCTGATGATCCATTTGTGAAAAGGAAAAGATTTTTCATGTAAAAGGGGGTATCTGCTACTGATTGGGATGAAGTTCAATTCTTGGTCACGGTTTCTCTTTAACTACTTCCAGATCTTTGTTACGCATGTCTACACCCCTGTATACTTCACTCACTGTATAATTCTTTTGCTACGCATATCTACGCCCTGGACTCTACGGCTACGCCACTTGCGGAACAATATGCGTATTGTTTACTTATCGCTGCCATTCGCGATCGTCGCACCTGTGATGAATTAAAGAGGATGTCAGTGAGACATTGGCTTTTATTCACAAAACCAAAAGTAAACAGATGCATTCACTAGTTCCTGTCTAATCGCAAACTAAGCGTAGAGCCATCTTGTGGCCAAAAAGTAAAAATACACCCAAATACACAATTATACACTATTAAATAGAAAAATTAAATACATTTTTTTTTTATTATTTTTAACCCCTTCCACCCCTACTCCATAGTTCCCAAAATAAAACACTTCTAAAAAAAAATAAAAAAATCATATCATTTAAAAAACTAAAACTTAGAGTTACTTTGGACTTTTTTTTTTAATATGTATGTCATGAGGGTATATTGCTGTTAAAGAGTAACTGTCAGGCTGCAAAAGCTAATTTAAACCTCTATTCTTCTGTGTTAAACAGTTTAGAAGGAAGCCAAAAAGACAATACTGAAGTTAAAAATATCTCTTACTTTGATGTTTGCTGAACAGCAAGGCTCTGTACTCCCAAGCTCCTAAGGAGGCCGGCAGGACGCACAACAGATACTGCAAAGCATTCTGGGGCTGCTTCTTCTCCCCAGTGCACTCCCTTGGTCCTCCCTCGTGTTGGGCGAACAGTGTTCGCCACTGTTAGGGTTCTGCAGAACATCACCCTGTTCAGGTGATGTTCGAGTTCGGCCGAACATCTGATGGTGTTCGGCCAAACTCTTCGGCCATATGGCCGAACTAAGAGCGCATGGCCGAACGTTCCCCGAACGTTCGGCTAGCGCTGTGATTGGCCGAACGGGTCACGTGTAGTGTTGGGCGAACATCTAGATGTTCGGGTTTGGGCCGAACACGGTCGCGATGTTCGGGTGTTCGAGTCGAACTCCGAACATAATGGAAGTCAATGGGGACCCGAACTTTTGTGCTTTGTAAAGCCTCCTTACATGCTACATACCCCAAATTTACAGGGTATGTGCACCTTGGGAGTGGGTACAAGAGGGAAAAAAAATTAGCAAAAAGAGCTTATAGTTTTTGAGAAAATCGATTTTAAAGTTTCAAAGGGAAAACTGTCTTTTAAATGCGGGAAATGTCTGTTTTTTTTGCACAGGTAACATGCTTTTTGTCGGCATGCAGTCATAAATGTAATACAGATAAGAGGTTCCAGGAAAAGGGACCGGTAACGCTAACCCAGCAGCAGCACACGTGATGGAACAGGAGGAGGGCGGCGCAGGAGGAGAAGGCCACGCTTTGAGACACAACAACCCAGGCCTTGCATGAGGACAAGAAGCGTGCGGATAGCAATTTGCATTTTGTCGCCATGCAGTCATAAATGTAATACAGATGAGAGGTTCAATAAACAGGGACCGGAAACGCTAACCCAACACAGATGTTCATTGTTCATGTTACTTGGTTGGGGTCCGGGAGTGTTGCGTAGTCGTTTCCAATCCAGGATTGATTCATTTTAATTTGAGTCAGACGGTCTGCATTTTCTGTGGAGAGGCGGATACGCCGATCTGTGACGATGCCTCCGGCAGCACTGAAACAGCGTCCCGACATAACGCTGGCTGCCGGGGAAGCCAGCACCTCGATTGCGTACATTGCCAGTTCGTGCCAGGTGTCTATCTTCGATACTTAATAGTTGAAGGGTGCAGATGGATTGTTCAACACAGCTATGCCATCTGACATGTAGTCCTTGACCATCTTCTCCAGGCGATCGGTGTTGGAGGTGGATCTGCACGCTTGCTGTTCTGTGTGCTGCTGCATGGGTGTCAGAAAATTTTCCCACTCCAAGGACACTGCCGATACCATTCCCTTTTGGGCACTAGCTGCGGCTTGTGTTGTTTGCTGCCCTCCTGGTCGTCCTGGGTTTGCGGGAGTCAGTCTGTCGGCGTACAACTGGCTAGAGGAGGGGGAGGATGTCAATCTCCTCTCTAAAGTCTCCACAAGGGCCTGCTGGTATTCTTCCATTTTGACCTGTCTGACTCTTTCTTCAAGCAGTTTTGGAACATTGTGTTTGTACCGTGGATCCAGAAGGGTATAAACCCAGTAATTGGTGTTGTCCAGAATGTGCACAATGCGTGGGGCGCGTTCAATGCAGTCCTAGGCCGAAGAGGTCATAGCCTAGGGTCACAAAAACCTGTTTATTTGGGCAATTTCAATGGTGGCGAGTCTGACGTACATAAATCGCAGCAATGGCCGTTAGCAACGTCTGAATCTCACGAAATGTCTCATGCAGGTAGAAGACATATTGTTAGACATGGGCTCCAAAGATGGGTTCCCTACATCTCTGCAAACCAGAGTTACAGGGCTCCAAATTTGGTAAAATCCCCCATAGGCTTTCATTGGGCCTCCTATTTACAGTTCCAAAATCTCACATCTTTTCAAAGGGCAATTGCTCAGCAGTGGCAAATTTTCTAGCATTGTAAGGACCCTTAGGGGGAACATGACTGGTGAGTTTCGGGCCCCTAGGCCAAAGAGGTCATAGCCTAGGGTCACAAAAACCTGTTTATTTGGGCAATTTCAATGGTAGTTATGCTGACGTACATAAATCTCAGCCATGGCCGTTAGCAACGTCTGAATTTCACGAAATGTCTCATGCAGGTAAAAGACAAATTGTTAGACTTGGATTCCAAAGATGGGGTCCCTACATCTCTGCAAACCAGAGTTACAGGGTTGCAAAATTGGTAAAATCCCCCATAGGCTTTCATTGCCTCCCTATTTCACTTTCCAAAATCTCACATCTTTTCAAAGGGCAATTGCTCAGCAGTGGCAAATTTTCTAGCATTGTAGGGACCCTTAGGGGGAACATGACTGGTGAGTTTCGGGCCCCTAGGCCAAAGAGGTCATAGCCTAGGGTCACAAAAACCTGTTTATTTGGGCTATTTCAATGGTAGTGATGCTGACGTACATAAATCTCAGCCATGGCCGTTAGCAACGTCTGAATTTCACGAAATGTCTCATGCAGGTAGAAGACATATTGTTAGACTTGGATTCCAAAGATGGGGTCTCTACATCTCTGCAAACCAGAGTTACAGGGCTCCAAAATTGGTAAAATCCCCCATAGGCTTTCATTGGGCCTACTATTTACCGTTCCAAAATCTCACACCATTTCAAAGGGCAGTGGCTCAGCAGTGGCAAAACTCACCAGTCATGTTCCCCCTAAGGGTCCCTACAATGCTAGAAAATTTGCCACTGCTGAGCAATTGCCCTTTGAAAAGATGTGAGATTTTGGAAAGTGAAATAGGGAGGCAATGAAAGCCTATGGGGGATTTTACCAATTTTGCACCCCTGTAACTCTGGTTTGCAGAGATGTAGGGACCCCATCTTCGGAATCCAAGTCTAACAATATGTCTTCTACCTGCATGAGACATTTCGTGAAATTCAGACGTTGCTAACGGCCATGGCTGAGATTTATGTACGTCAGCATCACTACCATTGAAATAGCCCAAATAAACAGGTTTTTGTGACCCCAGGCAATGACCTCTTCGGCCTAGGGGCCCGAAACTCACCAGTCATGTTCCCCCTAAGGGTCCCTACAATGCTAGAAAATTTGCCACTGCTGAGCAATTGCCCTTTGAAAAGATGTGAGATTTTGGAAAGTGAAATAGGGAGGCAATGAAAGCCTATGGGGGATTTTACCAATTTTGCACCCCTGTAACTCTGGTTTGCAGAGATGTAGGGACCCCATCTTCGGAATCCAAGTCTAACAATATGTCTTCTACCTGCATGAGACATTTCGTGAAATTCAGACGTTGCTAACGGCCATGGCTGAGATTTATGTACGTCAGCATCACTACCATTGAAATAGCCCAAATAAACAGGTTTTTGTGACCCTAGGCTATGACCTCTTCGGCCTAGGGGTCCGAAACTCACCAGTTATAATCCCCCTAACAGTTCCTACAATGCTAGAAAATTTGCCACTGCTGAGCAATTGCCCTTTGAAAAGATGTGAGATTTTGGAACTGTAAATAGGAGGCCCAATGAAAGCTTATGGGGGATTTTACCAATTTTGGACCCCTGTAACTCTGGTTTGCAGAGATTACCCCATCTTTGGAATCCAAGTCTAACAATATGTCTTTTACCTGCAATTCAGACGTTGCTAACGGCCATGGCTGAGATTTATGTACGTCAGCATCACTACCATTGAAATTGCCCAAATAAACAGGTTTTTGTGACCCTAGGCTATGACCTCTTCGGCCTAGGACTGCATTGAACGCGCCCCACGCATTGTGCGCATTCTGGACAACACCAATTACTGGGTTTATACCCTTCTGGATCCACGGTACAAACACAATGTTCCAAAACTGCTTGAAGAAAGAGTCAGACAGGTCAAAATGGAAGAATACCAGCAGGCCCTTGTGGAGACTTTAGAGAGGAGTTTGACATCCTCCCCCTCCTCTAGCCAGTTGTACGCTGACAGACTGACTTCCGCAAACCCAGGACGACCAGGAGGGCAGCAAACAACACAAGCCGCAGCTAGTGCCCAAAAGGGAATGGTATTGGCAGTGTCCTTGGAGTGGGAAAATTTTCTGACACCCATGCAGCAGCACACAGAACAGCAAGCGTGCAGATCCACCTCCAACACCGATCGCCTGGAGAAGATGGTCAAGGACTACATGTCAGATGGCATAGCTGTGTTGAACAATCCATCTGCACCCTTCAACTATTGGGTATCGAAGCTAGACACCTGGCACGAACTGGCATTGTACGCAATCGAGGTGCTGGCTTCCCCGGCAGCCAGCGTTATGTCGGAACGCTGTTTCAGTGCTGCCGGAGGCATCGTCACAGATCGGCGTATCCGCCTCTCCACAGAAAATGCAGACCGTCTGACTCAAATTAAAATGAATCAATCCTGGATTGGAAACGACTACGCAACACTCCCGGGACCCCAACCAAGTAACATGAACAATGAACATCTGTGATGGGTTAGCGTTTCCGGTCCCTGTTTATTGAACCTCTCATCTGTATTTCATTTATGACTGCATGGCGACAAAATGCAAATTGCTATCCGCACGCTTCTTGTCCTCATGCAAGGCCTGGGTTGTTGTGTCTCAAAGCGTGGCCTTCTCCTCCTGCGCCGCCCTCCTCCTGTTCCATCACGTGTGCTGCTGCTGGGTTAGCGTTACCGGTCCCTTTTCCTGGAACCTCTTATCTGTATTACATTTATGACTGCATGCCGACAAAAAGCATGTTACCTGTGCAAAGAAAACAGACATTTCCCGCATTTAAAAGACAGTTTTCCCTTTGAAACTTTAAAATCGATTTTCTCAAAAACTATAAGCTCTTTTTGCTAAAAAAATTTTTCCTCTTGTACCCACTCCCAAGGTGCACATACCCTGTAAATTTGGGGTATTTAGCATGTAAGGAGGCTTTACAAAGCACGAAAGTTCGGGTCCCCATTGACTTCCATTATGTTCGGAGTTCGGCTCGAACACCCGAACATCGCGGCCATGTTCGGCCCGAACCCGAATATCTAGATGTTCGCCCAACACTAGTCCTCCCCTTCATTTCCCTATCCCGCCCTAAGGCTGCTTTCACAGTGGGAAGTTACAGGCTCATGTTACAGCAGCTTGTAACAGCAGCCTAACTCACAGCACATGTCCGTTAGAGCAGTGTTTCTCAACATTTTATTGGTATGTACTTCTTTGAAAACCCTATACTTACCAAGTACCCCCTAGTATAGTAAACATTATCACAAGTACCCCTTGACAAATATATATTAATCATAGTACATAATTGGTTCTAAATCATTTCCAAGCATTTACTATTTCTTTTAATTAGCTAAAACACCTAATTTGGCGTTGTTTAACCACTTCACCACTGAGGGGTTTTACCCCCTGACCATTAGAGCAATTTTCACCTTTCAGCGCTCCATCCATTCATTCGTCTTTAACTTTATCATAACTTATCACAATGAAATGAACTATATCTTGTTTTTTCCGCCACCAATTAGGCTTTCTTTAGGGGGGACATTATGCCAAGAATTATTTTATTCTAAATATGTTTAATGGGAAAATAGGAAAAATGTGGGAAAAAAATAATTATTTTTCAGTTTCCGGCCAATATAGTTTTTAAATAATGCATGCTACTGTAATTAAAACCCATGAAATGTATGTGCCCTTTTATCCCGGTTATAAAACCGTTTAAATTATGTCCCTATCACAATGTTTGGCGCCAATATTTTATTTGGAAATAAAGGTGCATTTTTTTCAGTTTTGTGTCCATCCCTAATTACAAGCCCATAGTTTATAAAGTAACAGTGTTATACCCTCTTGACGTAAATATTTAAAAAGTTCAGTCCCTAAGGTAACTATTTATGTATTTTTTTTAATTGTAAATTTTTTAATTTTTTTTTAATTACAAAAAAAAAAAAAAAGGGGAGTGTGGGAGGTAATGAGTTAATTTTTAGTGTAAAACTAATTTATTTCTATGTAAAAAATGCTAAGGGTGTAGTTTTACTGTTTGGCCACAAGATGGCAACAGTAACTTTTTGTTTATTGCGACCTGCGAGCGTCCTTCCGGAAGCTCGCAGGAAGTACAAGGAGGCTGTGAGTGTTTGTTTTTTCTCACAATGATCGCGCTGCCCATAGGAGTGCAGCGGATCATTGTGGGGCTTAGATCAACGAACGGGAATGGATTTTCCCGTTCATTGATCTCCGGGCGAGCGGGCGGCGGCGTGTTTACTAGCGGCGGGCGGCGTGTTTACGAGCGGGAGCGCGGGCAGCGGCGGGAGTGCGCAAAGTACGGATTTCTCCGTCCCTGGGGGTTAAAGGATGGAAAAAGGGACGGAGAAATCCGTACGGGCGGGGGTAAAGTGGTTAAATAAGATTTATCATTTTCTAAAACTCTAAATTTGTTATACTTGGGTAAGTATATCAAGCCTGAGTACCCCCTGGAACCATCAGAAGTACCCCCTGGGGTACACGTACCTCACGTTGAGAACCTAGGCGTTAGAGTATACTATTGTTCCTAGCCACATGGCTAATTAATATTCACTGCACAGTAGTGTTGTCCGGATCACAAACCATTAGGATCTTTGATCCTGATCTTTTTTGTGAGTCGAATCATCAGGAAGCAAGGTAAGGGAGGGAGGATATTACATCACAATTGGCTTCATACAAGACAGACAAACATGGAACCTGCCATGAGCTGTCAGGAGCATCATTCTCTGCAAATACTATATAAAAATTCTGTGAAATCCAAATGTGGACAGTGAAATCGATATGTAATGTAAGTACAGCCAATATTTAGCTACTGATATATGTGTTTTTTTCCTCTGAGACCCTATACCTAACAGCTCCTCTTTAATTTTGCAAATAAAACTTGTAATTAGTTATATAGAATTAAAAATCACTAAATGGAAAAAAATACAACTTAATTTCCCGATAAAATATTATCACCATACATTGTGCTAAGGACACAATTTAAACATTGTACTAAACGTGACAAATGGGCAAATAAAATGTGTGGGTTTTATACAGACGCACATTTTATTTTAAAACTATAATGGCCAAAAACTGAAAAATAATGATTTTTTTTCTTTTCCTTATTATTCCTTTTTAAAATGCATATAAAATAAAATAATTCTTAGCAAAAAATACTACCCAAAGAAGCCTAATTTGCGACAAAAAATATATAGACCATTTCAGTGTGAAAAGTAACAATAACGTTATCTGTGAATGAATGGGAGGAGCGCTGAAATGTGAAAATTGTTTTGGTTTTTAAGGGAAAAAACCTGTGATCCTGAAGCGGTTAATGAAGGACGAGGAGGTGTCAGATGCTATAAAAATGAAAAATGCATAGCCATTTGTAAAGATACAGTAATCTTATAGATTACTCATACATGGTACAAACATGGTACAATTTTTCATTTTTTTTTCGATTAGATAATTTTGTTTGATTATTCTGTTAGATCGAATTTAAAGATTGTCTTAAGAGCTCCTCACCTCACCTTAAAGGACTTACGAGGCCAATATAGTAAAAAACGTTAAATACCTATTCAGTTTTATGATCGTTAGGAGACTCCATCCGCATCCCAGACTCGTGGGGGTCCCGACCCGATCCCTCGGGTCGTCCTCAGCTGCCCCACTGAAGATGGCCGCTAGGTCCGGCCACGGCTGCGCAGTTCTCACAGCCGCAAGTGCGGCTGCGCAGTTCTAAGTCCACCTCCAGCTCCGACCTCATTACCGGCAGTCTTGTGTACATAAAGCACACGAGACTGCCGTAATGAGGTCGGAGCTGGAGGAGGACTTAGAGCTGCGCAGCCGCACTTGCGGCTGTGAGAGCTGCGCAGCCGTGGCCGGACCTGGCGGCCATCTTCAGTGGGGCAGCTGAGGACGACCCGAGGGATCGGGTCGGGACCCCCACGAGTCTGGGAATTGATTTACAAGCGCGGCGGAATGGAAGGGGGGATGTGGATGGAGTCCCCTAACAATCATAAAACTAAATAGGTATTTAACATTTTTTACCATATTGGCCTCGTAAGTCCTTTAAGGACAAAGGATCTTGCATAGTGTAAAAACATCTTAAAAATTGAATATAAAACCAAAGTACAAACTCACATGTTCCATCAAGGTAAATACACGCAGAGTTTTAACGAGCTCTACTCTGACGGTGGCCGCCTGGCTGGCTGAAGTCACGCTGAAATCACCCCCCTACGACTGTACGTTGCCACTCCACTTCTACCCACGACCACACATCACTCGACTAGTTTCATCATAAACTGACTCATCAGGAACATGTTCCTAAAGCGGACACAGGGACACACAGGACCATGCAGCCTTATGCCTCCAGCCTGTTGTGCGAAGTACAGGCAGATATGGGAGGTCGGGAACACATTCAGTAGCCCATTGGACACATGGATCAGGTTATGTAAAACCTGCTCCGTGGGCCTGCAAGAGAAGGGAGGTGTCATGAGTGATATGAAAGTCATGCACAACCGGGAACAATTTTGTATTGTCCAGCAAAGCTGTACTGTCATTTTCAGTTTAAAAGTACAGAAACAATTTTTTTTTCTTTCCTTCCCTCACCTCTCTGAAAAGCCCAGAATTAACATCAACTGAGTGAAGGGGTATCTGTTTAGGAAAATAAACCTTTTACCCTTTATCATGGATAGGGCTGCTTCCTGAGTTTACTGGGCATAGTTATTAAAAATCATTTAACCATTTAGCAGCCAAATGCAGTAAAACTTTGTTTGGCTTTTTCCTTCCACTGGGGAAGTGTGCCTCTGCAGGGTGTGTGGTAGTAGGGTAGGGGCGGCGGCAGGGAGCTCCCATACATACTTGTCTGGATGGCTGATTCGGCTTATTCTTCCTCCACCGCGGTCGGCGAAGGTACTCCCGGCAGGTCTTCTCGGTTCTGATCACAAGATTTGACGTGATCGGGTCCAGGTGACCATGTCAGTGTTGCAGCGCCACCCAGTGGTGGAAGAGGGGTGATGGAAGAGTCTCTTCCATCTCCTCCATCACCTCTCTTCCACCACCGGGTGGCGCTGTAACGCTGACATGGTCTCCTGGATTCCGATCATATGTCATATCATGTGAGCAGATGTGATCGGGACACAGAAGACATGCCAGAAGTTCAGAGCCATGGTGGAGGAAGAGAATAAGCCGTCCAGAGCAGGTGAATATATGTTTTTACTCCCAAGCACTCGTTTGGCTGCACTAGGCAGCCAAACGAGATATGCTGACAGAGGCTGCCACTGCGCAAGCAGCTTTAAACAAAGCATCTCGTTTGAAGCTGCCATGACGGCGGATTTGCTGTGAGCTGGTCAGGGGCCACTTTCATTGGCTCCTGACCCCGTCTATCAATGTAAGCCAATGGGAGTTGCTTACATTGACAGTGTCAGTAGCCAATGAAAGCGGCTCCTGACCAGCTTACAGGGCTCTGCCGTCATAGAGAAAGCAGTGAGCTGCAACGGGCAGAGATCGACGCGATCGGCAGGAGTGACGAGAGCGGCGAGGACACGTGGTGGCGGTGAGCTGAAATCTACACCCTGGCAGCCACAACAGCAGCAAAAGAGGGCGTAGATTTCAACTAGCATCGTCCTTCACTGGTTAAATATGCAGGAGAATGTTGGTAACATGATTACGCAATACAAGAGATTTTCAACATAGTGAGATGTCTCTTTAACTATCTTATGTTCATTTTAGACCTAATAGAACATAAATCAACAACACAAAACAGATGGCCTATCTCACTCATTTAGCTTAACCAAACAAACTAGAATGGTGGGAAAGTAAAAATACAGAAAGGGTTAAAATCCTGTCTGAGGTGTTACTATACTATTAACTTACCTATTACGTAGTTAGATTTAATGTGTGTGTGTAACTACTTATTGAATTAATTCAGACCACTTTTGTGGTAAATGATATAGGCTGCCATCATTCTGAGATCTGAATCTAAGATAGTGTTCCTTTAGTGCTCAAACCCACTAGCAGCCTTTTATAAGCGCTAGTGATTTGAAAAAGCTCTTGCTAAAACAATGCTATGGGGGATTTTTATAAAATCACATCACTCAAGTGGGATCACACCCCTAGCATTACATAAGCAAGAGCTTTTCAAATCACAAGCGCTCAGAAAAAGCTAAGAAATGCGCTGCTAGTGGGTTCCAGGCTTTAGAAGCTTACTGCTCGGTACTTACTAAAGAAAGTAGGTGAGGAAATGGTGTAGGTGAGGGAATGGTATAATGGCAGAGAGTATTTCCAGGATGTCGTAATAAGATATAAGGCTACAAGCAATGTGCGACACGCTATAGGTTATAGGTTTTTAGGGTTCGTGTTTAAATCTTGAGGAGGACTAGGGCTGGTGACAGTTCATGATGAGATTTCTGAGATTGTCTAAATAATGGGCTAAACTACTGGGAGTCTACCATCTAGTAAAGATTTATTGGTGTTGCTCCCAGTGAAAGTTGCCTTTGGATACATCAAGGCTCATACAAACGTCCAACTTAATGCACAACCATCCGCATAATATGATCAACTGCACAAGTTTACATAACAAGTACGTACACACACGCCAACAAACTAAACAACCAACTCACTTAAATACTATTCGTGAAAACTAAATGACAAACAGCACAACATGTCTGCATTCAAAAACAACAAAGTTGTTCAAAAGACTTGTACACATGTTCCAACCTGCATTATAGTTGGGCAGACTGATCAACCGGTTGATCTGGCAAACAACCTGTTATCAGTTGGTCATCTGGTTGTTTGTCAGCCGTACACACACCCAACTGTCTTCCAACAGACCAAATTTGAAAGATAGTTGTTTGGACTTGTGTATGAACCTATAGATCAGTGGTATCCAACCCATGTGTCACAACATATTCACATGTCCCTGCAGCTCGGAGTATGTGCCGCCAAAATTTGCTGCTCAAAGTTCCTCACTTGTCATGGACAACGAGTAAGAAAACAAGTTGAGGGCTTGGGAGTCTTCATCTATGTCTTCTCGTGTGCCCGCCTCTTCATCCCCCTCTGCTCTGGCTCTTTCTGGTAAGCCCCGCCTCCCTTTCAGTGATTGCACTCAACCTTGCTGTGGAAATGTGTAGGAAGGAGCTAACAGTCAAAGCAGGTCAATTTGGCGCGGTATTCCCCATGCTGTGCCGAACCTGGACGCCATCATAGACTTTATGTTTATATGACTATGGCTGCAAAACAGGGTTTTAAATTTAATTCAAGTGTAATAGCTGGACCCCAAAGTTGCTACAACTCTGCGGGGCAATAGTATTTAACGCCACCTGGTATTTCAGCGGCAGCTGGGTGAGCTGTTATTCCGCTCACCCTGAGCCCAACTGACCGAGCGCCAAATAACACATACGCACTATCGGTGTCCAGTGTCACAAGCAAAGATCGGGGGCATAGCCGGCCTTTGACCTGAGCGACCGGAGCAGACGCTCAGGGTGCCGACTTCCAAGCGTGCATGTGCACAGCACAGTGTTGCCACTCGCTGCCCCAGTCTGTCTCTCCCCGCCTCCACAGCTCCGCTCCCGTTTGTAATTAGAGCAGGGCTACAAGAAAATGGCTGCCGATGTCCACATGGACATCGGTAGCCATTTTCTTGTAGCCCTGCTCTAACTACAGATGGAATGGAGGCGGCGGAGAGAAAAGTGAATTTAGCGCTGGGACGTGCAGAGATGGTGAGGGATCCGCTGCCGCCAGCACATACACTGTCTGAAGGGAACCTACAGCTGACTACCTATACTGGAGGCACCTACTGCTTGCTTCTTGTGTTGGAGGTATCTACAGCTGGCTACCTATACGGGTTGAACCTACGCCTGACTTCCTATACTGGGGGAACCTGTTCTTGGCTACCTATACTGAGGGCACCTACAACTGACTTCCTATACTGAGGGCACCTACACTTGACTTCTTATACTGGGGGGACCTATAGCTGGCTACCTATACTGAGGGCACCTACACCTGACTTCCTATACTGGGGCACCTATAGCTGGCTACCTATACTGAAGGAGGGCACCTACACCTGGCTACCTATACTGAGAGCACCAACACCTGGCTACCTATACTGGAGGCACCTACACCTGGCTAACTATAGGAGGAGACCTACACCTGACTTCCTATACTGGGGGCACCTATACCTGGCTACCTACCTACCTATACTGAGTCTGAGGGCATTTTTTGGGGGGAGGGGGGTTTATTGCGGCTATAACATGCTGTACAAATGGTAATTGCTGTGCTATCATTCCAAATTGGGAAGGGGGCCTAACTGTCCCACTAATTGTTTTTATTAATATTCCTGAAAGGTTCTAGCCTTCATTTTTAAGTGTATTCAGGATAATGCACTGTTTCCATCCATTTTGTGGTTATTATTAGTATTTTTCTATTATACATATGTGATGTGTCACGGAGATCTGAGCATTTGGCGTGATGTGTTGTGACTTCAAAAAGGTTGGGAACCACTGTCCTAGGAGATAAATCAGGAGATAAGGTGAATTGCATATGGGCCTGTGTGTGCGTACGTGAAGAGGATAAAGAGGGGGGGGCACAAAAATCAGTTTTCGCTGAGGGCGCTGTGAAACCTGCGCTGTGAGATATGGGAATTCGGAACCACAATATGGAGTACGGTTCTAACGTCCTATGACTGGGTGAGTGACTGTACAACTGCAGCATCAAGGCAGGTAATCTAGGCATCGTGCTGTGCTATATAGCACTGTGCAGCTGCAATGTGTTTCCTTACCTGCCTTTCCCCAGCCAGTAGCCTTAGCCACCTAGCACCATTACCTGCCTCTGCAAACCCACCCAGCACCCTCACCTGCCCCTGCACACTCACCCAGCCAGCACCCTCACCTACCTCTGCACACTCACCCAACACCCTCACCTGCCTCTGCACACTCACCCAGAACCCTCACTTGCCCCTGCACACTCACCCAACACCCTCACCCGCTTCTGGACACACACCCAGCACCCTCACCCACCTCTGGACACCCGCCTAGCACCAATGTGTTAGCAAAGCAGTAGCCTCTGATTAGCAGCCACTTTTGTGTCGACAGAAGCAGTAGCCACTAAGTAGTAGTTGCCACTGTTCCAGCAGCAGCCACTGATTAGCAGCTGCCTTTTTATGTTAACAAATAGATTATATAATAGGAATTACGACTATAGCCGCGCTCAGTGAATGCTTTGGGCACCGTCATAAGATGGAGCACAAATTACTACAAAACAGTGTAATTTGGCCAACAATTACGTCTTTACCCCACTATCCATGGCGGGCCAGAGGGGGAATAGTAATTAACGCCGCTGGGACTTGTGCAGGAGCACAGTGAGCCATTTACCGGCTTTATCCTGCACCCAAATCTCTCAGGGGCAGATTCATAGGTATGCCTTCAGGTGTCCTTTAGGCCCTATTTACACTTAATTTGTTGGGTTGCGTCCCATTTTGACAAATGGAATGCAACGGGACGCAATCCATTAAGAGATATAAAAAAGCTTTTATTAGGAAAAGGGTCATGGGGGCAGTTGGTAATACAGAGGATAGGTAGACATTTTTTTTAAAATATATTTTTAATATTTTCATTGTTCCTGCTGGCTTGGGCCTATAGATCTTGCTTGTGTCAGCACTTATAGTGTGACATCTGCGATGCTAATGCATTTTCACCCCCCCCCCCCCCCTCAAAATAAAAGAGTGCTTTTTCCTTTTTTTTTTTTTTTTGCAATGCTAAAATATATACCCCCATTATTAGAACATTAGCAGCACAAAGTACGCTTTTGGATTATGAAGAAACAAAAGGGGTATGCTGGGCTCGGGGATGACCCACAGCAGGCTGCAAGCACTGAAAAGATAAAGAACAACTACATTAAAGGAATACTTAAAGGGAACCAGAGAGGTTGGGGGGAAGCTTTAATACATACCTGGGGCTTCCTCCAGCCCCATAGGCACGGATCGCTCCCACGCCGGCGTCCTCTGCTGCCTGGATCCGCCGGTACCGGGTCCCGTCATTGCCGCTAGTCGGCCAGTCGGCCGGCGGACGCGGCCGATTCGCCGCATCACACGGAGCTTCTTCTATACAAGTACGCATGTGGCTGCCTGCTGTGCAGCCGCATGCGTACATGTATGGAGGGAGCCCCTGTGATGCGGACAATTGGCCGCGTCCGCCGGAAGTGACGGGCCCGGTAACGGCGGTTCCAGGAAGCGGAGGATGGCGGCGTGGGAGCGATCCAGGCTTATGGGGCTGGAAGAAGCCCCAGGTATGTATAAAGGCTTGTTCTTTTTTTTTCAGCCCGTTCCTCTCTGGTTCCCTTTAAGCCAAAAAAAAAAAAAAGATATTTACTCACCCGGGGCATCCCTCAGCCCCCTGAAGCTGGATGGTGCCCTCGCACCTTACATATATACGCTATAGCAACATAGAGGGTGATATAGCGGCTGGGAACGCGGAGAATCAGCCGCGTTCCCAGCCTGTTGGCGGCTGTCGCCGAACCCGGAAGTAGCCGCCGGCGGGGACAGGACGATCGGAGCGGGGCTGCGAGGGCACCATCCAGCTTCAGGGGGCTGAGGGATGCCCCGGGTGAGTAAATATCATTTTTTGGGGGGGGCTTAAGTATTCCTTTAAAGGGAACCAGAGAGGAATGGCTTATTAAAATAGAAAAAGCTTTTATACATACCTGGGGCTTCTTCCAGCCCCATAAGCCTGGATCGCTCCCACGCCGCCATCCTCCGCTTCCTGGATTGGCGGTACCGGGTCCCGTCACTTCCGGCGGACGCGGCCAATTGTCCGCATCACAGGGGCTTCCTCCATACCCGTACGCATGCGGCTGCGCAGTAGGCAGCCTCATGCGTACGTACATGGAGGGAGCTCCGTGTGATGCGGACTATTGGCCGCGTCAGCCGGCCGACTGGTCGCCTGGCGGCCATGACGGGGACCCGGTACCGGCGGATCCAGGCAGCAGAGGACGGCGGCGTGGGAGCGATCTGTGCGTATGGGGCTGGAGGAAGCCCCAGGTATGTATAAATGCTTTTTTGGGGGCCTCTGGTTCCCTTTAAAGAAAATAAGTGGTTCTTTTTTTCATTATTTCACATATATACAATAACCACAAGCAATGTTGTACTAAAGCACCACCTAGTGTCATAGATTGGAATTACATATAAGATAAACCTTATGAAGAGGGAAGTATTTAAAGGGACCCTGAGTATGTGATAAAAACAGAATTTACACTTACCTGGGGCTTCCTCCAACTGGTATGAGAGTTCTGCTCATGTGTGGTTCAATCTTAGAGAACCGCGCATGAGCAGGACTTTCACGCCAGCCGGCGGGATGATGCATAGCTGGCCGGTGTAATGCCGCAATCCATGGAAGCAGTAAGCAGACCTGATGACTTCAGGGCAAAGTCGTTTTGTAACCAGAGCTGGGACCGCAACCAGAGCAGGAGCCAGGAGGTCGGTGGAGGACCTCGCGGCCTACGGTGGGCTGGAGGAAGCCCCAGGTTAGTGTAAATTCTATACTTTAAATGAAGAAAAAAGAGACTGGCACTGCGGTCAAGGGATTAGTATGGAAGTGGCTTTAGGGTATGGAAAAGGGTATGCAGCCTTCTGTGTGCTCAAGATGTCTGAAGTCAACATATACTTATATTGTCACAAGGAGAAAAATTCATCCGCACACGGATCCTCGGAAGAAGCTCATCATCTTAGAGCGAAACGGTCGTCAGGCGGGCCGCTGCTCCC
Organism: Hyperolius riggenbachi; assembly: GCF_040937935.1. NCBI lineage: Eukaryota > Metazoa > Chordata > Amphibia > Anura > Hyperoliidae > Hyperolius > Hyperolius riggenbachi. The sequence continues at coordinate 317,358,906 of NC_090651.1, forward strand.
ACACTACCCCACAGCTAGGACCATCAAGGGAATGTCACATTGGCATGTATGGAAATTTTGTAATTGTTGAATACCTTTTAAGAACGTTTGCAATAAATTTGAAAGAAGAAATGGCCTTGAGCGTAATGCCGGATGAATTTTTCTCCTTGTGACAATATAAGTGTAAATTCTGCTTTTATCACCTGCTCAAGGGCCCTTTAATAGAATTCTGAACCACACAATAATATTACATAAGCAGAAAAGTATAGTATAAACAGGGGCATAACTGGAAATCACTGGGCCCCCCTGCAAAACTTTGGAGGGCCCCCCCTCCTCCCCCCTTCCTCCCCCCTCGCTTTCTGCACAGACAAACTAAGAACAGATGTTATTCAATTGGCTAGGGAACACTTGAATGTGTTTTCCACGTGCAGATGAAAACAACAGTGAAGTACTGCACGCATTTTCTCTATCAATTACATTAGCTTCTGTGATAAAACGTGCATGTTTCCACACATACAGACACACATGCTGTGCAGAAAATGCATACTAAAAACTGACAGACGTGTGCTCCCAGCCTCAGTTTATTACACTAACTCTGTCCATCTCTGAAGCAGCAGAACTAGCTCTGCAGACTTCTCCAGCATCCCTACAGTACAGAGCACTTGGGGAGGGGTGGAGAGGTTGGAGGATGGGAATAGAGATGGCCCGAAAGTATTCGTGTGGACTTTGGTTGTTCGCGTTCGTGGTGAACCGCAAACTATATGCGAGTTCGGCCCGCCCCCTATACTACATCATTAGGGTCAACTTTGACCCTCTCAGTCAGCAGACACAGGGTAGCCAATCAGGCTACACTCCCTCCTGGAGCCCCCCCCCCTTATAAAACACAGGCAGCTTTAGCCTTTTCACTCACTGGTGTGGCTGCAGTAATTAGAGAAGGGAGAGAACCTGCTGACATAGGGAAAGCTTAGTTAGGCTCTTGTGTTATGCTTGTTAGCTTGCTCCTTGCTGATACTTATTGCTAAAAAGCACTCCTCAACAGCTCTTTTGAGAGCTAATGTTGTTCTTGTGATCTATTTTTGCGTGTGTGTGTGTGTCCCACAGACACTTGTTTTGCATATACAGCCCTGTCAGTCAGTTGCAGCTGCTGGACCTTGGCCCCTTGGTAATTCCTACTGTGCCACTGCCAGGCCCAGCACATTCAGTGACTACCTTTGTGTGACAGCTGCACATTTGTAATACCAATCCCTGCATACCAGTTCAGTAGTGCACCTACCTACGTGACCGCAAGCAGTGTTATATACCACCAGTCACTGCACATGTTCACGGTACCTGTGTGTGTGACAGCTGCACATTTGTAATACCACTCCCTGCATACCTGTTGAGTAGTGCACTTACCTACGTGAGCACACACAGTGTTATATTCAACCACTCACTGCACCTGTTCACGTTACCTGTGTGTCTGACAGCTGCACATTTATTAATACCAATCCCTGCATGCCTGTACTTCCGGCGGAATGCGGAATTTTGTAAGCCAATCACAAGGAAGCCCCTAGAAGAAGCTTAAAGTGAGAACAACAGGATTTCTTCATGAAAATTTGAATTTCTGCACCAATCAGAGGCTTACAAAAACCACCCAAACGGATTTCTGCATGAAAATCGTAATTATTTCAGCACCAATTACAGTCTTAACAAAAAACAATCAATCCTATGTTAACAACCAGCTCCCCAGCTATCTCACCTATCCCAACCATTTTGTATAGGTCCCATAGCCTACGCGACACCTCCTGCGGCTCCAAAACCACCGGCATGGAACCACTGCCAGGTCCCAAACCTTACGCGACACCTCTTGCGTTGCCAAAATGACCGCCATGGGACCACCGCAAGGCCCCATGGCGTAAGCAACACCTCCTGCTGTGCCAAAACGACCGCCATGGGACCACCGCAAGGTCCCATGGCTTAAGTGACACGTCCTGCGGGTGCCAAAACGACCACCATGGGACCACCGCCAGGTCCCATAGCTTAAGCGACACCTCCTGCGGTGCCAAAACGACCGCCATGGGACCACCGCAATGTCCCATGGTGTAAGTGACACCTCCTGCTTAAGCGACACCTCCTGCTGTGCCAAAACGACCGCCATGGGACCACCGCAAGGTCCCATGGCTTAAGCGACACCTCCTGCGGGTGCCAAAACGACCGCCATGGGACCACCGCCAAGTCCCATAGCTTAAGCGACACCTCCTGCGGTGCCAAAACGACCGCCATGGGACCACCGCAACGTCCCATGGCTTAAGCGAACCTCCTGCAGGTGCCAAAACGACCACCATGGGACCACCGCCAAGTCCCATAGCTTAAGCGACACCTCCTGCGGTGCCAAAACGACTGCCATGGGACCACCGCTATGTCCCATGGCGTAAGCGACACCTCCTGCTGTGCCAAAACGACCGCCATGGGACCACCGCAAGGTCCCATGGCTTAAGCAACACCTCCTGCGGTGCCAAAACGACCGCAATGGGACCACCGCTAGGTCCCATGGCGTAAGTGACACCTCCTGCTGCTGCAAAAAGAAAAATAATTAAAAAAAATCCCCCCCCCCCCCCCAAAAAAAAAGAATGACCGGTGGAACAGCCACTAGGTCCCATGGGCTACCATTTAGCAAAAACGAGGTTTCATTTGCAATTACTTTAATTTTTCCGCCGGAATTTTCCACGGAAATTCGCAAAATTCAGCGGAAATGTAATGGCGACGGAATTTAGCGCTGGCAGAATTCCGCAATTCCGGCGGAACGGGATTTGCTCTTTCCGATCATCCCTACAGTTCAGAGGGGGAGTCAGAGAGGAGTAGGAGGAGATGAGATCCTGAAAGAAGCAGGGGGAGCTCATCTTCAGAAACAGCTGGTGGCAGCATCCAGCGCCATGTATCGCCACCTATGGACAGCCAGCCAACAACCGAAAATCGGAGGTTCGAGCCATCTCTACATGGGAACTGTACACAAAACCCTGCTGAACACTGAATAGGGACTGTCTACAAATCTTTGTCGGCAAAACTTTATATGATTCCTTATCAGAGGCTGAGCAGATGCAGTCATAAGAACAATTGTGTATAGAACAGAATTTTTTTCTCTCCGTGTCCTTAGTTGTCAGTCTCTTAGGACAGGGAAAATAAACTTCTTCCCTACGGGGCCCCCTGCAGCTTCTGGGCCCCCCTGCAGCTGCATCCCTTGCAAGGTCTATTGTTACGCCCATGGGTATAAATTATTGTATACAGTGGTGCTTGTAAGTTTGTGAACACTTTAAAATATTCTATTCTTATATGAATGTGAACTAAAACATCATCTGTGTTTCAAAGTCAAAGCAAGTAATCTGGGTGGTGAAATTGCCCCCACCATTGACATCCATATTTAATGAGGAATTGCCTGGCTACATGTAACAGTGGCAGGTGGGGCGCAGCCCCTGCGACAGCAGGGGGCCCAGAGGTGCGGAGGGGCCCCAACTACTAGTCTTCCCACCCTCTGAAGTCCCAGATCAGGTGTTTTCATGGCTACACATGTTATAGATTTTAAGATCCTGATAGCCACACTTTTTTTATAACCTTTATGAAATGGGCCCCCGGGCTGTAAGGGTCACAAAGGAGAGGCAAAGAAGGTTTATGAACATTAATGTGGCCCCATCCATGTTTTGCAGGGTGGGCCCCATGATTTGTAGTTATGCCACTGGTGGCGGGGGAGCGATGGCGCGATAAAATAGTGGTGGAGTGGAGTATGTAGCAGAACTCCTTACTGGCTGAGCCCGATTTAACCACTTAATCCACCACTAAAGTATATCTACATCCTCTATGACTTCATCTAAGCCACAAGGACATAGATATACGTCTTGTAGCTGAAGCACAGCTGTGCACAATTGGGCTTGCTCCTGTGCAAACCTCCGGCAATATCTGATGCAGCACTAATTGGTGAAAGTAAATATGTGTTCCTTGAGCCAATAAGATTGATTTTTACCATTAAAAATGCTTTTATTTTCTCAGTTCATAATAAAAAACACACACTGTAGCCAGAGCCGGTTCTAGACAGGCACATATGAGGGGGCAGTCAAAAATGGGTAGGGGGCATCATGGATGGGGAAATTTGCGGCACGCAAAGCGAAAAAATGGGCGTGGGCATGATGGCATGTGGGCGGGGCTAAATGTAATGTAGTTATACCAGCTAATGTAGTTACATAAAAAAAATATGAAGTAAATGCACATAATGACAGATAGCGTTCCCCCAGTAAATGCACGTAATGACAGATAGCGTTCCCCCAGTAAATGCATGTAATGGCTGACAGCCTTTCACCACTAAATGCATATAATGAAAGACAGTGTTTCACCAGTAAATGCACATAATGACAGATAGCGTTTCCCAAGTAAATGCATGTAATGAGAGACAGCCTTTCACCAGTAAATGCACGTATTGACAGGCAGTGTTTCCCCAGTAAATGCACGTAATGAGAGACAGCGTTTCACCACTAAATGCACGTAATGAGAGACAGTGTTTCACCACTAAATGCACATAAGAGACAGCATTTCACCACTAAATGCATGTAATGACAGACAGCCTTTCCACAGTAAATGCATGTAATGGGAGACAGCGTTTCACCACTAAATGCACATAAGAGACAGCGTTTCACCACCAAATGCATGTAATGACAGCCAGACTTTCACCAGTAAATACATGTAATGAAAGACAGCGTTTCACCACTAAAAGCACATAAGAGACAGCGTTTCACCACTAAATGCATGTAATGACAGACAGCCTTTCACCAGTAAATGCACATAAGGACAGACAGGTGTATTTGTGCCCAGTATATGTAGCCAGGTGTATATGTGCCCAGTATATGTAGCCAGGTGTATATGTGCCCAGTATATGTAGCCAGGTGTATATGTGCCCAGTATATGTAGCCAGGTGTATATGTCCCCAGTATATGTCGCCAGGTGTATATGTCCCCAGTATATGTAGCCAGGTGTATATGTCCCCAGTATATGTAGCCAGGTGTATATGTCCCCAGTATATGTAGCCAGGTTTATATGTCCCCAGTATATGTAGCCAGGTGTATATGTCCCCAGTATATGTAGCCAGGTGTATATGTCCCCAGTATATGTAGCCAGGTGTATATGTCACCAGGTCTATAGGTGTCCCCAATAGATGTGGTCAGGACTTACCCAGTATAGGCATGTGTATAGATGTACACACAGACATACAGACTGGTGACAGCGCTCATGGATGCATCCGTTTGCAAACCTACAAAGGCAATGCAAAGCCCCTCTGGACTAAATACACGCCCTGAATGCAAAGCAGATGCAAATTGTGTGCTAATTCTAATCTAAAGCTTTGTAGAATAATTGTGGATCAGTGAATGCAGCTAGCCACTAGTATACACACATTCAATTCATACAGCAAAAGGAATGGCAGCGCTTTCAAAAACTGATACCTGAATGTTTTAATAGCATAAGATGTGCAGAGCTCCAATAACTACTGGACTAAACTACACACCAACACTCATTGCAGGCACAAAAAGTGGGGGAACATGACTTCAGTGAGGGGTGAACCTATACCTGAATGAATTATCTGCCATAATGTGCATAAACTGCTCGTACCCACGACGCAGTTTTTTGCGCAATTTTTCCCATGATTTTTTTTAGTGGCAAGCAATTGTTTCTTCAATCTCATGGCGTGGGTACATGCACGCACACGAACCTGGTTTTGTGATGCACAGTAATTACGACCCTCAGGACTGATCAGATATTTAAGATCCCTGATGACTCTCGTGCAAAGTACCGCAATCGTTTAACCTCTCATCCATGCCAGTTGACTGCTGTCATGAGTAGGAACATGGACCAGGGAATGCTCTTCATCGGCTGGTGTCGCTGTGAGGTTCCCCAATCCATCTTCAGGTGAGTGTTCAGCTATATGCTGGGAATACACAATGAGATTTTTCAGCAGTCCTATCGATTACCCAATTGATTTTCTGACTGTTTTTCCGATCGATTTCCATTCACTTTTATGAGAAATTGATCAGAAAACGATTGAAAATCAGAAATCAGAAAATGAGATCGGACCTGTTGGAAATTATCTATTGAACCATCTATCTGCCAAAAAAAAATCTCATGATGTATTATCAGCATTAGTTAATTTTGTCAGCCTAGGTATGTGGAGGTTAAGTAAACAAAGGGTCTTATCTATTTGTCATAAATACCTCACAACACTTGGGGGATTGACAAGCATCCTAGCAAAAAGCCTTTTGATGCCCTGTTTTAATTACTGCATCTGAATGCCACTTATTTACAGTATATTTGCCTCAAAAATATATATACCTCCTTAAGATGCTCATTGTATATAAGCTGTGAGTCTGAAGGAGGCTTATTACCCGAAAGCTTACACTTTTTCTTTTAAGTTAGCCAATAAATGGTATCATGCCGATTTAAAACTTTCAACAGTTAAACAAATAAAACTTTTTTTTTTTACATTTGGTCATGTAATTATTAAAAAAAAAAAGATCCAATAACATATCTGCATATAGGAAAATTATTATTATTGAGTTATAAAGCGCCAACATATTCTGTGGCGCTGTACAAGGTAAGAAATGAACATGGACTACATAATAATACAGACAATAGTGTACACCAATATACAAAATACATAGTTGGTGACAAAATAGAAAATCGATGCAAAATACAGGATTGGTAATGACAGTAATAAAAGTAACATGATGAATAAAATGTATCATTAAAAGACACAAAAGGGGAGAGAGCCCTGCCCTTGCAAGCTTACAATCTAAAGGAATAGAGGGAAACAAGAGGTAGGGTAGTATGCAATAAACATATAGAGGCAGTGGGCTTGATTCACAAAGCCGTGCTAATGCATAGCGAGGGAAAAAAACCTCAGCGGTGAAGTGGTTAAAGAGTAGGGATCTAACAACACCTGTGTTGTTCCAAAATAGAATCACTTTGTAAGATGTCTCACTATTTGCTAGGAATCTTGTGGTGATGGGGCCAACAAACCTTGCTATAAACATGATTAATTGGTGATCCATAGTGTTTTACCTAGCTGGGCTGTAACTAGAACATGGCAGCCTAAGCTTCTCACAATGTACTGCGCAGCTGAAGAGAGGAGTAAGGAGGATGTATCACTCGCTCCACACAGGTAGAGTTGGGCTGAACGGTTCGCCTGCGAACGGTTCCATGCGAACTTCAGTGGTTCGCGTTCGCGTCCCGCAGGCGAAGTTTTGCGGAAGCTCGGTTCGCCCCATAATGCACCATGAGGATCAACTTTGACCCTCTACATCACAGTCAGCAGGCCCAGTGTAGCCAATTAGGCTACACTAGCCCACTCCCCCCCCCTAATAAAAGGCAGGCAGCGCCGGCCATTAAGCTCACTCGTGTGCCTGCGTTAGTGAGAGTAGGGCGAGCTGCTGCAGACTGTCTCTCATAGGGAAAGATTAGTTAGGCTTAGCTTGTTCCTGGCTGCATACCTGTTCTGTTCAGTGAGCCCACCATACCTGTTCTGTTCAGTGAGCCCACTGGATACCTGCATACCTGTTCAGTGAACCTGCCACTGCATACCTGTTCTTTGAACCCACCACTGCATACCTGTACTGTGAACCCACCACTGCATACCTGTTCAGTGAACCCACCACTGCATACCTGTTCAGTGAACCCACCACTGCATACCTGTTCAGTGAACCTGCCACTGCATACCTGTTCTGTGAACCCACCACTGCATACCTGTTCAGTGAACCCACCACTGCATACCTGTTCAGTGAACCCACCACTGCATACCTGTTCAGTGAACCCACCACTGCATACCTGTTCAGTGAACCAGCCACTGCATACCTGTACTGTTCAGTGAACCTGCCACTGTATACCTGTTCTGTTTAGTGAACCCGCCACTGTATACCTGTTCAGTGAACCTGCCACTGCATACCTGTTCTGTTCAGTGAACCCGCCACTGTATACCTGTTCAGTGAACCTGCCACTGCATACCTGTTCAGTGAACTCACCACTGCATACCTGTTCAGTGAACCCACCACTGCATACTGTTCAGTGAACCTGCCACTGCATACCTGTTCTGTTCAGTGAACCTGTCACTGTATACCTGTTCTGTTCAGTGAACCCGCCACTGCATACCTGTTGTGTTCAGTGAACCCGCCACTGTATTCCTGTTCAGTGAACCCGCCACTGCATACCTGTTGTGTTCAGTGAACCCGCCACTGTATACCTGTTCTGTTCAGTAAACCTGCCACTGTATACCTGTTCTGTTTAGTGAACCTGCCTCTGTATTATTATTATTATTTTTTATTTATATAGCGCCAACATCTTCCGTAGCGCTGTACATAGTACAAACAAATAATGGGGAACAAATATACATAAGAAATACAAGACACTGTACAGTCATGACATTGAATAGAATAAATACAGATACATACATAGTTGATATGTAGTTGGTACATATACATATGTTAAAATTACAGCAGTATGAGAAACACTAGGAGGAGGTCCCTGCCCTTGCGAGCTTACAATCTAGGGGGTAGTGGGGAGGAAACAAAGGTGAAGGAAACACCAGGGGCTTGATTCACAAAGCGGTGCAAAGTGTTTGCACGCTGGTGAAAAGGCCCTTATCACGCCTAAACTCACTTTAGGCATGATAAGAAGAAACTCGCGCGAAGTTACCGCGCGTACGCGCGCAGCACCTGATGCTTCGCGCGAAGCTCCCATTAAGCCCTATGGGACTTTGCGCGCGCACTTCCGCGCGTACGCGCGTACGCGCGGTAACTTCGCGCGAAGAGCAGGAAAAATCGGTGATAACTCAGTGGTGCAAAGGTTATCACGCCTAAAGTCTTTTAGGCGTGATAACTGGGTTATCACCGCTTTGTGAATCGAGCCCCAGGATTAGTGGGTGAGCCAGTGTGCCTTCAGTGCTGCCTATAGCAAATTATAGGCTTGTCTGAACAGGTGTGTTTTCAGAGTACGTTTGAAGGTTTCCAGACTCGTGGCATGACGAACCGGCTGAGGGAGAGAGTTCCAAAGGAGAGGGACCGCCCGTGAGAAGTCTTGGATGCGAGAGTGAGAGGAGGTGACTAGGCTGGAGGACAAAAGGGTCTCCTGTGAGGAACGGAGGGTCCGAGCGGGGAGGTATCTGGAGATTAAAGAGGAAATGTATGGAGGCGACAGCTTGTGTAGAGCTTTGTATGCAAGTGTGAGAAGTTTAAACTGGATCCTTTGGGCAACTGGTAACCAATGGAGGGATTGGCAGAGAGGGGCTGCCTCAGAGGATCTAGAAGAGAGGTGGATGAGACAGGCCGCAGAGTTTAGTAGGGATTGGAGGGGTGCCAGTCTGCTTTTTGGTAGACCACAGAGTAGGGTGTTGCAGTAGTCAAGACGGGAGATGATTAGGGCATGCACAAGCATTTTAGTTGCTTCTTGTGAAAGGAAGGGACGGATTCTGGAGATGTTTTTGAAATGGAAGTAGCAGGAGGTAGTTAAAGTGTTAATATGTGGTTTAAAGGAGAGCTCAGATTCCAGAGTTACCCCTAGGCAACGAGCTTTGGGGGTTGATGCTATTGGGGTGTTCTCTACATTGATTGTGACAATGGGAGGTGGAACAGAGAGCGAAGGTGGAAATATCACAATCTCCGTTTTGCTCATATTGAGTTTAAGGAAGCGGGATGACATAAATGTAGATACAGCGGATAGACATTTGGGGACTTTAGATAGTAGTGTGGAGAGGTCTGGGGCAGAACAATAAATTTGGGTGTCATCAGCATAGAGGTGGTATTGAAACCCAAAAGAGCTTATTATCTGTCCCAGGCCATGGGTGTAAATGGAAAAGAGGAGGGGTCCAAGGACGGACCCTTGTGGTACTCCCACAGACAGTGGGCGTGGAGAGGAGTTGGTATTGGCATAGGAGACCATGAAAGAACGTCCAGACAGGTAAGAGTTGAGCCAGGAGTGTGCTAGGCCCTTGATTGCCAGTGTTGAGAGGGTCTGGAGAAGCAGGGTATGATCAACAGTGTCGAAGGCAGAGGACAGATCTAGGAGTATTAGTACCGAAAATCTGCCTTTGGCTTTAGCAACTAGGAGGTCATTGGCAACCTTAGTGAGAACGGTTTCCGTAGAATGTTGAGGGCGGAAGCCAGACTGGAAGGGGTCCAACAGGGAATTAGCAGAGAGAAAGTTAGACAACTCTGAGTAAATGTGGCGTTCCAGCAGTTTGGAGGCAAAGGGAAGGAGAGAGACTGGGCGGTAATTAGAAAGGGCAGTAGAGTCTAAGGAGGGTTTTTTGATTAGTGGTGTTATGATAGCTTGTTTAAATGAAGAAGGGAAAATGCCAGTTGAGATGGAAAGGTTAAACAGTGTTGTTAAAGCAGGAATGAGGGGGGAGGAGAGCTGGGGGATAAGATGAGAGGGAATAGGGTCTGAGGCGCATGTAGTAAGATGAGCTTTAGAGATTAGTGAAGAAAGACGCTGTTCAGTTAAGGCAGAGAAGATGGTTAGCAGGGAGGGGGTTTGAGTGGGTGAGTGGTTATGTGGAGAGGGATAGTTAATAGTGGGGGAGCTGTCGGGAGGAGAGGAAAAAGGAAGAGGTGATTGGACCGGTGAAGAGGGTTGCTTTTGAAAGCTGTTCTGTAGCGTTTCAATTTTGCTCACAAAATATGCTGCAAAGTCCTCTGCAGACAAGCTTGTGGTTGTAGGGGGAGGCGGGGGGTGGAGAAGAGAGTTGAAGGTGTTAAAAAGTTGTTTAGGGTTATGGGATTGTGAAGAAATAAGTATAGAGAAGTATGACTGCTTTGCAAGTGAGAGAGCGTCTCTGAGCTGCAGCAGCGTGTTTTTATAGTGGGCGAAGTCATCTGCGTTGGAGCTTTTCCTCCACTGCCGTTCTGCTGCCCTGGACTGTCTTTTCAGTTGTTTGATGGGTTCAGTCAGCCAGGGCTGTCTGTTGATGCGGCGGGGGCTGAAGTTGGTGAGAGGGGCGGCTGTGTTCATGACAGCGGTGACTGTGGTGGAGTAGTAGATGGATGCTGACTCGGGGTCAGTGTAGGATGACAGGGAGCCCAGGGGTTTTAGAGAATCAGCTAGGGAGCAGAGGTCGAGGTTGCGATAATTCCTGCATAAGCGTGATGGCTGCACTACAGTAGCTGGAGGAGGCAGGGAGGGGCTGATTGTAAACGTTATGAGATTGTGATCTGAAAGGGGGAATAAAGAGTTATTAAATGTGGTAACTGGACAGAGCCGGGTAAAAACTAGGTCCAAAGTGTGGCCATTTTTGTGGGTGGAGGTTGAGGACCATTGGGAGAGGTCATAGGATGAGGTGAGTGAGAGGAATTTTGTGGTAGTGGAACAGTTAGTGTCTATGGGGATGTTAAAGTCCCCAATGATGATGGAAGGAATGTCAGTGGATAGAAAGTGGAGAAGCCATGTTGAAAAGTGGTCAATGAAGGTGGAGGCTGGTCCAGGAGGACGGTAGATGACAGCAACCTGGAAATGGTGAGGGGAGTAGATGCGGACAGCATGAGCCTCAAAGGAAGAGAAAGCCAGAGAAGGTGCAGGTGCAAGCGGTGTAAAGGAGCTGTGTTCGGAAAGAAGAATTCCCACCCCACCCCCATGTTTGTCACCCGATCTAGGTGTGTGGCTAAACTTGAGGCCACCGTATGAAAGGGCAGCTGGAGACACAGTATCAGATGGGGTTAGCCATGTCTCAGTGAGCCCCAGGAAGGTGAAAGCATTAGTGATGAACAGATCATGGACGTGGGCTAGTTTGTTGACTACAGAGTGTGCATTCCAGAGAGCCCCAGATATGGGAGGGGGAGAGCTGGGAAGGCAAGGAATGGTGATCAGGTTACATCGGTTAATATGTGCGGAGGAGTGAGGATGGTCAGTGCGGGATGTGGTATTTACCAGAGTGCAGTGTGGTCTGGGAGAGGGTCCTGGATTGGGTGATATGTCCCCAGCAGTATACCTGTTCTGTTCAGTGAACCCGCCACTGTATACCTGTTCTGTGAACCTGCCACTGCATACCTGTTCTGTGAACCCACCACTGCATACCTGTTCTGTTCAATGAACCCGCCACCGCATACCTGTTCTGTTCAGTGAACCCGCCACTGTATACCTGTTCTGTTCAGTGAACCTGCCACTGTATACCTGTTCTGTTCAGTGAACCCGCCACTGTATACCTGTTCAGTGAACCTGCCACTGCACACCTGTTCTGTTCAGTGAACCCGCCACTGTATACCTGTTCAGTGAACCTGCCACTGCATACCTGTTCAGTGAACCCACCACTGCATACCTGTTCAGTGAACCCACCACTGCATACCTGTTCAGTGAACCTGCCACTGCATACCTGTTCAGTGAACCTGCCACTGTATACCTGTTCTGTTCAGTGAACCCGCCACTGCATACCTGTTCTGTTCAGTGAACCCGCCACTGTATTCCTGTTCAGTGAACCCACCACTGCATACCTGTTCTGTTCAGTGAACCCGCCACTGCATACCTGTTGTGTTCAGTGAACCCGCCACTGTATACCTGTTCTTTTCAGTGAACCTGCCACTGTATACCTGTTCTGTTCAGTGAACCCGCCACTGTATACCTGTTCTGTTCAGTGAACCTGCCACTGTATACCTGTTCTGTTCAGTGAACCTGCCACTGTATACCTGTTCTGTTCAGTGAACCTGCCACTGCATAACTGTTCTGTTCAGTGAACCCGCCACTGCATACCTGTTCTGTTCAGTGAACCCGCCACTGCATACCTGTTGTGTTCAGTGAACCCGCCACTGTATACCTGTTCTGTTCAGTGAACCTGCCACTGTATACCTTGTCTGTTCAGTGAACCCACCACTGTATACCTGTTCTGTTCAGTGAACCCGCCACTGTATACCTGTTCTGTTCAGTGAACCTGCCACTGTATACCTGTTCTGTTCAGTGAACCCGCCACTGTATACCTGTTCTGTGAACCTGCCACTGCATACCTGTTCAGTGAACCCGCCACTGCATACCTGTTCTGTTCAGTGAACCCGCCACTGCATACCTGTTCTGTTCAGTGAACCCACCGCATCAGTGCGCATACCTGTGCAGTTAAGTGAACCCACCTACCTACGTGAGTGCACACAGTGTGATATACCACTCCGTGCATACCCGATATGGACAAAACAGGTAGAGGAAGAGGTAGTGCCAGAGCCAGAGGAAGGCCACCCGGCAGGTCTGTGCGAGGTCGTGTAAATGTAATTTTGTGTGGACCTGGCCCACAGTACAGTGCACGGAAGAAGGCACGTCCCATCACCTCCCAAGATTGTCAGGACGTGGTTGAGTATTTAGCGACACAGAACACCTCATCTTGCTCAGCCACCAGCGCTACTACTAGCACCACTTCCGCTGCATTTGACACTTCGCAAGAATTATTTAGTGGTGAAATCACTGATGCACAGCCATTGTTGTTACAGCCAGATGGATTTTCACCAGCTCATATGTCTGAGTTACGCAGCAACACTATGGATGTAACGTGTAAGGAGGATGAAGGACCTACTGATGGTGCATGTTTGGATTTTTCTGAGGCAAGCGAAGCTGGGCAGGATGATTACGATGATGACGATGATACGGATCCTCTGTATGTTCCCAATAGAGGAGATGAAGAGGGGGACAGTTCAGAGGGGGAGTCAGAGAGTAGTAGGAGGAGAGAAGTTGCTGAAAGAAGCTGGGGCAGCTCTTCGTCAGAAACAGCTGGTGGCAGTGTCCGGCACCATGTATCGCCACCTATGTACAGCCAGCCAACTTGCCCTTCAGCATCAGCTGCTGAGGTCCCCATAGTGCCCACATCCAAGGGTGGCTCAGCGGTGTGGACATTTTTTAATGTGTGTGCCTCAGATCGGAGCAAAGCCATCTGTTCGCTCTGCCAACAAAAATTGAGCCGTGGAAAGGCCAACACTCACGTAGGGACAAGTGCCTTACGAAGGCACCTGGAGAAAAGGCACAAACAGCAATGGGATGGCCACCTGGGCAAAAGCAGCAGCAGCACACAAAAGAAAAGTCACCCTCCGTCTCCTCTTCCTCCTTCAGGCTGCTTCTGCCGCTTTCTCCCTTGCACCTTCACAGGCACCCTCCTCCACTCCGCCTCTGTCCTTGAGCGCTTCCTGCTCCTCTGCCCACAGCAGCAGTCAGGTGTCCGTGAAGGAAATGTTTGAGCGGAAGAAGCCAATTTCGGCCAGTCACCCCCTTGCCCGGTGTCTGACAGCTGGCATGGCGGAACTGTTAGCTCGCCAGCTGTTACCATACCGGCTGGTGGACTCTGAGGCCTTCCGTAAATTTGTGGCCATCGGGACACCGCAGTGGAAGATGCCAGGCCGCACTTATTTTTCTAGAAAGGCCATACCCCAACTGCACCGTGAAGTTGAGAGGCAAGTGGTGTCATCTCTTGCGAAGAGCGTTGGGTCAAGGGTACACCTGACCACGGATGCCTCGTCTGCCAAGCACGTCTGCCAAGCACCTGGTCTGCTACATTACAGCCCATTGGGTCAACCTGGTGAACGATGGCAAGCAGGGCACAGCGGACCAAATTGTGACACCTCCACGGCTTGCAGGCAGGCCTCCTGCCACCTCCTCTCCTCCTGCTACATGCTCTTCGCTGTCCTCCTCCTCCTTGGCTGAGTGGCAGTTCTCCTCTCCTGCTACACAGCCCCAGCTCCGCAGGGCCTATGCTGCATGCCAGGTACGACGGTGTCACGCCATCTTAGACATGTCTTGCCTCAAAGAGGAGAGTCACACTGGAGCAACTCTCCTGGCTGCTCTTAAGAAACAGGTGGATGAGTGGCTGACCCCGCACCACCTGGAGATAGGCAACGTGGTGTGCGACAACGGCAGCAATCTGCTTGCCGCTTTGCATATGGGGAAGCTGACACACATACCCTGCACGGCACATGTCATGAATCTAGTTGTTCAAAGATTTGTGTCAAAGTACCCTGGCTTAGAGGATGTCCTGAAGCAGGCCAGGAAGTTCTGTGGGCATTTGAGGCGGTCTTACACAGCCATGGCACGCTTTGCGGAAATTCAGCGGAAAAACAACTTGCCGGTGAGACGCCTGCTTTGCGATAGCCCGACTCGCTGGAATTCGACCCTGCTCATGTTCTCCCGCCTGCTAGAACAGAAGAAAGCCGTCACCCAGTACCTCTACAACTACAGTAGAATAAAACAGTCTGGGAAGATGGGGATGTTCTGGCCCGACAACTGGACACTGATGAGAAATGCATGCAGGCTCATGCGGCCGTTTGAGGAGGTGACCAACCTGGTGAGCCGCAGTGAAGGCACCATCAGCGACTTGATTCCCTACGCTTACTTCTTGGAGCGTGCTGTGCGTAGAGTGGCGGATGAAGCTGCGAATGAGCGTGACCAGGAACAGTTACAGCAGGAACAGGCATGGGACCAATTTTCATCAGACCCAGCTGTTTCCTCAACACCTGCGGCAGCACAGAGGGGGGAGGAGGAGGAAGAAGAGAAGTTGTGTGCAGAAGTCGAGTCAGACTCAGAGGATGATGAACAAGGTGTTTCTTTGGGGGAGGAGGAGGAGGGGACGGCGGCAGGAGAACAACCGCAGCAGGCGTCGCAGGGGGCTTGTGCTGCTCAACCTTCCCGTGGTATTGTTCGCGGCTGGGGGGAGGAGGTTGACTTACGTGACGTCACTTAGGAAGAGCAAGAGGAGATGGATGGTACATCTGGATCCGACTTTGTGCAGATGTCGTCTTTTATGCTGTCTTGCCTGTTGAGGGACCCCCGTATAAAAAACCTCAAGGGGAATGAGCTGTACTGGGTGGCCACACTACTAGACCCTCGGTACAGGCACAAAGTGGCGGACCTGTTACCAACTCACCTGAAGGTGGAAAGGATGCAGCACATGCAGAACAAGCTGTCAACTATGCTTTACAATGCCTTTAAAGGGAAGGTTCAGGGAGGGTGGGCAAAAAATAAAAATCAAATTCCACTTACCTGGGGCTTCCTCCAGCCCGTGGCAGGCAGGAGGTGCCCTCGCCGCCGCTCCACAGGCTCCCGGTGGTCTCCGGTGGCGCGCCCGACCTGGCCAGGCCGGCTGCCAGGTCGGGCTCTTCTGCGCTCCAAGGCCCGGAACTTCTGCGTCCCACGCCGGCGCTCTGACGTCATCGGACGTCCTCCGGGCTCTACTGCGCATGCGCAGAACTACTGCGCATGCGCAGTAGAGCACGGAGGACGTCCGATGACGTCAGAGCGCCGGCGTGGGACGCAGAAGTTCCGGGCCTTGGAGCGCAGAAGAGCCCGACCTGGCAGCCGGCCTGGCCAGGTCGGGCGCGCCACCGGAGACCACCGGGAGCCTGCGGAGCGGCGGCGAGGGCACCTCCTGCCTGCCACGGGCTGGAGGAAGCCCCAGGTAAGTGGAATTTGATTTTTATTTTTTGCCCACCCTCCCTGAACCTTCCCTTTAAGGGTGATGTGACAGCACAACGCCAGCAAGGTACCACTGCCACTATCCTCCTCCCGTGTCCACGCAGTCAAAGACAGGACGCTCCAGCGATCTCATGGTGATGTCGGACATGCGGACGTTCTTTAGTCCAACGCCTCGCCGTAGTCCTTCCGGATCCACCCTCCACCAACGCCTGGAACGGCCGGTAGCCGACTACCTGGCCTTAAGTGTGGATGTAGACACTGCTGTGAACAGCGATGAGGAACCCTTGAACTACTGGGTGCGCAGGCTTGACCTGTGGCCAGAGCTGTCCCAATTTGCCATCCAACTTCTCTCCTGCCCTGCCGCAAGCGTCGTGTCAGAAAGGACCTTCAGCGCAGCTGGAGGCATTGTCACTGAGAAGAGAAGTCGCCTAAGTCACAAAAGTGTTAAGTACCTCACCTTTATCAAAATGAATGAGGCATGTATCCCGGAGGGGTGCTGCCTGCCCCAAGACTAAGTCAGTCCCCGCACACACAGCATCTCTGCCTGCACGCCGTGTGACTGGCTGCCTGGCCTGCCCCAAGAAGACTAAGTCACTCCCAGTCCCTCCACACAGCATGTCTGCCTGCAGGCCGCTTGACTACCTTCTCCGCCACCACCAACAGGGTCCGGGACTCCAGGCGGATTGCTGAATTTTGTAGGCCGCTGCTAGCAGCGGCCGCTGTAATAATTTTTCTGGTGCGTGTACATGACTGCCTAATTTTTCTGGCTGCACTGCGGGCAGCTGCAACAACAAAAGAAAAGGCATGTACATGCGCCCATTCCCCTTCGTGATCATTACCTTGCCGTGGTGAAGGGGCTTGCGTATCACAATGAAGCAATGACCGGCGCCTAGATGAGTGTCTCGGGGGGCACACCCACGATAATAAGGTCGTTGCCTCATTGTGGTCAGACCAAATTTGATCAGCTGGACAGTCACTGTTCTGTCATTCAGCTACATCAGCCAGGCGACCATATGGGCTGTAAAGCCACCAAAACCTGCACTCTCGCCATGGTGCGCACCAGTCCAGCACGGCCGTCACTACACAAACAGCTGTTTGCGGTGCGTTACACGGTGAGTTTGGTGTGTCAGTGTGAAGCAGTACCTTAATTACACTACCTGATTGATGTATACACATGCAAGATGTTTTAAAGCACTTTAGGCCTGTCATTTAGCATTCAATGTGATTTCTGCCCTTAAAACGCTGCTTTGCGTCAATACCAGATTTTTCCCGGGGACTTTTGGCATGTATCCCACTCCTCCACCTGGGGGTCCAGGTGTTAGACCCCTTGAAACATCTTTTCCATCACTTTTGTGGCCAGCATAATTTTTTCTTTTTTTCAAAGTTCGCATCCCCATTGAAGTCTATTGCGGTTCGCGAACTTTTCCGCGAACCGAACCTTACGCGGAAGTTCACGAACCCGGTTCGCGAACCTAAAATTGGAGGTTCGGCCCCACTCTACACACAGGTAACACACAGGTATGATGCTTCCCCTGCCTTGCTGTTCAAAAAGTATCACCCAAAGTAAGCCTAATTGGTGGCGAAAAAAAACAACATATAGATCATTTTGTTGTGATAAGTAGTGATAAAGTTATTGGTGAATGAAAGGGAGGAGCGCTGAAAGGTGAAAATTGCTAGAAAATTCCTAGAAAATTAAAGAAGAGCTGTCAGCCATACTATCTAAAAATAAAAAAACAACAACACATATATAAGTAGATAAATACTTGCTCTACTTGCATAACATATGTATTGCACTGTCCATGGTTTGATTTTAGTAATTTTTCTACAGTAAAAAAAGAGAAAATCCTTCTTAGCATTTTCCATTTTAAGTGTGGCTATTTTGATGCCAACCCTGATGTCATTTCCTCCCTTACTCTGCTCTGCCTGATTTGCCTGCCCTTCACTATAGAAAGTGCATTGTCTCATCATGAGAAATATTGGCCCATCAGAGAGGACCAGAGGTGTGGGAGGGGAAAACAGGAGGCAAAGAGGCATCGGCCAATCAGGCTGCATTAGTTAAGTCTGAGAATAAATAGAGAAGCAAAAAAGGACCACCCAGCATGCCCTGCAACTTTCTTTTCATGTACCAAATTTTGTGTATACCAAATAAGAGTCAGGTAAACTGGGGAATGATCATTTATCAACCAGAAAAGTATTAGTGATTTTAACTTTTGGATTGCCTGGTTAGCATCCTTATTACTTGTTTACCAGATAAAAATAAATAATTGTTTTTTTATTTTATGCCCGACTTTTACACTTTCAGGAATAAGGACGCAAAAATAATGTTTGCCAAAATCGATTTACTGTACAGATCTGATTTGAATGCTTAGTTCTAACCAAAATTTTAATTTTCTTTAAAGTTTAAATAAAGTCACAACTGTTACTTACGTATTCTGTTTCTTTTTCCTAACACGTGTGTTTTGTCAATTTCACTTTAGCGGGAACCCCTGGAAAATTGAACAAGCGTGTCCTCTGGGTCATGGCAACTGCTTTTTTCCTTGTGCTGATCACGTTTTCTTATGATTATCATTACAATCTGCACATCAGTGAATTTACGGGACTTGTAAAAAATGGAAAACTGCTGAAAAGCACCGAAGATCTGTGTCCACCAGTGAAAAAGCCCAAACCTCTGACTGGCATGTGGACTATCAATGCTGCTGGACGTCTGGGCAATTACATGGGGGAGTACGCCACTCTTTATGCCCTTGCCAAGATGCATGGCCGTCAAGCCTATATTTTATCTAGTATGCATGACCAACTGTCAAAGATGTTTAAGATAAGATTACCTGTACTTCACGAAGAAATTAGTTCCAAAATCAAATGGAATAGATTGGCCTTGCATGATTGGATGTCTGAAGAGTACTATAACATTCAAAGAGACCATATCTATTTTATTGGCACCCCATGTTCTTATACGATCTACCACCATATTAAGGATGAAATCCTCAGAGAATTTACATTCCATGACTTCATTAGAGAAGAGTCTTATGCCTACCTTGACAAAGTACGTGGGGACAAAAAAAATGTCACGTTTGTAGGGGTACATGTTCGAAGAGGAGATTATGTCTCTGTCATGCCTAATTTATGGAAAGGGGTGGTTGCTGACAAAGGATATTTACAAAAGGCCACAGACTATTTCAGAAACAAGTATGAGAATCCACTTTTCATTGTGACCAGCAACGGGATGGATTGGTGTAAAGAGAACATAAATAATTCACGAGGAGATATACACTTTGCTGGGGATGGTCAAGAAGGATCTCCAGCCCGGGACTTTGCCCTCTTGGCCCATTGTAACCACACCATCATGACTATAGGGACTTTTGGTGTTTGGGCGGGGTACTTAGCAGGTGGAGAAACAATTTACTTAACAAACTACACATTGCCTGACTCTCCTTTTCTTACATTTTTTAAGTATGAAGCTACTTTTCTACCTGAATGGATTGGTATTCCTGCAGATCTTTCTCCTCTCCTAAATAAGACAAATCAGAATGAAACAATAACTCCCTAACAAAGTAACTGGACTCATTTTAACTTATCATAATTCCAACTTTAAAAATGTTATAAAAACTATTTAAGTTGTAATACTTGACTAAATGACCAAAGTGAACATAAAGCAAAGCAACAAAAAAGTTTAACTTACCTGGGGCTTCTGCCGACCCACTGCAGCTCGTGCCAGAACAAACCAATCCTCCAGTCCCCCGCAGTGACTTAGTTTCATTTTTGGCGACTGAGCCAGCCTATGGCCACTGTGCCTGCGTGGCCCTGGCTGCGCACCTCCTCCTGTCGCCAGGAGTATCCTGCGCATGCACAGTATGAGATTTTCTCATATTGCGCACACGCAGGATGCTCCTGGCAACACGAGCATGATCAAGGATGCGCAGGGGCAGTGGGCATCGACTGGCTCAACTGAGTCGCTGCGGGGGATCGGAGGATTGTTTTGTCCTGGCGCCGGCACAGGGCGGCTTCAGGGGGGCGGTAGAAGTCTCAGGTAAGTTAAACTCTTTTTGTTTTGTTTCGCTTTAGGTTTCCTTTAAAGAGTAGCTTTTGCTGAATATAACCCAAGGAATAAAACTGTTTATTTTTTATAATATTTATTTATAAACTATTCAGACAATTTCCAATGTTTTACTCTTAACTTGCTCTGGTTTACATTTTTTAATGTATTTGTGTGATGCCAGCATCTTTACCAGACGCGGAGCTAGGGGGGGTCGGGGTAGGACAACTGCCCCGGGGCGCCGGGTCCCCGAGGGCGCCCAGCTGAGCTGCAGAGTTTTTTTTTTTTTTTTTTGGGAGGGGAGCAGCGCATAGAAGAGGGAGAGCTGTGAGCAGCGGTGGAGAAGGGGGGCCATCTCCCCCCTCCTTCTCTCACCTTAGGTGCTCTCCCTCCCTCGCTGTCCCCTCCATAACTAATGTCCGGGTGGCTGGCAGCGGCGGGCGGGACTTACCTCCGTCTCGCTCCAGCGCCGGAAGTTCGGGTCCTGCAGCCGCTGCTCTGGTCTGGACTAGACCAGAGAGTAGCGGCAGATCCATCCGGCGCTGCGACGAAACGCAGGTAAGTCCCGCCCGCCGCTGCCAGCCACCCGGACGGACATTAGTTGTGGAGGGGACAGCGAGGGAGGGAGAGCTCCTGAGGTGAGAGAAGGAGGGGGGAGATGGCCCCCCTTCTCCACCGCTGCTCACAGCTCTCCCTCTTCTATGCGCTGCTCCCCTCCCAAAAAACATACACATACTGGGGACATATACCCCCTGCCTACATATACTGGGGACATATACCCCCTGCCTACATATACTGGGGACATATACCCCCTGCCTACATAAACTGGGGACATTTACCCCCTGCCTACATATACTGGGGACATATACCCCCTGCCTACATATACTGGGCGCATATACCCCCTGGCTACATATACTGGGGACGTATACCCCCTGCCTACATATACTGGGGACATATACCCCCTGCCTACATATACTGGGCGCATATACCCCCTGGCTACATATACTGGGCTACATATACTGGGCGCATATACCCCCTGGCTACATATACTGGGCTACATATACTGGGCGCATATACCCCCTGGCTACATATACTGGGGACATATACCCCCTGCCTACATATACTAGGGACATATACCCCCTGCCTACATATACTGGGGACATATACCCCCTGCCTACATATACTGGGGACATATACCCCTTGCCTACATATACTTGGGACATATACCCCCTGCCTACATATACTGGGCACATATACCCCCTGACTACACATACTGGACACATATACACCTGGCTACATATACTGGGCACATATACACCTGGCTACATATACTGGTCACATATACCCCTGGCTACCTGTTCTGTGGACATCTCTACCCCTGGCTACCTGTTCTGGGGACATCTATACCGCTGGCCACCTATTCTGGGGACATCTATACTGCTGGCCACCTATTCTGGGGACACCTATAGACCTGGGGCTACCTATTTTTGGGGAACCACTGCTGTCGGATTGAGTGTATTTTGGGGAACTGCTGCCAGGTGAGAGGTGTCTACCATATTAAGGGGGCATTCTGCCTATTTATGTGAAATGCTGTCTATTTATGTGCCTCATGACTGCTGAATTTGTCTTGTTGGGGGCCTCATGATTTGTTGGGGGCCTCAAGATCGCTGAATTTGTCTTGTTGGGGGCCTCATGAATGCTGAATTTGTCTTGTTGGGGGCCTCATGATTGCTAAATTTGTCTTGTTGGGGGCCTCATGATTGCGGAGTTGGTCATGTTGGGGGCCTCATGATTGCTGAATTTGTCTTGATGGGGGGGGGGGGGGGCTCATGATTGCTGAATTTGTCTTGGAACATGCTGGAAGGTACATACTGAGGGAGGGTGGGTGAGCCTGCTAACTTCCTGTACATTTGGCTCCACCCATAACCACTCCCACATTTATTATATAGTCACGCCCCTTCCCCTTAGGGGGCGCATTGATAGTCTTTGTCCCAGGGCGCTGAAAGCCCTAGCTACGCCTCTGATCTTTACTGCTGGCAAGGTGAATCGTTGTTGGATGTTTTTTTCCCATCTGTTTAGTGAGCAGTAACATCAGCTGCACTTCCCAGAGTACTTTAGTGCAAAAGGCTGTGTGACATCATAGCCTATGATAAACATCTCTGGGAGGGCAGGGTTGCATATGGCCATACATCAATATATACATATAAAAAGGATTTTTGAAGCAGAGGCCAGGTTCTTGGCAGGGCTGTGGAGTCAGAGTCAAGTAGATGGAGTCGGAGCAATTTTTGGGTACCTGGAGTTGGAGTCTGGAAAAAATGCACCTACTCCGACTCCTAATGAATTTAAACTGTAATTAAAATAGAAAATATGATAAAATGTTCCATTTCTCAGATAATAGTCATCATAAATTATATATACAGTAATAGCTGTGCTTAGCCCACAAAAATGAAATAAATCAATCAAAAATAGTTACTTGTGCTGCTTCAATAAAACAGTGTAAGGAAACGCGGAAAATCAGCTGCCTCTACTCAGCGTGAGGCGGCTGTTTCCATGGAGAGCATGGCGGAACGCGGAAAAAACGCCGCGTCTGACGCGGCGGTTAGCACGCATGGCCCTGTTGCTGACACTTTGACCCAGCGCGGGGAGGCGCAGTGCGACCAACCCCGCGCATGGGTCAGCGGAGACATTGCAAAGCAGTACTGGTGTGGCTGGGACCGATAGTCCACCTAGGTTCAGAATGAGGCAGAACTTTTATGGCAGTCAGAGAAGGGTCAGCTGACCAGGCCGGTCAGCTGACAATTACAGCAACTTTCATTGGTCCAGCACTTAAAGGGAAGGTCCAAGCAAAAAAAAAAAAATGAGTTTCACTTACCTGGGGCTTCTACCAGCCCCATGCAGCCATCCTGTGCCCTCGTAGTCACTCACTGCTGCTCCAGTCCCTCGCTGGCAGCTTTCTGACCTCGGAGGTCAGGGTCGCATTGCGTACATTTTTACACATTCCCGCTAGTGCAGGAACATTAACACATACATTTTTACGCGTTAGTGGTGCAACGCGTACATTTTTGTTCCTGCACTAGCTGGAATGCGTAAAAATGTATGCAATGTGGCCCTGACCTCCGAGGTCAGAAAGCTGCTAGCGGGGGACTGGAGCAGCAGTGAGTGACTACGAGGGCACAGGATGGCTACATGGGGCTGGTAGAAGCCCCAGGTAAGTGAAACTCATTTTTTTTTTTTTGCTTGGACCTTCCCTTTAAGGGAGGTGCTGGAGAGCACAGGTGTATATATACTGGGTGCTGGTCATTCTCTGGTTGTCTGGCGTTGCGATCACAACGTGGTAGCACTCAGACCTTGTTCGTATCTGTGTTCTAGCATAGTTTCCAAAGGTGTTGACGATCAAGGACCTCACACCTTAGCGTTAGGAATATTACCTGTATTATTTGTTATGACCTTTTGCCTGCCTGACTATTCTTCTGAACTCTGATCCTGTACCTTGCTATTTCTGATATCCTGTTGCCAAACTCTGCTCGTTCCTGAACTCTGTATTTGCCTTCTGACTCTGTACCTCGCTATTCTGATACCCGTTGCCAAACTCTGCCTGTCTATTGGATTACGTATCCGTCTTCTGAATCTGTACCTTATCTGTCTGTGTGTTAACGACCTGGCTTGTCCGACCTCGAGAACTGGCCTTACTGTTAGAGGCAGTTCCCAGACCTGTTAGTGACACCCTCTCACTGGTGTCACTCTCATTCTGTCCTTCCTACTCTCTGCCTAACTCCGCCCCGGGAGAGTCTAGGCCATCGGAAGGAACATACGGTTGTGCAGTACTCTCTACTGCTCCTGTACCTCCTCCTGAGGTGAAATTCTCATAGTACTACTGTTTCACCAAACACTCTCTTATCTCAGGTGTTCAGAGGTTAGTAGATATATCTGATTATCGGTGATACTGCAGATCAACAATAATCGGGTATATTCTGTATTCTCGGTGATACTGCAGTTCACCGGTAATCAGACCCTCTCTGTTACACCGATCGTTACAGAACGCCAGACCAAAACAATATGGACGCACGCACTGACTGTCTGGGTGCACTTGCCACTTCGGTGGATAACATCAACTAAGTGCTGGGTAATCACAACCGTTAATTGATGCCGTATCAGGGTCTGTACAAACCCTCCAGACGTCAGTGGATGAGGTGCGATCTCCTCCTAGCATTGACATACGTATGCCCGTACCCGAAAGATTTTCTGGCCACAGATCTGACTTTCGAAATTTTAGGAGTAGAGTGTTGTCTTATTTTGAGTTGAGACCCAGATCCTCGGGGACCGAGACCCAAAGGGTCACATTTATTAAAACCTTGTTATCTGGTGACTCTCAGACATGGGCGTACAGTTTGCCCACCGGAGACCTAGCCCTTACTTCTGTGGAGGAATTTTTTAAAGCTATGGCAGTAATTTACGACGATCCGGACCTTGCCTCGACTTCTGAGCGGAAACTCAAGCTTTTGCGTCAAGGCAAAGGTCCGGTCGAATATTATGCAGCTGAATTTAGGAGGTGGTCAGTTACAGCCCGGTGGGACACTTATGCCCTGTTAGATTGTTTCTTGTCAGGGCTGTCCGATGAGGTCTCTGATCTAATGCTAGGCCAGCCCGAGCCCAGAACAGTCGATGAGGCCATTTCAGCGGCCATTCGAATCGACCGCAGGCTGCGCTATCAAAGACAGACCAGGGGTGGTCACCGTGTCAGAGTAGTGTCTTACGCCACAACCCTAGTGACCCCACCTTCTTCTGCCTCACCTCCTCCCGTCTCGCCTCCACCCGAGCCAATGCAGATTGGTTGGTCTAAGCTGTCCCAGGTGGAGCGAAGACGGAGGATGACTGAACAGCTGTGTCTGTATTGCGCTGAAGGGGGACATAGAGTACGAGACTGTCCTAATAAGCCGGGAAACGCTACCGCCTAGGAGTTGTAGGGGGTAACACCCTAGGCGCCCGACTCTTACCCCTAGAAGATAAACGGTTGCTTCTTCCCTGTACAGTTACATGGGAAGATAAAACCGAGGTCACTGAAGCCTTTGTTGATTCAGGCTCTGCAGCTAATTTTATGGATTTTGAGTTTGCTAAGAAATTGGGTATTTCACTCACCCCGGTAAAACCACCCATCCAAGTTACAGCTGTGGATGATTCCCCCCTGCAGAGGAATCATCCGTTATCCCAGACACCAGAGGTGGGAGTCACTATAGGGGTGCTACACAGAGAAAGATTGCAGTTCTTTGTGCTACACATGACAACCTCCACAGTTATCCTTGGCATGCCCTGGTTGCACCTCCACTCCCCACAGATCGATTGGGCCACCGGTCAGCTAACTAGCTGGTCAGATCATTGTGTTCAGCAGTGTTTAGGGAAGGTGAAGTTAGGCCAAACCAGGGTTCATTTGGAGGGTGTACCCGTGCAATATTCTGAGTATTCTGATGTGTTCTGTCCCAAAGCTGCAGATAAGTTACCTCCCCATCGCCCGTTCGATTGCCCCATCGATCTCCGATCTGGTTGTATGCCTCCCGGGGGCCATCTTTATAATTTGTCTGGGCCAGAGAAAGTGGCCATGCAAGAATACATCCGTGAAAACCTAGCCAAAGGGTTCATTCGCCCGTCCCGGTCGCCCGCTGGCGCAGGTTTCTTTTTTGTTAAGAAAAAAGACGGTGGCCTGCGTCCCTGCATTGATTACCGGGGTTTGAATAAAATCACAGTGAAGAATCGCTATCCTTTGCCCTTGATAGACGACTTATTCACGCAGATTACTGAAACTCAGATTTTTTCATAATTGGATTTACGGGGTGCATACAACCTGGTGCGGATTAGAGAGGGCGATGAATGGAAGACGGCCTTTAACACGCCCGACGGGCATTACGAGTACTTAGTGATGCCCTTCGGGCTGTGTAATGCCCCGGCCGTCTTCCAAGAACTAATCAATGAGGTATTCAGAGAGGTGTTCGGCAAATTCGTCCTGGTTTACCATGATGACATCCTTATTTTCTCCAACAACCTCTCCGAGCACAGATCCCATGTCAAGTTTGTGCTGAATAAATTAAGGCAAAACATGCTTTATGCGAAACTGGAAAAATGCACCTTTGAGATCACATCTGTTGCCTTCCTGGGATATATAATTTCCACCTCGAGCCTGTCTATGGATCCTGCCAAAGTCTCTGCTGTTCTGGAATGGCCACAGCCAGTGGGGTTGAAGTCTGCAGCGTTTTTTAGGCTTTGCAAATTACTATAGAAGGTTCATAAAGGGGTACTCCGCTGTCATTGCACCCCTCACCAGTCTCACTAAAAAAGGGGCAGATACCACCCACTGGTCTCCAGAAGCTCTGCAGGCATTTTCCACTTTAAAAGATCTGTTCTGCTCTGCACCCATCCTAAGACATGTAGACACTTCCTATCCCTTCATCGTCGAGGTGGACACCTCGGAGGTTGGGGTGGGAGCTGTGCTGTCTCAGCGGTCAGGGTTGCAGGGAAGATTACACCCGTGTGCTTATTTCTCTCGTAGGTTCTCCCTAGCAGAGGGAAACTATGATATAGGCAACAGGGAGCTCCTAGCCATTAAACTGGCCTTTGAAGAATGGCGTCATTGGTTAGAAGGAGCAGAACATACGATCACAGTTTACACTGATCACAAAAAATTGGAATACATCGAGGGGGCTAAAAGGTTAAGCCCTCGTCAGGCTCGATGGTCACTGTTTTTCTCAAGGTTCAGATTTATTATTACGTACACGCCGGGTAGCAAGAATATTAAGGCAGATGCCCTCTCCAGGTGCTTTGAACCAGAGACAGCACAGCCCTCCGTTCCTGAGACCATTGTCCCACAGAAATTGGTGCTAGGCTGCTAGCTACAACTGAAACTTGGGAGGACTGGAAGGAGACTTTAAGTCCCTTCCAGCAGGACATCCTGGAAGGGAAACCGGATGGGGTTATGTTTATTCCACTACCATTTCGTCTCCAGGTCTTGGAAATGTTCCATTCACACAAGAATGCGGGACACCCTGGGGCGTCTAGAACGCAAGATCTTGTGGCCAGGTGTGCTTGGTGGCCTTCTCTGGCAGCAGATTGCAAAGAGTTTGTTAGGGAGTGTGCGGTATGTGTAAAAAGCAAGCCCTCCCGGCTGGCACCTGTAGGTACGATGCAGCCTTTGCCCACCCCGAGTGAGCCGTGGACTCATTTGTCCATGGATTTTGTGGGTGAGCTTCCCAGGTCTGAGGGCATGTCGGTTATTTGGGTGGTAGTTGACCGCTTCAGTAAGATGGCCCATTTTGTGCCCTTGAAAGGACTCCCCTCGGCCCAGGAACTGGCCGATTTGTTCATCACCCACGTTTTCCGGCTGCATGGCATTCCGGAAAACATAGTGTCAGATCGGGGAGTCCAATTTATATCTAGATTCTGGAGGGCATTTTGCCACCAAATGGGCATGAAGCTGTCATTTTCGTCGGGCTACCACCCACAGACCAATGGTCAGACTGAGAGAGTCAATCAGTCATTGGAGCAGTTTTTGAGGTGTTACGTTGCAGAGGCGCAGAATGACTGGGTCAAATTTCTGCCCTTCGCAGAATTTGCACAAAATAATTTGAAAAGTTCTTCCTCTGTATTTTCTCCGTTTCAGGTGGTGACGGGGAGATTGCCCAAGTTCTCCCCATTGCCAGTGGCCTCCACTCCGTTTCCAGCTCTGGAGGCCTGGCAAAAGTCTTTTAAAGACATTTGGTGGACCGTGAGAAATAATTTGGCAAAAGCGTTTCAGAGTCAAAAGGGTCAAGCTGACAAGAGACATTCTTTAGAATGGAGATTCCAACCAGGAGACTTGGTGTGGGTGTCCACACGTCACTTGACCCTGAAACAGCCCTCAGACAAGTTGGGCCCCAGGTTTGTCGGTCCATTTCCGGTGGCTAGAAAGATCAACAATGTTACTTATGCCATTGATCTTCCTGCCAGCATGCGTGGCGTAAGATCTTTCCATGTGTCACTGCTCAAGCCAGCAGTCCATGTGGGTCCCACTCCTCCTCCTCCTGTGATGATAGATGACCAACCTGAGTACGAAGTAGAGAAGATTTTAGACTCACGTGTGGTGCATAATTCAGTGCAGTATTTGGTGCACTGGAAGGGGTATGGGATTGAGGAAAGGACATGGGTGCCTGAGTGTCGCATGCATGCTGACAAACTGAAAAGGGAATTACACGCCTTACATTCTGAGAAGCCGGGAAGGAGCTGGCCGGAGTCCACTCCTCGGGGGGGGGGGGGGCACTGGAAGGAAACACGGAAAATCAGCCGCCTCTACTCAGCGTGAGGCGGCTGTTTCCATGGAGAGCATGGCGGAACGCGGAAAAACCGCCGCGTCTGACGTGGCGGTTAGCACGCATGGCCCTGTTGCTGACACTTTGACCCAGCACGGGGAGGCAGCCGCCGGTGCAGATAGCGGTGCGACCAACCCCGCGCATGGGTCAGCGGAGACATTGCAAAGCAGTACTGGTGTGGCTGGGACCGATAGTCCACCTAGGTTCAGAATGACGCGAGTGCGCACGGAGAGGCAGAACTTTTATGGCAGTCAGAGAAGGGTCAGCTGACCAGGCCGGTCAGCTGACAATTACAGCAACTTTCATTGGTCCAGCACTTAAGGAAGGTGCTGGCGTTGCGATCACAACGTGGTAGCACTCAGACCTTGTTCGTATCTGTGTTCTAGCATAGTTTCCAAAGGTGTTGACGATCAAGGACCTTCCACCTTAGCGTTAGGAATATTACCTGTATTATTTGTTATGACCTTTTGCCTGCCTGACTATTCTTCTGATCTCTGATCCTGTACCTTGCTATTTCTGATATCCTGTTGCCAAACTCTGCTCGTTCCTGAACTCTGTATTTGCCTTCTGACTCTGTACCTCACTATTCTGATACCCGTTGCCAAACTCTGCCTGTCTATTGGATTACGTATCCGTCTTCTGAATCTGTACCTTATCTGTCTGTGTGTTAACGACCTGGCTTGTCCGACCTCGAGAACTGGCCTTACTGTTAGAGGCAGTTCCCAGACCTGTTAGTGACACCCTCTCACTGGTGTCACTCTCGTTCTGTCCTTCCTACTCTCTGCCTAACTCCTCCCCCGGGAGAGTCTAGGCCATCGGAAGGAACATACGGTTGTGCAGTACTCTCTACTGCTCCTGTACCTCCTCCTGAGGTGCAATTCTCATAGTACTACTGTTTCACCAAACACTCTCTTATCTCAGGTGTTCAGAGGTTAGTAGATATATCTGATTATCGGTGATACTGCAGATCAACAATAATCGGGTATATTCTGTATTCTCGATGATACTGCAGTTCACCGATAATCAGACCCTCTCTGTTACACCGATCGTTACAAACAGTCCCCGTATTTTTAAAGTCAGATATACATATTTGATTGTGACTGTATATATGATGTGTACACAGGAATCTCTTATATATACACTAAATAACATCTATGCTGTAAGAATAAAGCCTGATGTGTAGCCGTGTCATTAATAGAGATGGTCAATGAGATGGAAATCATTCTGCGTTGATGCTGGTTTATGCAAATGTATGCACTCTCTTTGCTCATGAAATCAAATAATTTGATATGTTGTTAAAATTTGGTTTGGGGACTACGAATTAAATGGTACCTGAGAAGGATGAAAAGAAGAAAAGTTTTATACATACCTGGGGCTTCCTCCAGCCCCCTTAAGGCTAATCAGTCCCTTGCCATCCTCTTCCACCACTTGGATCTTCCGCTATGAGTCCTGGTAATTCAGCCAGTCAGCGGAGTCCGGCGCTGCTTCCAGAGCCAGGAGCATTCTGCATCTGCGCAATAGTTCTGCACATTGAGCACAGAGGTGTTGTCTATCACCTATAAACCTGGTTCAGACTGTACATGAAGAATGTGTAATAGAGGTGCGCACTGCACCCGACTGGCTCAATACCTGGACCCATAGCAGAAGATCCAGGTGGCGGAGGAGGACAGCGAGGGACTGATTAGCCTGAAGGGGGCTGGAGGAAGCCCCAGGTATGTATAAAACTTTAATTTCATCTGTCTCAGGTTTACTTTAAGTTACACAGTAGTACTATACTCTACATATGCACTCCCCACAGAGCTGCAGGGAATCCACTGAGAATGTTGTGCATATTGAACATAGGTGTTGTCTATCACCTATAAACCTAGTTCAGATTGTACATGAAGAATTTGTAATAGAGGAAGAATCTCCTCATTCTCCTGCAGAGTACCTGCACATCATTCTTACATGTACCCACAATCACATTGCCTAGGGCCTGATGTTCTTTGTTCCTGTCTGTAACTTCTACAAGTACTCTTATCAAGGACTACTTTTAGGCCTCGTTCACATCTATGCAGTGCATTATGATCGCATGCCATCTGCGCTGCTACCCGCCGATCCCATCCATTGGAAGTGAATGGGTCAGTTCTGTCCTTGTGGGCAGAATGCATGCAGCAGTACGCAACCGCTTCATAGCGCATCGTACTGCTCCCTCCGCATACTTATCTCCCTCTGATATGTTTATTTATATAACATTTCTTCAATACAGATTCTCTTTAAAGAGACTCTGTAACATTCAAAAGATCCCCTGGGGGGTACTCACCTCGGGTGGGGGAAGCCTCCGGATCCTAATGAGGCTTCCCACGCCGTCCTCTGTCCCACGGGGGTCTCTCCGCAGCCCTCCGAACAGCCGGCGACTGTGCCGACTGTCATTTCAATATTTACCTTTGCTGGCTCCAGCGGGGGCGCTGTGGCGGCTTTCCATTCCGAACTACACGGAAATACCCGATCTCATTCGGGTCCGCTCTACTGCGCAGGCGCAGGAAACTTGCGCCTGCGCAGTAGAGCGGACCCGACGGCGATCGGGTATCTCCGTGTAGTTCGGAGCCGACAGCCGTCAGAGCGCCTGCGCAGGAGCCAGGAAGGTAAATATTGACGTCACCGCTGCCCGGACTCCACGGAGGGCTGCAGCGAGACCCCTGACGGATGGAGGACGGCGTGGGAAGCCTCATTAGGATCCGGAGGCTTCCCCCACCCGAGGTGAGTACCCCCCAGGGGATCTTTTTATGTTACAGTTCCTCTTTAAGAACCGCAATCCCTAGGCACTCCTGTGTAATTGTACAAATTGTCTGCCAGAAGGTCAATTTAAAGTAAACTGGTTCACTAGCCCCTATTTATATGTAACTGGGGATTCCTCAGGCCCCATGAGTACCGTGGCCTCCCTCACGGTCCTCTTCGACCCCTCTGTTCTGCCACTATACACCTCCGCTCTGATGGGCTGTCACAGGCTTCTGCCTGGAGCTTCAGCACGTGCGCAGTAGTACTAGTAGTACAGACAGGAATGTGGCGGCGGCGCGTGTGCCGCGTAGCCACACATGTGCAGAAGCCGACGACACACGTCGACTGAACAGAGAGGACGGCAAGGGAAGCCACAGTGCTCATGGAGCTGAAGGAAGCCCCAGGTAAGTATAAATAAGGGTCAGTGTACTATGGCATAACAGCCGCTTTCACACTAGTGCAAAGAGTCCTCCGTGTCCAGCGCAATCCACCGATTCTTCTCTCCCTTTGCATGACTTCCAAGTCTTGGCAGCAGACAGCAGGCAGGTAGGTAGGTAAAACCCACAGGGAGCGCAGATGGAGCTCACCCTGCTCACTCCGCCACAATCAGATTCCTGTCTGTGCTGTCAGATTGTGGCGAGGATTAGAGGGGGGTGCGGAAGACTTAGTGGCGCTGGCAAAATGTGTAGTATTTAGACCATAAGAAACACTGACGTTTTCCCCCTACTTTTGGGGGGGGGGGGGGGGGAAGTGCGTCTTATGGTCCGAAAAATATGGTAAATAAAAATTTGACTTGGCTTCCCAGCCTCCCAGTCCTATTAAATTCGAAACAGTTAAGAGAAGGACTTCAAATGCAGAGGAAGGGGGGCGCATGCGCGGCTAAGACCAAGATGGCTGCTAACTGAGGAAGCTCCGCTCACGCCCGGATCTAACCCCCGCAATCCGCTACAGCAAGCGATCATTTTGACCGGGGATCCACAGTCTGCGGAGATGATGAAGAGGGGGCAGGCAGCAAAAAACGGACGCCCAGAAGGCAAAACCAGCGCGCATAGACCGCTTCTTTGATGGCGCGCTCAAGAGTCAAGATGGCGCCGGATGCCAGGGGACACAGAAAGCGGCAGCGCAGCAAGACCTACGCAGTGCCACAGTGAGTAGCAGGTCACCCCAGTCTAGCAAGGGGGAAAATACCTCAGGGGAGACAGACTTTGTGCCTCCTTCACCCCCTCCGAGCCAGACCTCCTCACAACAACCCCAGCAGACCCACCTCACTGCAGACATGCTTGAGCAGGCCCTGGAAAAACACAGATCCTCACTCCTCACTATGATTAATACCATGCTAAATGCAGCAGTTTCAGAGCTTAAAAATGAACTGACAGGCTTTGGGGAGCGCACGGATGCCTTGGAAAAGAAAGTAGATGAGATGGTACAAAACTATAACTTAATGGCTGATGAGCACGAACAAACACAAGCTGACATTAAATCCCTCCGCCTTGATCAGGAAGATCATGAGAACAGAGACAGGAGGCAAAACCTCAGGATTAGGGGGGGTCCCTAATACAGTCGAAGCAGCTGACATCCGCCCATATCTGGTAGACCTGTTTAACTTTCTAGTACCCGATCAAGAACCTGAAACATGGAGAATGGACAGGGCTCACAGAGCTTTAGGCTCCGCACTTCGAAATTCACAAGCACCAAAGGATATAGTTCTCCGTATGCATTATTTTGAGTCAAAAGAATTGATCACTACTGCCACACGGAACCAACATTCAATATCTTTCCAAGGTGACTCACTTTCAATTTATAATGATTTATCTCCAATTACGCTAGCAAAGAGGAGAAATCTGCGACCAGTTACTCAGGCCCTCAGAGAAGCGAGACTTTTGTACAAATGGGGCTTCCCCTTTAAACTTATTGTGACTAAAGCTGGCCGTACTTTTGTACTGCAGGACATTGATAAAGCAGACGCCTTTTTAAAATTTCTAGGCCTTCAAGCAGCAGCTCTTCCATCTCCTAGGGGGGGGGGGGGGGGGGCGCGTCTATCTCTGAGTTGGCTGCATCACCCAAGCCCCCACGTATTAGACCTACGACTGAATGGGAAACGGTGCCCCAAAAACTGCCTTCGCACCCTAGAAGCCCAAATTCCTCCCCTCTATGGAGCAGCTCTCCCCAGGAGGATAGGCCTCCCTAAACTTCCTTGATCTCCGCAATGAAAATGTGAATGGTCCGGGCGGGACTGTTCCCTTTAGAATGTGGGCCCTTGGTCTACGGCATGGTACCCCTCTTATGGAGACGACCCCGCGACCCAGCAGAGACTCTGGGCGGGACTATCTTTTTCTTTATTTTTACTTTTAGTTTTGTTGCTTTTTTGTGCAATAACTTTCTTGGTCTCTCCATGACTTGGTATGATGGTGATAAACCCCAGTCATGGCCTACTGGTTTCCAGATGGCTACCCTAGAAATGGGTTCCTGGTTCTTGTTCCTGTTTTGTTTTACTGTTCTACTGTTGGATGTTACTAACTCTTATTTTCACAGGCTTAGCTCGAGACACTCAGTCCTCCCCTCCCCCTTAGATATACTGTACTATAGTAGGACCTTACCCCCAATCTCTAAATGGTTTGTATAGTATCAATGAATGTTAAGGGCCTCAATACCCCCCGTAAAAGGCATTTATTACAACGAGAGGCCAAACGATTAAACGCAGATGTGATTTTGGTCCAAGAGACCCACTTTAAAGCTTCAGATCATCCGTCCTTGTCATCTCAGATTTATCCACAGGTGTTTTATGCATCAGCTCCGACTAAGAGGGCTGGTGTGGCTATATTGATCCATCGTAATGCCCCAGTACAAATCCTTACCTCAGTTATTGACCCTCGGGGTCATTATATTTTATTACACGTTCAGATCCAGGGGATGGAACTTATATTGGGAAATGTGTATGCCCCTAATATGGACCAAATAAATTTTTTCTGCAGGGTGCTTACCAAGGCGGAATCTATGTCTAGCTTACCCTGGTTGATGGGAGGTGATTACAACATGGTAATGTCTCCTTGTGTAGATAGATCCGCACCGGCGGCAGACATATCTCAACGTAAAATAAACTCCCTATCTCGCCTCTTCCGACAAATATCAAGGGAATACCATCTCTTGGATCTTTGGCGCTTGAAACATCCCACTGAGCGAGATTACACTTTCTATTCAACCCCACATTCAGTATATACAAGAATAGACTATTTTCTGGCAGGGCTGTGGAGTCGGAGTCGGAGTCGTGGAGTCGGGCAATTTTGGGTGCCTGGAGTCGGAGTCGGGAAAAAATGCACCGACTCCGACTCCTAATGAATTTGTAACTGTAATTAAAATAGAAAATATGATAAAATGTTCTATTTCTCAGATGATAGTCATTAAAAATAATGTATATATACAGTATATATACAGTAATAGCTGTGCTTAGTCCACAAAAATGAAATAAACCAATCAAAATGAGTAAACTTGTGCTGCTTCAATAAAGCAGTCCCTGTATTTTTAAGGTCAGATATACATATCTGATTGTGACTGTATATATGATGTGTACACAGGAATCTCTTATATATACTAAATAACATCTATGCTGTAAGAATAAAGCCTGATGTGTAGCTGTGTCACTAATAGAGATGGTCAATGAGATGGAAATAATTCTGCACTGATGCTGATTTATGCAAATGTATGCA
This sequence comes from Hyperolius riggenbachi, assembly GCF_040937935.1. Classification (NCBI taxonomy): domain Eukaryota; kingdom Metazoa; phylum Chordata; class Amphibia; order Anura; family Hyperoliidae; genus Hyperolius; species Hyperolius riggenbachi. Next base: position 317,394,137 of record NC_090651.1, read on the forward strand.
CTCCCTTTGCTCATGAAATCAAATAATTTGATATGTTGTTAAAATTTGGTTTGGTGACTACAAATTAAAGGGTACCGGAGACGGATGGAAAGTAAAGTTTTATACATACCTGGGGCTTCCTCCAGCCCCCTTCAGGCTAATCAGTCCCTCGCTGTCCTCCACCACCCGGATCTTCTGCTATGAGTCCTGGTAATTCAGCCAGTCAGCGCTGTCCGGCCAAATGCCGCTCCCACAGCCAGGAACATTCTGCACCTGCGCAATAGTGCTGCACAGGTGTAGTATGCTCCTGGCGGCGGAGTGTGTGCATGCGCACTACGCCCGACTGGCTCAATTACCTGGACTCATAGCAGAAGATCCAGGTGGTGGAGGAGGACAACGAGGGACTGATTAGCCTGAAGGCGGCTGGAGGAAGCCCCAGGTATGTATAAAACTTTAAGTTCATCTTTCTCAGGTTTACTTTGTTACACAGTAGTACTAAACTCTACATATGCACTCCCCACAGAGCTGCAGGGAATACACTGAGAATGCTGTGCACATTGAACACAGAGGTGTTGTCTGTCACCCATAAACCTTGTTCAGATTGTGCATGAAGAATGTGTAATAGAGGAAGAATCTCCTCATTCCCCTGCAGAGTACCTGCACATCATTCTTACATGTACCCACAGTTACATTGCCTAGGGCCTGATAGATGTTCTTTGTTCCGGTCTGTACCTTTTACAAGTACTCTTACCAAGGACTAGTTTTAGTCTAAGGGGAATAAATATAGTAGTCTACATATCCTCACTTCAGTTGTCTTGTAAAATTCCTAAGCGTTGGCAGTTAAGAGACGAATTTCATGTTACATACTTTTAATCAACAAAATTGTAATATGCAAATTAGAGGAGTCGGAGTCGTGGAGTCGGAGTCGGTGGAATCCTAAACTGAGGAGTCGGAGTCGGAGTCGGTGGATTTTTGGACCGACTCCACAGCCCTGTTTTCTGGGTAGTAGATCCCTTCTGCCTCTCCTGGGTAAAGTGGAAATTCAGACAATGACATGGACGGATCACTCTCCGATTATCTTCCAATTATCCCCCAATTCTAGATACATTAAACAATCAACTTGGCGTATGAACGAGTTTCTACTGAATGACCAATCATTTGTTCAAAGCACAAAACATCTGATTTTAATCTTCCAAAAAAAAAAAAAAACTATGTTGAGGACAATTTCACCTTGGACTTTTTTCATCTCTTGAGGCTATGTACGCGCTTACTGTATTCAACTGTATCGCAATCTCCTCAATAAAAAATTTTAAGTACCAAAAAAAAAATGCAGGGGAAGAGGGCCGGCTGCATTTTGAAAAAAATGGAGCGCAAAAATGACATTAAATTTATGAAGAGTATAACATTGCTCCATAATCCCTCATTCAAAATTCAAAAAAAGTGTCCTTGAGAGCAAGAAGTTAAGAATAAACTTGGTGCACACTAAAATAAAACAGTCTGAAAAAAAGAACTGAGAAGGATGTTTTGGGAGGACAACACCAAACTGCTTATTCCAATGTTGAATCAAACTGGGGGGAAGGTGGGCCGTTTGGGCTGTATCTGTCTGATACTGGGGGCTCCTCTGGATACCTATGTGGGGGAAGGCTACAACTGGCTAATACTGGGACACACCTCTAGCTGCTGCAACTGACACACACTCTCACCCCGCCCTGGCAGCTCTACAGCCTAGGAAGTGTCCTGTTGTCCAGGTTAGATTACAATGGATCATGAACATATGGCATTACATTTTAGATACCAAGATTAGCGAAAGACAATAAGAAAATGCTAAGTATCTTCTATTTATTTACAATTTGAATTCAGCTCTTGGCAGCTCTGTACTTTGCAAGTAATTAAGCAAATATTATGACAGTATTATGTTTTTGCGTAGAAATGACGCAATCTTAAAGTGAGACAAAAAAAGAAAACAGTTATACATACCTTGGACTTTCAGCCCCCTCCTGGATGTTTGCTCCCTCGCGGTCCTCCCGGGCTGCCTCCATCCTGGCTTCGAGTCGCAGCCAGCCGGCCAAATACTGCGCATGCACAGCCTGGCTGAGCACTCACCCACAACATGCTTCTGTTGCCGGTACTGCTGCGCAGGTACAGCACAACGCTCCTAGTGATGGGAGCGCAATGGAGGAACGCATGCAGGCAGGTGGAGATTGGAAGATATACCTGGATGGCCCGCGGAGTATCCAGGCAGCCTGGTAGGATAGTGACGGAGCCAATGTTTTGAAGTGGGCCGGAGGAAGCCCCATGTATGTTTAATCCTTTTTTGATCATCTCAGGTTTCCTTTAAAGGAAATCTCTCATGATTTTTTGTTGTTGTTGCAGTGTATACTATTACCATCATTGTCACCATCAGAAGGAAATTTGCTTTGTAAAGTATTTGCTATGATGTGCTATGGGATTGTTAAAGTGTACCAGAGCTTTAGTAAAGTAAAGGTTTTATACATACCCGGGGCTTCCTCCAGCCCCATCCGCACAGATTGCTCCCACGCCGCCATCCTCAGCCTTCTCTATCGCCAGCACCGGGTCCTCCAGTCGCGGCCAGTCTACGCAGGAGAAGTGCGCCCTCTACGTTTCTCTCCGGCGGCTGCTGGAGAGATACGTAAATAGCTCACTTCACTTGCGTCATACTGGCCGCGATTGAAGGAAGTAACGGGACCTGGTAACAGCGATAGAGAAGGCTGAGGATGGCGGCGTGGGAGCAATCTGTGCAGATGGATGCTGGAAGAAGCCCCGGGTATGTATAAAACCAGTGGTCGAGTCCTGCGTGAACGCGGGGGGACGACGTCCACTCACATTTTTGGAGAGTGGACGCCTTCCCCCCTAGCACCCTGGAGGGGAGCAGCGCAGTGGAGAGGAGCATTGGGCAGAGCAACGGGGAAGGGTGGATGTTTCCCCCCCCCCCCTTCCCTTACCTTGGGGCTCCTCTCCCTGGCTCTCCCCTCCATAACGATGGCGGCGGTGGCTGGCGGCGATGGCTGGCAGCGGCATCAGTGGGTGGGACTTACCTGGCTACATATACTGGGCACATATACACCTGGCTACATATACTGGGCACATATACACCTGGCTACATATACTGGGGACACCTATACACCTGGTTACATATATACTGGGGACACCTGGCTATACTGGGGACACCTATAGACCTTGCTACCTATTCTGGGGACATCTATACACTTGGCCACCTATTCTGGGAATATCTATACACCTGACCACCTATTCTAAGGACATCTATACACCTGGCTACCTATTCTGGTGACATCTCTACACCTGGCAACCTATTTTGAGGACAACTATACACATGACTACTTATACTGGGGACACCTATAGACCTGGCTAGCTATACTGGGGGTACCTATTTTGGGGGAACTGCTGTCAGATCTGTATTTTTGGGGAACCGCTGATGCCAGATTACGTGTATTTTGGGGAACCGCTGCCAGATTGTGTATGTTGGGGGACCACTGCTGCCAGATTGCATGTATTTTGGGTGTTATGTGTATTTTGGGTGATCCACTGCCAGGTTTTGCGTATTTTGGGGAACTGCTTCCAGATTATGTGTATGTTGGGGAACTGCTGCTGCCAGATTGTCTATTTTGGGGGAACCTCTGCCAGATTATGTGTATTTTTGGTGAAATGCTGTGAGATTACATCTACTTTTTGGGGATGCACTACGACAGAGCCCAAACTTCCCCTGGCAGACCTTTTATACCACTGCTAAGGCCATGTATATTTGGCGCCACCCATGACCAAGCCCACACTATGCTTAACCACGCCCATTTTTTGGCGCGCCGCTCTGCACGCGGCGCAACGGTTTTTAGGGTTAGTCCACTCACTTCTTTTTACAGGACTAGACCCCTGTATAAAACCTTTACTTTATTACAGCTCTGGTACATTTTAACAATTGTTTGTCAATGCACAATTTGTTTGCATTTTCGTGGATGCATGTGTCATTCATAATGAATGGCATCCATAGTGCAGTGCTAAATGCAAAGGAAATGTCTGTACATTATGGTAAATTATGTTACATTAAATTGCATTGCAAAACCCTAGACATGGTGTGAAAGGTACCTAAGGTCTCATTTCCAATAGAAATGCACAGTAAGCTATTGAAAAATGCACGCATGTGTGAGTGACTTGCTGTACATTTGTGGGGCAGTGCTGGTGCCCCCCCCCCCATTGAGAAGAGGCCTAAAGAATGCATTTCCAGACAATGGTCCAGATCTAATTAACTTTTTCTCCTAGTAGATCATTTTTCATATTCTGTTTAAAATAACTTTTCAGCCCTCTGCAGTTGAAAAGTACCAACAAGTAGTTGTTTTCAAAGCATTTTTATCAACTGGCTCTCCCGTTCGCAGTCTCTGACCGATGGTTTGGAGAAATCTAATCAGATTCTATTAGAAAGAGATCTGTCTCTTGGTTGGATTCTGCCCATCATCGCTAGATAGGCTACCTTAAAGTGAACCTCCAGACAAAAATCTACTCAGCAGCACTGAAAAGGCTTGGTGTTTCTTTAACAGGTTCACAGCATCAGAACTTTGTTTTTCTTACCAAAGCCTCATTTTTAGCTGCACAGAAGCTAAGCTCCGCCCCATAAAAGAAAACTGTGCAGGCATTTTTCTCCTGATGCTGTGCAAAGCATGATGGGATTTCTGATGTTGTTGTTCTCGTTGCTTAGCAACTGGGAGGGGTGATCAGGACACAGGACAGTTGGAACTGTGTCTCATGCTCCCTGTCACCTCCTTTCAACCAAAAAGATGGCTGCCCTCATGAAATCACAAACATTTGCCTGTTCTTTTAAAACCGGGTGGGTAAGAGATTATATTACCTATCTATTTTAATTAACATAACTAATGTAACTTAATGACAGTATGTTTGTTTAGGCTGGAGTTCCTCTTTAAGCTACTGCCTATCTCTTCTACTGACAATAGACCTTGCATTTGAAATCACCCGGCGGGGTGGTGATGGGGGTGGGTTGGATGTTAAAGAACAAGCGACACCCATGCTAACCTAGAAATAATAAACACATATATAAGTAGATAAATACTACTTCTACTTACATAACAGATGTATTGTGCTATCCACGTAATGATCCCTGTGAATTTTATAAAGGAAAAGCAGAAAATTCTATTCTAGGCAGTGGCCATCTTGCCAAGCTAATGCTGACATCATATCCTCCCTGTTCCCCCCCCCCCCCGACTCCCTTCTCTTGCTCATTGTGTATTCATTAGCTGCCCTCCTCCCAGAGTCTTCAGACACTCCCACTGAGGTGTATAGTAACAACTGCACTGTCAATTTTTATTTACACATCCAATCACTGAGTCACCTCAGCCTTGCTTGTAAACACAAGTAATCAGAGGGAGTTTCTGATAAGCAGTTAGATAGGGAAATAAATGGAAGAGGAGGAATATATTATATATAACTCACATACGGGGCCCATAAACAGGGAACCCCGGAAGATTAGCACGCATGTAATGGTCAATCGTAGATCAATAGACAATGGTGCCGCCTGTTACCTTCCCGACCGGTTTCGCAGTCTTGCGTCATCAGGGGAGAAAAAAGTTTTTTCTCCCCTGATGACGCAAGACTGCGAAACCGGTCTATTGATCTACGATTGACCATTACATGCGCGCTAATCTTCCGGAGTTCCCTGTTTATGGGCCCCGTATGTGAGTTATTGTTTTTATATCTACTGCCTTTTAAAGAGATTTTATCTAAATAAACGGGTTACGCTTAGATATTGCCGTTTTTGTTTTCCTATATAAATTCCTGAAACTTTACCTCCATACGGATGTCCACTGGATCTTCACGACGTCAGATGTTCCCTGGACGTTATCTGTGACCTGAGCCATTTTACAACCTTATAATGTGGGTTGTTGGGAGCTGGTAAGCCTTTTCTAGTTTTGATGTTTGGCGGATACCTACCTCTGAGCATTTGATATATTGTGGTGAAGAATTTACCATTCCCTACATATAATGACTTTCTAAACCTGCGCTGACCTTTGATGTTTATCACTTAATACACTCAGACCAGTTGCTGTTGAAATTTGATTTTTATGGTGACAATAATGCTTTAAGCTCTGCCAGACAGACTCTTGAGCTGCCTCTGCCAAAAACTGTCTAGGGTGTGTAACAGGCTTAAGAATGGAAAACAATGAGTCTGTATTTAGTTGTCTCAGTGTCAGTCTCTTGTCATGACTTGTCTGTGTCCTGTCACGATAGTTATCAGTTGTTTAACCAACCTTTGCCAACTTTTTGGTTCCATCGTGCCCAGTGGCGGACACAGCCAGCAGTGGGCCCCTGTGCAAAATTGCAATTGTGGGCCCCTATGACCTAATCGGCGTGGCTATAGCGTCAAAAATGGGTACGGATACAACCTGCAGCGCTTAGCGCCGTGGCAAAAAAATGGGCGTAGCAATGACCGGATGAGGGCGGAGCTAACTGTTATTTAAAGTGAACCCGGGGTGAGAGTGATATGGAGGCTGCAATATTTATTTCCTTTTAAACAATACTAGTTGCCTGGCGGCCCTGCTGATCTATTTGGCTGCAGTAATAAACTGAATTACACCAGCAACAAGCATGCAGCTAATCTTCTCAGTTCTGACAATATTGTCAGAAACCCCTGACCTGCTGCATGCTTGTTCAGGGTCTATGGTTGAAATACAAGAGGCAGAGGACCAGCACGGCAGCCAGGCAACTGGTATTGCTGAAAAGGAGAGAAATATGGCAGCCTCAAGATTATTCTCACCTCCGGTTCCTTTGAAAAGTGCAACACAAAGACAGTGGGCCCAAGTTTTTGTGACCCTTTCCCCAGAAAATTCACATAATTGTGCAGGTTTCTCAAGAAAATACACATAATGGGAGCAGATTTGCCCAGAAAATACATTCAATCATGTCGGCAGATTTGCCCAGAAAATACATGCAATCATCTCAGCAGATATGCCCAGAAAATACGCGCAATTATGTCGACAGATATGCCCAGAAAATACGCGCAATCATGCCGGCAGACATGCCCAGAAAATACGCGCAATCATGTCGGCAGATATGCCCAGAAAATACGTGCAATCATGTCAGCAGATTTCCCCAGAAAATACGTGCAATCATGTCGGCAGATTTGCCCAGAAAATACATGCAATCATGTAGCAGATTTGCCCAGAAAATACATGCAATCATGTGGCAGACCTGCCTAGAACATACACCTGCTAATATAAATAAAAAAAAAAGCATTTACTCACCTGCAGCAGCAGACCTCCTGTCCCAGCCTCCATCCGGTGCGCAGCTCCCATGAGTGGTTGGGTGGGTAGGTAGCCTGGTGGGTGGGTGGGTAGGTAGGTAGCCTGGTGGGTGGGTGGGTAGGTAGGTAGGTAGCCTGGTGGGTGGGTGGGTAGGTAGGTAGCCGGGTGGGTAGGTAGCCTGGTGGGTGGGTAGGTGGGCGGGTGGGTGGCTGGGTAGCCTTTAGGTAGCCAGGTGGGTAGGTAGCCGGGTGGGTAGGTAGCCTGGTGGGTTGGTAGGTAGGTAGCCTGGTGGGTGGGTGGGTAGGTAGGTAGCCTGGTGGGTAGGTAGCCAGGTGGGTAGGTAGCCTGGTTGGTGGGTAGGTAGGTAGCCTGGTGGGTGGGTAGGTAGGTAGCCGGGTGGGTGGGTGGTTAGGTAGCCGGGTGGGTGGTTAGGTAGCCTGGTGGGTAGGTAGCCGAGTGGGTGTGTGGGTAGGTAGGTAGCCGGGTGGGTGGGTAGGTAGCCTGGTAGGTGGGTAGGTAGGTAGCTGGGTGGGTGGTTAGGTAGCCGGGTGGGTAGGTAGGTAATCTGGTGGGTGGGTAGGTAGCCGGGTGGGTAGGTAGCCTGGTTGGTGGGTGGGTAGGTAGGTAGCCGGGTGGGTGGTTAGGTAGCCAGGTGGGTGAATGGGTAGGTAGGTAGCCTGGTGGGTAGGTAGGTAGGTAGGTAGCCTGGTGGGTGGGTAGGTAGCCGGGTAGGTAGCTATCCAGGTAGGGGCCCCGACAGAGGGCCAGAGGAGAGGAGGCCAGGCGGCTGAACCTCTAGCGCTTGCTGGAGCCCCGGAGACTTCCTGTATTTGCCTCTCTCCCGCCGCATGAGGGGGGGCCCGAGGTGAGGGGGGGATAGGAGTCGGGGCCCCCAGGAAAAATAATAATAATAATAAAAAAAAACAGCAGTACTTAATGGGCCCCTGAAGCAACGGAACTTCAGGGGTCCTCGTGCGGCGGCGTGCCTGCACAACCGTATGTCCACCCCTGATCGTGCCTATTGTCTGTCTTAAAAAAAAAAAATTCCAAGTAACATATCTCATTTACAGATAGGTTTTTGGGTATCAGTTGAAAAGGGCGCCTGAGCTGCCTGTATGAAAAGGGCGCCGCCATAGACATCAATGTTATTTCTGGAAATATGGGCTACAAGGTGTAGAAAAGGGCGCCCGAGTTTTGATATAGGCTACAAGCGGGCTCCCCTTTGTAGCCCATATTTTTTTCGGCTACAAGGTTTTCGGCTACAGTAGGGTGCACCTTTGTAGCCCATATTATTGCCTTTTTTTTGTAGCCGAAGTTTTTATATGGGCTACACCAGGCGCCTTTTTCGTAGCCTAAATTTTTATATGGGCTACAAGAGCTGGAAGCCGAATTATTTCATTCCCCCACTATCCATGGTGGCCTGGAGGGGGAATAGTTATTAACACATCCCAGAGTTTTTTTGTAGCCAAAGTTTTTATATGGGCTACACCAGGCGCCTTTTTTTTTGTAGCCAAAGTTTTTATATGGGCTACACCAGGCGCCTTTTTTGTAGCCGAAGTTGGTATATATGGTCTCCACCAGGCGCCCTTTTTTACAGGCGCCCTTTTCATATAAACCCGGTTTTTGTAACTCAATTTTATTAAAAAGATCACAGCACAAGATAAAGAATTACAATAACATGTCTATAGAGCAAGGAAATAAAGACATCACCTCACTCATATAACAACAACCATAACAGACGGCTATAGAACAGAAAACCGTCCAATAAAGAAAAAAGCACAGGTGATCCATTTTTCTAACAATAAAGATGCATTTGAGTAAACAATATAGACACAACATTAAATCTGCATAATTCTTCCTTACAAAATGTATTCCCCATACAATGCAGCACTATAAAGTGACAGTGGCTGGATAGTGTAATGGTCAAGGACTCTGCCTCTGATGCAGGAGACCAGGGTTTTAAACTCGGCTCCTCCTGTTTGTCTTGACTATCCCAAATCAGATAAGATAACCCCAACAAAGTTATCCTTCAGAAGGAAGCTCATGATTAATATCCCAATAGTCCCTCAGATAGCTTTTTGATAGTATTAACCACTTGCCGACCGCCCACAGCCCATGGGCGGCGGCAAAGTGGATGCCTTAAGGACCGCAATACGCCTTAGGGCGTTGCGTCCTTTTCCTATGCCGGGGGAGCGATCGCGTCATTGATGACGCGCGCTTCCCCCGGCAACTGGCTCCGCCCACCCGCCGTAACATCCCGCCGGCCATACGGAAGCGCCGCAGGATGTTAACCTCGCGATCGCCGCTACAAAGTGTATAATACACTTTGTAATGTATACAAAGTGTATTATACAGGCTGCCTCCTGCCCTGGTGGTCCCAGTGTCGGAGGGACCACCAGGGCAGGCTGCAGCCACCCTAGTCTGCACCCAAACACACTGATCTGCCCCCCCCCCCCCGCCCACTGATCGCCCACAGCACCCCTCAGACCCCCCCCTGCCCACCCCCCAGACCCCTGTTTGCACCCAATCACCCCCCTAATAACCCATCAATCACTCCCTGTCACTATCTATCAACGCTATTTTTTTTATCTCCCCCCCTGCCCCCTGTCCCCTCCTGATCACCCCCCACCCCTCAGATTCTCCCCAGGACCCCCCCCAGACCCCCCCCCCCTGTGTACTGTATGCATCTATCCCCCCTGATAACCTGTCAATCACCCATCAATCACCCCCTGTCACTGCCACCCAACAATCAGCCCCTAACCTGCCCCTTGCGGGCAATCTGATCACCCACCCACACCAATAGATCGCCCACAGATCCGACATCAGATCACCTCCCAAATCCATTGTTTACATCTATTCTCTCCTCTAAACACCCACTAATTACCCATCAATCACCCATCAATCACCCCCTATCACCACCTGTCACTTTTACCTATCAGATCAGACCCTAATCTGCCCCTTGCGGGCACCCAATCACCCGCCAACACGCTCAGATTGCCCTCTGACCCCCCCTTATCAATTCGCCAGTGCATTAATTACATCTGTTCTTCCCTGTAATAACCCACTGATCACCTGTCAATCACCTGCCAATCACTTATCACCCATCAATCACCCCCTGTCACCCCCTGTCACTGCCACCCATCAATCAGCCCCTAACCTGCCCCTTGCGGGCAATCTGATCACCCACCCACACCAATAGATTGCCCGCAGATCCGACATCAGATCACCTCCCAAATCCATTGTTTACATCTATTCTCTCCTCTAAACACCCACTAATTACCCATCAATCACCCCCTATCACCACCTGTCACTGTTACCTATCAGATCAGACCCTAATCTGCCCCTTGCGGGCACCCAATCACCCGCCCACACGCTCAGATTGCCCTCAGACCCCCCCTCCCCCCCTTATCAATTCGCCAGTGCATTAATTACATCTGGTCTTCCCTGTAATAATCCACTGATCACCTGTCAATCACCTGCCAATCACCTATCACCCATCAATCACCCCCTGTCACCCCCTGTCACTGCCACCCATCAATCAGCCCCTAACCTGCCCCTTGCGGGCAATCTGATCACCCACCCACACCATCCGATCGCCTGCAGACCCGCAGTCAGATCACCTCCCAAGTGCATTGCATCTGTTCTCTCCTCTAAACACCCACTAATTACCCATCAATCACCCCCTGTCACTGCTACCCATCAGATTAGACCCCCATCTGCCCCTAGGGCACCCAATCACCCGCCCACACCCTCAGACCCCAGCCCTGATCACCTCGCCATTGCATTACTTGCATCTATTCCCCCCACTAATCACACCTTGAGACACCCATCAATCACCTCCTGTCACTACCTGTCACCCCCTAGCACACCTACCCATCAGATCAGGCCCTAATTTGCCCCGTGTGGGCTCCTGATCACTCGGCCAAACCCTCAGATCCCCCTCAGACCCCCTTCCGATCACCTCCCCAGTGCATTGAGTGCATCTATTTTCCCCTCTAATCACCCCCTGAGACACCCATCAATCACCTCCTGTCACCCCCCTAGCACTCCTATCCATCAGATCAGGCCCAATACAACCTGTCATCTAAAAGGCCACCCTGCTTATGACCGGTTCCACAAAATTCGGCCCCTCATAGACCACCTGTCATCAAAATTTGCAGATGCTTATACCCCTGAACAGTCATTTTGAGACATTTGGTTTCCAGACTACTCACGGTTTTGGGCCCGTAAAATGCCAGGGCGGTATAGGAACCCCACAAGTGACCCCATTTTAGAAAAAAGACACCCCAAGGTATTCTGTTAGGTGTATGACGAGTTCATAGAAGATTTTATTTTTTGTCAAAAGTTAGCGGAAATTGATTTTTATTGGTTTTTTTTCACAAAGTGTCATTTTTCACTAACTTGTGACTAAAAATAAAATCTTCGATGACCTCGCCATACACCTAATGGAATACCTTGGGGTGTCTTCTTTCTAAAATGAGGTCACTTGTGGGGTTCCTATACTGCCCTGGCATTTTAGGGGCCCTAAACCGTGAGGAGTAGTCTAGAAAACAAATGCCTCAAAATGACCTGTGAATAGGACGTTGGGCCCCTTAGCGCACCTAGGCTGCAAAAAAAGTGTCACACATGTGGTATCGCCGTACTCAGGAGAAGTAGTATAATGTGTTTTGGGGTGTATTTTTACACATACCCATGCTGGGTGGGAGAAATCTCTCTGTAAATGGACAATTGTGTGTAAAAAAAATCAAACAATTGTCATGTACAGAGATATTTCTACCACCCAGCATGGGTATGTGTAAAAATACACCACAAAACACATTATACTACTTCTCCTGAGTACGGCGGTACCACATGTGTGGCACTTTTTTACACCCTAAGTGCGCTAAGGGGCCCAAAGTCCAATGAGTACCTTTAGGATTTCACAGGTCATTTTGCGACATTTAGTTTCAAGACTACTCCTCGTGGTTTAGGGCCCCTAAAATGCCAGGGCAGTATAGGAACCCCACAACTGACCCCATTCTAGAAAGGAGACACCCAAAGGTATTCCGTTAGGAGTATGGTGAGTTCATAGAAGATTTTATTTTTTGTCACAAGTTAGCGGAATATGACACTTTGTGAAGAAAAACAATTCAAATCAATTTCCGCTAACTTGTGGCAAAAAATAAAATCTTCTATGAACTCACCATACTCCTAACGGAATACCTTGGGGTGTCTTCTTTGTAAAATGGGGTCATTAGTGGGGTTCCTATACTGCCCTGGCATTTTAGGGGCCCTAAACCGTGAGGAGTAGTCTTGAAACAAAAATGACCTGTGAAATCCTAAAGGTACTCATTGGACTTTGGGCCCTTTAGCACAGTTAGGGTGCAAAAAAGTGCCACACATGTGGTATTGCCGTACTCGGGAGAAGTAGTATAATGTGTTTTGGGGTGTATTTTTACACATACCCATGCTGGGTGGGAGAAATACCTCTGTAAATGACAATCTTTTGATTTTTTTACACACAATTGTCCATTTACAGAGTTATTTCTCCCACCCAGCATGGGTATGTGTAAAAATACACCCCAAAACACATTGTACTACTTCTCCCGAGTACGGCGATACCACATGTGTGGCACTTTTTTGCACCCTAACTGCGCTAAAGGGCCCAAAGTCCAATGAGTACCTTTAGGATTTCACAGGTCATTTTGAGAAATTTCGTTTTCAAGACTACTCCTCACGGTTTAGGGCCCCTTAAATGCCAGGGCAGTATAGGAACCCCACAAATGACCCCATTTTAGAAAGAAGACACCCCAAGGTATTCCGTTAGTAGTATGGCGAGTTCATAGAAGATTTTATTTTTTGTCACAAGTTAGCGGAAATTGATTTTAATTGTGTTTTTTCACAAAGTGTCATTTTCCGCTAACTTTTGACAAAAAATAAAATCTTCTATGAACTCACCATACTCCTAACGGAATACCTTGGGGTGTCTTCTTTCTAAAATGGGGTCATTTGTGGGGTTCCTATACTGCCCTGGCATTTTAGGGGCCCTAAACCGTGAGGAGTAGTCTTGAAACGAAATTTCTCAAAATGACCTGTGAAATCCTAAAGGTACTCATTGGACTTTGGGCCCTTTAGCGCAGTTAGGGTGCAAAAAAGTGCCACACATGTGGTATTGCCGTACTCAGGAGAAGTAGTATAATGTGTTTTGTGGTGTATTTTTACACATACCCATGCTGAGTGGGAGAAAGATCTCTGTAAATGAACAATTGTGTGTAAAAAAAATTAACAAATTGTCATTTACAGAGATATTTCTCCCACCCAGCATGGGTATGTGTAAAAATACACCCCAAAACACATTATACTACTTCTCCTGAGTACGGCAATACCACATGTGTGGCACTTTTTTGCAGCCTAACTGCGCTAAGGGGTCCAAAGTCCAATGAGCACCTTTAGGCTTTACAGGGGTGCTTACAATTTAGCACCCCCCAAAATGTCAGGACAGTAAACACACCCCACAAATGACCCCATTTTGGAAAGTAGACCCTTCAAGGTATTCGGAGAGGGGCATGGTGAGTCCGTGGCAGATTTCATTTTTTTTTGTCGCAAGTTAGAAGAAATGGAAACTTTTTTTTTTTTTCTCACAAAGTGTCATTTTCCGCTTACTTGTGACAAAAAATAATATCTTCTATGAACTCACTATGCCTCTCAGTGAATACTTTGGGATGTCTTCTTTCCAAAATGGGGTCATTTGGGGGGTATTTATACTATCCTGGAATTTTAGCCCCTCATGAAACATGACAGGGGGTCAGAAAAGTCAGAGATGCTTGAAAATGGGAAAATTCACTTTTTGCACCATAGTTTGTAAACGCTATAACTTTTACCCAAACCAATAAATATACACTGAATGGGGTTTTTTTTTATCAAAAACATGTTTGTCCACATTTTTCGCGCTGCATGTATACAGAAATTTTACTTTATTTGAAAAATGTCAGCACAGAAAGTTAAAAAAATCATTTTTTTGCCAAAATTCATGTCTTTTTTGATGAATATAATAAAAAGTAAAAATCGCAGGAGCAATCAAATAGCACCAAAAGAAAGCTTTATTAGTGACAAGAAAAGGAGCCAAAATTCATTTAGGTGGTAGGTTGTATGAGCGAGCAATAAACCGTGAAAGCTGCAGTGGTCTGAATGGAAAAAAAGTGGCCGGTCCTTAAAGAGGAACTCCAGTGAAAATAATTTAATATAAAAAGGTGCCTAATTTTTACAATAATTATGTATACATGATTTAGTCAGAGTTTGCTCATTGTAAAATCTTTCCTCTCCCAGATTCACATTCTGACATGTATTACATGGTGACATTGTTACTGTGGGCAGATTATGTAGCTGTTCTGGCTTTAACAGACAGCTATAAACAGCCATTTCCTGTGTGTGTCATTGTTACATTGTGGCAGTTTGCCCAGAGTACCGTACGGTACCAGAGCCTCTTGTGGGAGGGGTTTCAGCACAAAATCAGTCATACAGCGCCCCCTGATGGTCTGTTTGTGAAAATCATTATATTTTTCATGTAAAAGTGGGTATCAGCTACTGATTGGGATAAAGTTCAATTCTTGGTCGGAGTTTCTCTTTAAGGGGTAGAAAGCCCTAGGTCCTCAAGTGGTTAAAGCGGTATTGAATAAAAATGAGTTTTCCTACTTTTTATAACCCATACAGTTATATTTGCTTTTGTGCACAAATATTATTCATTTAGAAATTAAGTACAGTTTATTTGCTCTGAAAGCTGCCATTTCATGTTGTTCATAGCTACAGTATTTATATATTGTTATGTACCTAGTAATTATTTCTGAGCTGTCTCTGATCTGAACACACTAGAATGAGTTTCTGTACTGCCAGGGAATGTTTACATTCCTTTCTTGCTACAATTAAGTAAAAACAAGATAATGTTATCACCTCTTCGGATTCGGATCTCACTGCAGGGAGCGTTCTATTGAAAAAGTGATGCTAGGTACACACCATACAATTTTCTGGCAGATTCACCTGCCAGATCGATTATTTCCAACATGTCCGATCTGAATTTCGAATAATTTTTTAAATCTTTTTTTATTTGTTTTTTTTCAATCAGTTTTTTGATCGATTTTCATGGGACTGTATGAAAATCGATTACAAAAACAATTGAAAAATCGATTGAAATTCAGATCGGACATGTTGGAAATAATCGATCTGGCAGGTAAATCTGCCAGAAAATTGTATGGTGTGTACCTAGCATATGGTGTGTACCTAGTCCTGTGTTTAACTGTTTAAATGCTGTTCTGCTAAAAAAAATATGTGGTAGTATATTATATGCTGTAAATAATCTTTTAGAGCAAAGAAAAAAATGTCAGTTTCATACCACTTTAACTTAAAGGAAAATTTATTTTATAGCGTTTTCAGTAAAGCCCATATTCGATATAATGTGTTGTGGCATTCATCTGTTGTGCTTGATACCGCAACATCTTCCCAAAATATTGGCTTTAATTGAAGTACCATGAAAATTAGTCTGCCTCACATGGAAATGATAGATGTTGAAGGGGGTGTGGAGAAAAGGGGACTCTCCTACATTTTTTCTGGACGTGTCCTAAGATAGATGGTTACTGGAGGGAGGTAGTAAGGATATGTAGAGCAGCGTCAGCTCAACAGATAGAAGACTCCCCTGGAATATTCTTCTCCGTTTAACAAAAATCAAACAATACAAGAAGTCAATAGTACCACACATGCTTAATGCAGCAAAACGTTTGTTTCCGCTTAAAGGGACCATGAGCAGAGGCCGTGGGAATGCATATTAACCCTCTGGGCGATACAATTATATAGCCCAGGAGGTGGCGCAGCACTATTTTTTAAAATTTTTTATTTTTTAAATCATGTAGCGAGCCCAGGGCTCGCTACATGATAGCCGCAGCGCAGCGGCATCCCCCCACCCACTCCGATCGCCTTCGGCGATCAGAGTAAGCAGGAAATCCCGTTCAGAACGGGATTTCCTGCTGGGCTTCCCCGGTCGCCATGGCGACGGGGCGGGATGACGTCACCGACGTCATGGACGTCGTGACGTCAGAGGGAGTCCCGATCCACCCCTCAGCGCTGCCTGGCACTGATTGGCCAGGCTGCGCAAGGGGTCGGGTAGGGGGGGGGCTGCGCGGCACGGCGAGCGGCGGCGGATCGGCGGCGAGCGGAAGTTACACGCAGCTAGCAAAGTACTAGCTGCGTGTAACAAAAAAAAAATTATGCAAATCGGCCCACCAGGGCCTGAGAAATCCTCCTGCGCGATATACCCCGAGCTCAGCTCGGGATTATCGCTCAGGAGGTTAAGCATACCAGTGCATAAGGAATACATCTCCATCACCAGTAAGGATAAATATGATATGACTTGGGAAGTCTGTATTGACTACAAGGACTCAGATGAATTTGGAAGATACTGTATATGTCTTAATGTTACTAAATGTGTTTCAGTTAGTAGCTTGTGGTACCTAGGCCAGAGGTTATTGGTTTGATGTATTTATTGATTATAATGTTTTGTTAATATATAATGATAGGAATTACAGATCACTGTTTGATCCTAGACAGGCTCTGTATAATACTGAATATAGTAGAAGTCAGCTCATTAATATTCTAATATGGTAAATAATACTTGATAACATTTTAAGCAGGGAATTCTGCTAAGCAATTACCCCTGCCGGAGTAGAACTCGTTTTTGGAAATATATGTGACATATTATATTGCCTTTTTTATGAATAAAGATTATGTAAAAAGTTAATCTGCCTCGCTGTCTTCTGTTAAAGGGAACCTGAAGTGAAAATAAATGTATGATATAAGGATTTGTATGTGTAGTACAGCTAAGAAAAAAATCATTATTTGCACAGAAATTAGTCTCATAATTTCCAGTACAGGAAGAGTTAAGGCTCATACACAAATCAGACCATAGTCTTTGGAAAATGAAAGATCACAGACCAATTTTACCCCCTTCCATGTAGTATGTGAGCCATACCTACACAGTCTATTCTATGGAGCTGAACTCCCCATCAGACAGAAATCTTTGCAAGATGCTGCACACAAAGATGCTGTAGACATTCAAAAGATCATTATCTGCAAAAAATCTGTTCCTGCAAAAGATCCGTTCCTGTAAATTGCATTAATAGTCTATGATATCTGCAGATCATCATACACAACTTGTTTAACAGACATTCATCTGCAGATCAGATCCACCAGGTTGGATTTTCAGATCTGCAGATGATTGTCTGATCTGCAGATGAATGTCAGTTAAACAAGGTGTGTGTCATGATCGGTGTCAGCACGCAGAGAGAATCTGATTATTGGTGATCTGCAGTATCACCAAGAATGCAGATATATACCCGATTATTGATGATCTGCAGTATCACCGATAATCCGATATATTGCTAACCTCTGGACAGCAGCAAAAGAACACAATAAAGACAGTAATATCACAGAAGTGTGGAAATATCCACCACACGGCAGTTCCTCAGAGGTGTGGTTACCTCTGAATGGGAACCCCGTGAGTGAGATCCTCTAACCAGGCAGGAATCTCAGGAATCAGGAATCTCGACCCCCAGCAGGAACCGTCTGCTTGGGGCAGGCGTCTCGGAGAGGCAAGCCTCAGAGATAACCCTCCAGTGGGAGACGTTCCACTGAAGGGAGAAAAGTCAGACAGGCAAGGGTTCGGCAACAGAGATGGCGGTGGCAGTACAGGAGCGGAAGGAAGAGAGTAATCGTTAGACAGGCAGAGGTCGGCAACAAGAATCAGATAGGCAAAGGTACAAGATCAGCAAGAGATAGAGTAGTCAGGGATAGCAAAGGTCAAAACACAGATCAATAATACAATAATAATCCTAAGCTAAGGTGTGAAATCCTTAGTATCAACACCAGGGAACTGCACTAAGGTCTGAGCGCTAACACAGAGTGTATATTCACAACAGCAGACAAGGAGCAACTGAGCACTAGCTCCTTATATGCTGGGAGCGCATCTGCAGCGCCACCCAGCCAATTAGAACACCTCCTGGAGTCAGCTGACTGGAGAGTCAGCTGGCCCTCCTACGTAGGAGATAGAAATCCTGCCTCCTTGCGCGCGCGCGTGTGACTCTCTGCCTCTGTGCAGCAGAGAGATCAGGTCCGGGGTCCAAGCGCGAGCGCGCTCCGAAGTCTGCCGGGAGAACAGCGGCACCCGCCGCCATACTGCCAGCGGCGGCGGTGCCCCCCCTGCTCTGTGCAGGCGGATCCGTACGCGTGACGGAATCCGCCAGCTGGGAAGCGGAGACTGCCGCCACGTTGCCCCGGGCGGCGGCTCCGCTTTTCCTCACAGTGTGTATGATGATCTGCAGATCTGCAAACGGATTTTTGGCAGGAACAGATCTTTTGCAGATACTGATCTTTTGTGTCTGTACAGCATCTGTGTGTGCAGCATCTTGCAAAGATTTCTGTCTGATGGGGAGTTCAGCTCCATAGAATAAACTGTGTAGGTATGGCTCTCATACTACATGGAAGGGGGTAAAATTGGTCTGTGATCTTTCATTTTCAAAAGACTATGGTCTAATGTGTGTATGTGGCCTTAAGAAACTTCAGTTGTTATCTATGCAAAAGAGCTTCTGTTACAGTAGCTCTGTGACTTTATAAAGGACAGCACTGTCTTTTGAAGCTCTTATCTCAACTGTCTCTTTTTATTTCTTCTTTGTTTATGTTTTTTTCTGCAGAGAAAAGTTCAAAGGGTCACTAGCCTGCTCTGTGAAATCATTTAAAATGCTGAGTGTATTGTGGAAACTACAATTGTTAGAGAATGATGCAATGTTATAAAAAAAAAAGCTATATACCTGAAAATAAAAATATGACTATTTTCTTTGCTACTAATGTTCTATTAATTATCCGTATTACACAACCAATTCATTATATCATGAGGTTTTTTTTTTGCTTTAGTGTCACTTTAACAGAAGGAGGATGTTGGATATTTCTGTTTTATAGGAAATGAAGAAATTCTGTGGCACTCCATAGAGGAAAACAGCATATAAATGCTAAATAACTCATTGCTGCTTCAGTAGTCGCGGAAAGATGAGAGGATGTGCTCATGTGCTGGTAGTAAGCAAGAAATTTACTGCGGCGATACAAAAGAAGATGGGTGCTGTTAGGTGCTTTATATTCCCAGCAAAATACAGTTAAAGTGCAAGCAAACAGTGCAGGCACAATGTCAGTACATGACATGGGTGTGGTTTCACGCCTGTAGACGCTTGCTCACATGTGGTCCGGACCACACATGAGCAAGGACATGGAATAGTCATAGTGATGCTCCGCCTTCTGTCTGGTGCAGGTCCAAATTTCTGGAAATGCCACAATGTCAATGCCGGGTCTTTGGCAGCATTGGGCCAAGGGGCGACTGGACATGGACTAGGGATTGTTGCATATGAAAGAAGAGGCTGCAAATGGAATATGGAAGCTACAAATAAAGAGCAACATATGGACATAGGTAGCTGCTGCTCGAGGGATCTGCATATATAGCTGAAGGGGCTGCTGTACATGAAGGTTAGACATGGAAGAGAGGACTGCACAAGTATTAGGAGGGAAGGGAAGGGGTGCTGCACATGGAAGGGGAATTGCAAAAAATTATGGCCTAGAAGCGGAAAAACTATTAATCCGGATTGGTCTGGCCAGGGGCGTTTCTAGGGTCTTTGGAGATCGGGGGCACCTGTGGGCACCAGGTGGGGAGGTATATGTGGCGCGCGCAGCGGCAAAAAATGGGCGTGACCATGAGGTGAGTGGGCGTGGCCATGGGTGGGGCCAAATGTACATGAACTTAGCAGCGGTGTAAGCTACAGATAACGGGCCTGCCCATCGAAATATTGGATGGAGCCCCCTGTCCTTTATTTAGATAATTTACAATCAGTATAGGCATAGATCAAAGATGTATACGCACATACAATTTTGATTGGTCAATCACTGACCCCCAATTTTACCACCCCCGTGCAGTAAGTGGGCCAACAGACAATGTATTTTATGAACAGAGCTAAAATTGGCTAATCAAAATTGTATGTGTGTACCAGGCTTTACAGCTTATACTGTACATACTGAAAGTAGCAGGGATCAGCATTAGTGGTGCTCAAATACCCCTTTTCAAAATTCGAGTTAGGTCGAATTCGAATAGTAAATTATTCGAGATCAGTCGAATATTCGAGTCGAATAATTTTTACTATTCGATTCGACCTCGGAATTCGAGCTCACTATTCGAGTCGGTATTCGAGCTCATTATTCGAGCTGACTATTCGAAATGGCCTTAAATAGCTTCCAACACTTGTTTTGAGGGTGAATGATGCAAGAAACCTCTTTTTTTCCAAGTAACAACAGCAAGGGATTATGTGGGGATGTTCCTTTAAAAAAAAAAAGTTGAAAAGAGAAGTTGTGTCCAGAAATTTGTTCAGTACTGTATATACTTCTTCTTCTTCTTCTTTATCTTCTATATCTTCTTCTTCTTCTTCTATATCTTCTTCTTCTATATCTTCTTCTTCTATATCTTCTTCTATATCTTCTTCTTTTATATTGTCTTCTTCTTCTTATTCTTCATCTTCTTCATCATCATCTTCTTCATCATCATCTTCTTCTTCTTCATCTTCTTTTTCTTCATCTTCTTCATCTTCTTCTTCATCTTCTTCTTCATCTTCTTCTTCATCTTCTTCATCTTCTTCTTCTTCTTCTTCTACATCTACTTCATCTTCAACTTCTTCATCTTCTTCTTCTTCTTCATCTTCTTCATCTTCTTCATCTTCTTCATCATCATCTTCTTCTTCTTCATCTTCTTCTTCTTCATCATCTTCATCTTCTTCTTCATCTTCTTCTTCTTCATCATCTTCATCTTCTTCTTCTTCATCTTCTTCATCTTCTTCATCTTCATCTTCTTCATCTTCTTCTTCTTCTTCTTCATCTTCTTCATCATCATCTTCTTCTTCTTCATCTTCTTTTTCTTCATCTTCTTCATCTTCTTCTTCATCTTCTTCATCTTCTTCTTCATCTTCTTCATCTTCTTCTTCTTCTTCTTCTTCTACATCTACTTCATCTTCAACTTCTTCATCTTCTTCTTCTTCTTCATCTTCTTCATCATCTTCATCTTCTTCATCTTCTTCATCTTCTTCATCTTCTTCATCTTCTTCTTCTTCATCATCTTCATCATCTTCTTCATCTTCTTCTTCTTCATCATCTTCTTCTTCTTCATCTTCTTCATCTTCTTCATCTTCATCTTCTTCATCTTCTTCTTCTTCTTCTTCTTCATCTTCTTCATCTTCTTCTTCATCTTCTTCATCTTCATCTTCTTCATCTTCTTCATCTTCTTCTTCTTCATCATCTTCATCTTCTTCTTCATCTTCTTCTTCTTCATCATCTTCATCTTCTTCTTCTTCATCTTCTTCTTCTTCATCTTCTTCATCTTCTTCTATATCGTCTTCTTCTTCACTTATTTCTCTTTTCAAATTTTTTTTTTTAAAGAAATGCAGCTATTTTTGAGCGTAACAAATAGCTGGTGGCGCACGCATGTTGGAAGCGCCATTGTATGTGCTCCCTGGCAGTGGAAACACACAGACAGCAGGAGGTAAATTCAGCAGCAGGAGGAGGAGGATGAGTGTGTGGCAGAAGGCAGTCAATGAGGCAGGCAGCGTGACATAATAGCCCTGGTACCTAGCGGTGATACCAGGGCTGTAAATAAACACAGCAGGCAGGAGGTCCCAGACAGCGGTCGTGCAGCCCACATTGTGTCCAATACACAACTGGGACAACACAGTTTTCAACCCGGGCACCTCAGAAAAATTAAACCTTTTTTTTTTTTTTTTTTTTTTTATGGTATTGTAGTTTTGGTTTTACAACCAATTACACAGATATAGCTATTTTTTGACGTAATAGCTGGTGGCAGAGTGGCAGCAGAAGGTAAATCTGTGTACCCTGGCGTTGGGAAACACAGACAGACAGACAGCAGCAGCAGCAGCAGGAGGAATGAAGGAGTAATGTGAGCAGCTATTGTTTGACGTAATAGCTGGTGGCAGAGTGGCAGCAGAAGGTAAATCTGTGTACCCTGGCGTTGGGAAACACAGACAGACAGCAGCATCAGCAGGAGGAATGGAGGAGTAGTGTGAGTGTGGCAGCAGGCAGGCAGCGTGACATAATAGCCCTGGTACCTAGCGGTGATACCAGGGCTGTAAATAAACACAGCAGGCAGGAGGTCCCAGACAGCGGTCGTGCAGCCCACATTGTGTCCAATATACAACTGGGACAACACAGTTTTCAACCCGGGCACCTCAGAAAAATTAAACCTTTTTTTTTTTTATGGTTTTGTAGTTTTGGTTTTACAACTAATTACACAGACAGATATAGCTATTGTTTGACGTAATAGCTGGTGGCAGAGTGGCAGCAGAAGGTAAATCTGTGTACCCTGGCGTTGGGAAACACAGACAGACAGCAGCATCATCAGGAGGAATGGAGGAGTAGTGTGAGTGTGGCAGCAGGCAGGCAGCGTGACATAATAGCCCTGGTACCTAGCGGTGATACCAGGCCGTAAATGAACACAACAGGAGGTCCCAGACAGCGGTCGTGCAGCCCACATCGTGTCCAATACACAACTGGGACAACACAGTTTTCAACCCGGGCACCTCAGAAAAATTAAACCTTTTTTTTTTTTTTTATGGTTTTGTAGTTTTGGTTTTACAACCAATTACACAGATATAGCTATTTTTTGACGTAATAGCTGGTGGCAGAGTGGCTGCAGAAGGTAAATCTGTGTACCCTGGCGTTGGGAAACACAGACAGACAGACAGCAGCAGCAGCAGCAGGAGGAATGAAGGAGTAATGTGAGCAGCTATTGTTTGACGTAATAGCTGGTGGCAGAGTGGCAGCAGAAGGTAAATCTGTGTACCCTGGCGTTGGGAAACACAGACAGACAGCAGCATCAGCAGGAGGAATGGAGGAGTAGTGTGAGTGTGGCAGCAGGCAGGCAGCGTGACATAATAGCCCTGGTACCTAGCGGTGATACCAGGCCGTAAATGAACACAACAGGAGGTCCCAGACAGCGGTCGTGCAGCCCACATCGTGTCCAATACACAACTGGGACAACAGTTTTCAACCCGGGCACCTCAGAAAAATTAAACCTTTTTTTTTTTTTTTAATGGTTTTTTGGTTTTGTTTGTAAAACAAATTACACAGATATATAGCTATTGTTTGACGTAATAGCTGGTGGCAGAGTGGCAGCAGAAGGTAAATCTGTGTACCCTGGCGTTGGGAAACACAGACAGACAGCAGCATCAGCAGGAGGAATGGAGGAGTAGTGTGAGTGTGGCAGCAGGCAGGCAGCGTGACATAATAGCCCTGGTACCTAGCGGTGATACCAGGCCGTAAATGAACACAACAGGAGGTCCCAGACAGCGGTCGTGCAGCCCACATCGTGTCCAATACACAACTGGGACAACACAGTTTTCAACCCGGGCACCTCAGAAAAATTAAACCTTTTTTTTTTTTTTTTTAATGGTTTTTTGGTTTTGTTTGTAAAACAAATTACACAGATATATAGCTATTGTTTGACGTAATAGCTGGTGGCAGAGTGGCAGCAGAAGGTAATTCTGTGTACCCTGGCAGTGGGAAACACAGACAGACAGCAGAAGGGCAGTACACAGCAGCCCACTGTAGGTGTAAAATGTGTGGCTGCAGGCGACGTAATAGTCAAAGTGAACCAGGCTGGCTTAGTGAGCAGGAGCCAGGAGGTGGTAAAGGGTGGTAAGGCACATTAACGATGGTTCTTAGCCAGTTCATGTCCCCCTCTCGCCGACAACAGGGGCCAGGAACTCGCCTTCCACCCACGCCTGGTTCATCTTGAGAAACGTCAGTCTGTCCACAGACTTGTGAGACAGACGTGAGCGTTTCTCGGTGACCACACCACCAGCTGCACTGAAGCAGCGCTCGGACAGCACGCTGGAAGGGGGGCAGGACAGCACTTCCAGGGCGTACTGCGCCAGCTCGCTCCAGATCTCCAGGCGCTTGACCCAATACTCCATGGGATCAACAGGGGCATCGCTGTCAAGCCCGCTGTAGGACCCCATGTAGTCAGCCACCATGCGGGTCAGGCGCTGGCTGTGACCGGTGGAGGATGCTGCTGCATGCACCTCCTCTCTAGTCACTGCTGCCGGAGCCTCTACAGTCCTGTAGAGCTCGTGGCTGAGAGACAGCAGGTCTGTGGGGCGCTTGCTGCTGGATGCAGGCACCTGCTGCTGCCTCTGTGCTGGCTGCTGGACAGTGGGGGTGGAAGGCTGGGGGAAGGCTTCCTCCAAGCGCTCAACAAGGGCCTGCTGCAAGCTCCTTATTTGTTGCGCTGGGTCTCCTCCTGCAGGCGGCAGGAACTGGCTCAACTTCCCCTTGAGGCGTGGGTCCAACATCATGCTGATCCAGATGTCCTCCCTCTGCTTCATCTGGATCACCCTGGGGTCTCTGCGCAGGCACGTCAGCATGTGCGCTGCCATTGGGAAGAGGCGGGCCACGTCTGCTGGCACATCGACGGCAGTGCTGCTGTCCTCATCCTCCTCCTCTGCCTCGTCAGCCTCATCCTCTCTCCACCCCCGCACCAACTCAGCTGCACTGTGCTGATCCCCCTCATCAGCAGCAAGGTCAGGGACCTCCACCAAGTCCTCCTCCTCCTCCCCCTCAGAGGTGGACTGTGCAGCTGCTTGCCGCTCCTGCTGGTCCAAGGCTGCCGCTCCCTGTTCCAGCAAAGCATCGAGGGCCCTGTTCAGCAGACAAACAAGGGGCACCCACTCGCAGACCATAGCATGGTCCCTGCTCACCATGTTAGTGGCCTGCAGAAAGGGAGCCAGCACTAAGCACACCTGCTGCATGTGCCTCCAGTCATCATCGGGGACGATGGACGGGATGTTGCTGGTCTTGTCCCTTCTCTGAGCGGCGGAAACAGTGGCCAGGGCAAGGTACTGTTTGACAGCGCGCTTCTGTTCAACCAGACGCTCCAACATCGCCAGGGTGGAGTTCCAGCGAGTCGGAACGTCAAGGATCAGCCGATGGCGTGGCAGATCCAGCTCCTTTTGCACGTCTTCCAGGCTCGCACAGGCTGCAGCCGAGCGCCGGAAGTGACGCACAACGTTCCTTGCCGTTTCCAGCAGTTCGCCCATCCCCTGGTAGGTGCGCAAGAACTTCTGCACCACCAGGTTCAGCACGTGGGCAAGACAGGGGATGTGGGTCAGGTTTCCCCTGTCTATTGCGGCAACCAGATTGGCCCCATTGTCGGCCACCACCTCTCCGACTCTGAGGCCTCTGGGGGTCAGCCAAATCCTCTCCTGCTCCTGGAGTTTGGCCAACACATGGGTTGCCGTCAGCTTGGTCTTCCCAAGGCTGACCAAGTGCAGCAGCGCTTGGCAGTGGGGGGCCTTCACGCTGCTGCTGAGGCGGGGGGTTTGGCCAGGTGTGCCGGAGGATGGCAGAGGATCGGAGGAACCTGCTGCAGTTCCCCTGACCCTGCGGGGTGGCACCACCCACTGTGTTGCTGCTGCTGCTGTGCCCGCTGCTGCTCTCCCATCCTCACCCCCTTCCACCAAGCTGACCCAGTGGACAGTGAAGGACAGGTAGCGGCCTGTCCCGAAGCGGCTGCTCCAGGAGTCCATGGTGACGTGGACCCTTTCACCAACCGCGTGCTCCAGCCCTCGCTCCACATTGGCCATCACAAAGCGGTGCAGTGCAGGAATGGCCTTGCGGGAGAAAAAGTGTCTGCTGGGGAGCTGCCAGTCTGGGGCTGCGCAAGCAAGCAGCGCACGAATGTCGCTCCCCTCCTGCACGAGCGTGTACGGCAGGAGTTGGGAGCACATGGCCCGTGCCAGCAAGCCGTTCAGCTGCCGCACGCGACGGCTGCTGGGAGGCAGAGCCCTAACCACCCCCTGGAAGGACTCGCTCAAAAGGCTCTGGCGTGGCCTTTTGCTGGCACGGGAATCAGCAGACACAGCGGAGGAGGCCACTGAGGACTGGCTGCCAGAACAGGCCTCAGTGTCGGCGGCAGGAGTTGCAGAGGGGGGAGGAGCAGTGCGTTTCCGCACTCCTGCTGGTGCTGCTGGAGGAGCAGGAGGGCGGGTGGCTGCTGTTGCTGCTGCTGCTGAAGGCTGTGCAGTGATGGGTGTGGTGCCACTGCCAGCACCAGATGCCTTCAGCCTCTGGAACTCCTGATGCTGGTGGAAATGTTTCGCAGCAAGGTGGTTGATGAGCGAGCTGGTGCAGAACTTTAAGGGGTCTGCACCTCTGCTCAACTTCCGCTGACAGTGGTTGCAAGTGGCGTACTTGCTGTACACTGTGGGCATGGTGAAAAAGCGCCAGATTGGTGACAGAAACATCCCCCTACGGCATGGAAGCGCTGCTGCCTGTCTCCCTGTGGTGGTTGGGGGGGGGCTTGGGGGGCTTGGGTGCGGCTGGTGGTGGTACTGGCAGTTCCTACTGCTGCTGCTGCTGAGCCTGAGACACCAGCAGGCTGTGGGACCTGCCTACTGCTGCTGCCAATGCTTGCAATGATGCGCCTCCTTGCAAGGCCCACAAGAGCATCCTCCTCCTCCTCCTCAGAGCTGCTGAGGACGACATCCCCTGGAGGTGGTGGCACCCAGTCTCTGTCTGTCACTGGGTCATCATCATCCTCCCCCTCCTGAAACATGTCCTGCTGGGATGAGGACCCCCAAACTCCTCTCCTGATGCATGGATGGGCTGCTTGACTGTCGCCACAGTCTTGCTGTCCAATCCCTCATCCCCCAAAGTGCCCATCAGCATCTCCTCCTCAAAATCGCCAACAACAGCAGACAATTGACTCATGATGCCTGGGGTCAAAAGACTGCTGAATGACAGGTCGCCAACTGACGGTGAACTGGCCTCCTCCCCAGGCCCTGCTGGGCGGCTGCTGCGAACAGGGGTGGTGGTGGTGGTGGTGAGGGTGGAGGCCTCAGATGCAGAGCTGATGGCGGGCTGCTCATCCTCCGTCATGAGTTGCACCACAGTGTCTGCATGCTTTTCCTCAATGGGACGTTTCCTACCCGGCTGGAGGAAAATCGGAGCAGGTGCTGCACGCTGCTGCTGCTGTGTCTCTGCAGCGTGAGTTGCAGATGCTCCTGCTGGGCGGCGCCCAAGGCGTCCACAGCCAGTGGCTATGGGAGGAATGTTAGCCACTGACGCTGCTGCTGCGGAACTGTGCATGGTGGCGCGCCCGCGGCTTGCCACAATGCTGCTCCCTCTCCTCCTGATTCCCTTGCTGCCCTTCCCCTTGCCCAAACCGCGCTGGCTGCCACTTCCAGACATCTTCGATGTTTTGGGCGTATAGACAAAAGTTTTTTAAAAGGGCGGGTGAAAAGTGGGGTACTTTAATGGAGTGGGTTGGTGGGTGAGGTGACTGAGTGAGTGTCCCTAGTACAGTAAGTAAGTAGTAACAGTCAGGAAGTACAACTAGCAGTTACAACTTACAATAATCAGTAGTAATCACAAGTAAATTTAGTGTGTGTACACTACAGACAGTGAGTGCACGCACGCGTAAACACGCGCAGGAGCTAGCCTATGAACAGTGACTGAGTGAGTGTCCCTAGTACAGTAAGTAAGTAAGTAGTAACAGTCAGTAAGTACAACTAACTAATTACAATAATCAATCAGTTATCAGAAGGAAATAGAGTGTGTGTAGTGTGTACACAGACAGTGAGTGCACACACGCAGGAGCTAGTAGCCTATGAACAGTGACTGAGTGTCCGAGACTCCTAGTACAGTAAGTAGTAACAGTGAGTACAACTAACTAATTACAATATTCAATTACAATAATCAATCAGTTATCAGAACTTGGAAATAGAGTGTGTGTAGTGTGTACACAGACAGTGAGTGCACACACGCAGGAGCAGCTAGTAGCCTATGAACAGTGACTGAGTGTCCTAGACTCCTAGTACAGTAAGTAGTAACAGTAAGTACAACTAACTAATTACAATAATCAATCAGTTATCAGAAGGAAATAGAGTGTGTGTAGTGTGTACACAGACAGTGAGTGCACACACGCAGGAGCTAGTAGCCTATGAACAGTGACTGAGTGTCCGAGACTCCTAGTACAGTAAGTAGTAACAGTGAGTACAACTAACTAATTACAATATTCAATTACAATAATCAATCAGTTATCAGAACTTGGAAATAGAGTGTGTGTAGTGTGTACACAGACAGTGAGTGCACACACGCAGGAGCTAGTAGCCTATGAACAGTGACTGAGTGTCCTAGACTCCTAGTACAGTAAGTAGTAACAGTAAGTACAACTAACTAATTACAATAATCAATCAGTTATCAAAAGGAAATAGAGTGTGTGTAGTGTGTACACAGACAGTGAGTGCACACACGCAGGAGCTAGTAGCCTATGAACAGTGACTGAGTGTCCTAGACTCCTAGTACAGTAAGTAGTAACAGTAAGTACAACTAACTAATTACAATAATCAATCAGTTATCAAAAGGAAATAGAGTGTGTGTAGTGTGTACACAGACAGTGAGTGCACACACGCAGGAGCTAGTAGCCTATGAACAGTGACTGAGTGTCCTAGACTCCTAGTACAGTAAGTAGTAACAGTAAGTACAACTAACTAATTACAATAATCAATCAGTTATCAGAAGGAAATAGAGTGTGTGTAGTGTGTACACAGACAGTGAGTGCACACACGCAGGAGCTAGTAGCCTATGAACAGTGACTGAGTGTCCGAGACTCCTAGTACAGTAAGTAGTAACAGTGAGTACAACTAACTAATTACAATATTCAATTACAATAATCAATCAGTTATCAGAACTTGGAAATAGAGTGTGTGTAGTGTGTGTACACAGACAGTGAGTTTACACACGCAGGAGCAGCTAGTAGCCTATGAACAGTGACAGTGAGTGTCCTAGTACAGTTACAGTATATAACTACAATACTAATACAATCAGTAGTAAAGGACAGCAGAAATACTGGTATAGAATAGAGAGAAATAAACAGAGGACAGGAGGACAGCTGCCCACACAGGCAGGCCCTGAGGCCTAAAGCTGTAAGCCTGCAGCAGCTGTGTCTGTCTCTATGTAACACAAAAGCTACTAACTAAAATACAATGTCTAACTAACTAACAACAATATAGGTGTGTATAGGAGGTGTATGTGAGCAAAAACGCTAGGTAAATGACCACAATAAAGCTCTTGCTAAGCCAAAGCACAAAGGAGCAACTCTCTCTCTATGCAAGTCTCAGGCAAGAACGGAGAAACGTAACATGGCGGCCGCTATTTATAGGGTAGGGGCTGGCCAGGGTCCCCCTCTGTGATTGGCTGCCGTCAGAGGGCCTGGGAGCCCTCTGATTGGCTCTAAGGACATCAATCTGGGCTATGACGCTATTCGAGCTCGGTACCGAGCTCGAATAGCGCCGTTTGCTCGAATAGCTCGAATAGTGAATGGGCTATTCGAGTGTACGCGAATAGCCCATTCGAATAGCTGCAGCTATTCGGAGCTCGAATACCGAGCTCGAATAGCTGAAAAAGAGCTCGAATATTCGAGCTACTCGAATATTCGAGCTCTGCTGAGCACCACTGATCAGCATACATTATAGCTGGTTTACAATCAGTAAAGGCACAGAGTAACACCTTACACTGTACACACTGGAGGTAAATCAGCACACAGTGCAGGCACTAGAGAACAGCGTATACTGTACATACTGTAGGCAGCAGAATTCAGCACACTGCAGCTAGCGTGCCAAAAATATGAGGATCACGTTGTGCGGCGTTCTTATCGCGCTGCACCGAAAAATGGGTGGGCCATGGACCAGAATATAGGTGTGGTAACGGGTGGAGACAAATTTACATGAACCTAGCAATGGTGGGACATTAGATTATGACAGTGGTGGCGAACCTTTTGCAGGCCGAGTGCCCAAACTGCAACCCAAAAGTCACTTATCTATCGCAAAGTGGCAACAGCAATTTAAACTAAATACTGTACAAACGTTTTAACTCATACATGAACATTATGGAAAATCCAAGTTGAAAATAAACTGTGAAGATAAACAATTTCATCCATCCTACTCCTGAAAATTGTATTCAATTTTTTAGAACCTCCCAGTTTTATTTTTTGTTTTAAAAAGCTAAAAAAGTAGGTTTAATGCTATTGTCTCATATGATAAGGATTCAGCTTTTCCCATAGTCTCGCATTTAGCAATCATGTGACCCCCAACAAGACAAATTCAGCAACCATGAGGCCCCCAACAAATCAAGAGGCCCCCAATAAGACAAATTCAGCAATCATGAGGCCTCCAAATCATGAGGCCCCCAACAAGACAAATTCAGCAATCATGAGGCCCCAAACAAATCATGAGGCCCCCAACAAGACAAATTCGGCAATCTTGAGGCCCCCAACAAATCATAAGGCTCCCAACAAGACAAATTCAGCAGTCATGAGGCACATAAATAGACAGCATTTCACATAAAAAAATAGGCAGAATGCCCCCTTAATATGGTAGCCCCCCAAGTTAGGTAGTGAGTGACAGGGACCCCCAGGTTAGCTAGTGAGTGACAGGCGCCTCCAGTTAGGTAGTGAGTGACAGGGACCCCGATAGTGAGTGCCAGGGAGCCCCTTTAGGTAGTGAGTGAGTGCCAGGGAGCCCCTTTAGGCAGTGAGTGAGTGCCAGGGAGCCGCTTCAGGCAGTGAGTGAGTGCCAGGGAGCCCCTTCAGGCAGTGAGTGAGTGTCAGGGAGCCCCTTCAGGCAGTGAGTGAGTGCCAGGGAGCCCCTTCAGGCAGTGAGTGAGTGACAGGGAGCCCCTTCAGGCAGTGAGTGAGTGCCAGGGAGCCCCTTCAGGCAGTGAGTAAGTGCCAGGGAGCCCCTTTAGATAGTGAGTGAGTTATAGGCAGCCCCTTTAGGTAGTGAGTGAGTGACAGGGAGCCTCTTTAGGTAGTGAGTGACAGGGAGACCCTTTAGGTAGTGAGAGAGTGACAGGGAACCCCTTTAGGTAGTGAGTGAGTGACAGGGAGCCCCTTTAGGTAGTGATTGAGTGACAGGGAGCCCCTTTAGGTAGTGAGTGAGTGACAGGGAGCCCCTTTAGGAAGTGAGTGAGTGACAGGGAGCACCTTTAGGTAGTGAGTGAGTGACAGGGAGCCCCATTAGGAAGTGAGTGAGTGACAGGGAGTCCCTTTAGGTAGTGAGTGAGTGCCAGGGAGCCCCTTTAGGCAGTGAGTGAGTGCCAGGGAGCCCCTTTAGGCAGTGAGTGACAGGGAGGCCCTTTAGGTAGTGAGTGAGTAACAGGGAGGCCCTTTAGGTAGTGAGTGAGTGACAGGGAGGCCCTTTAGGCAGTGAGTGAGTGTCAGGGAGCCCCTTTAGGCAGTGAGTGAGTAACAGGGAGCCCCTTTAGGCAGTGAGTGAGTGACAGGGAGGCCCCTTTAGGTAGTGAGTAAGTGCCAGGGAGGCCCCTTTAGGTAGTGAGTGAGTGACAGGGAGCCCCTTTAGGCAGTGAGTGAGTGACAGGGAGTCCCTTTAGGCAGTGAGTGAGTGACAGGGAGGCCCCTTTAGGCAGTGAGTGAGTAAAAGGGAGCCCCTTTAGGAAGTGAGTGAGTGACAGGGAGGCCCTTTAGGTAGTGAGTGAGTGACAGGGAGGCCCCCCCTCTAGCCGCCGCCGCACCCCCCTCACCTGGCAGTGTATTCAGACCTCAGGATCAGCGGCGACCCGACCAGTACTAGCGGGTGCCGGACGCACCCGCTCGATATGCAGAAGTGATGTCACTTCCGCATATCAGTGCGGGCGCTGGGTCCTAGCGCCCGCACGATTGGTCGCCGGCTCGCCGCCTGATCCTGAGGTCTGAGTGACGCGGCGGCGGCTGGAGGGAGCCGCTGACAGAGCGGGGCAGCGGCGGCCGAGAGATCCGTGGCACCCCAGGACAGATTGGGGGCACGTGCCCCCCCAAAATAGGGCTAGCGACGCCCCTGGGTCTGGCGTCCCACCCTAAGGGCACAGTCATACCTCCCAACTTTTTGAGATAAGAAAGAGGGACACTTAAGCCATGCCCCTGCCACACCCCTAATCATGCCTCGGCCGACGGCCACACCCTTAGTCACACATACCATAAAGATTTCATAAGAAATATGTTATTTTATAATTCAAATCACACTGGTCCTTTCTATCCTGGTTTATTTTCTTTCATATTAACATTTGAAAATAAGATATATATCAGTGTTAAGGATGGGTGTAAAGTTTAGAGTGAATTAAACAGATTTTTCAGTAGAAAAAACATACACAGTATATTTACACAGAACTGTACATCAGTCCTGAGTGAGGGACAAATGAGGGAGAAAGAGGGACAGAGGGATTGGGTTCCCAAAGAGGGGTTGTCCCTCCAAAAGAGGGACAGTTGGGAGCTATGGGAACCTTACCCGTGTCATATATTGATATTGTGCCTGCACTGTTTGCATGCACTTCAACCACTTCAGCCTTCAGTGTTTTTTCACCTTATGCATCAGAGCAATTTTCACCTCCCATTAATTTGTCAATAACTTTATCCCTGCTTATCACGATAAAATGATCTATATCTTATTTTTTCCACCACCAATGAGGCTTTCTTTGGGTGGTACATTTTGCTAAGAATTGTTTTTTTCTAAATTAATTTATCGGGAATATTAAGAAAACAATTGAAAAAAAATCATTATTTCTCAGTTTTCAGCCATTATAGCTTTAAAATAATACATGCTACCATAATTAAAACCCATGTATCTTATTTGCCCGTTTGTCCCGGTTATTATACCATTTAAATTATGTCCCTATCACAATGTATGGCGGCAATATTTTATTTGGAAATAAAGGTGCATTTTTTCAGTTTTGTGTCTATCACTATTTACAAGCTTATAATTTAAAAAATAATAGTAATATACCCTTTTGTCATGCATATTAAAAAAGTGCAGACCCTTAGGTAACTGTTTTTTTTATTGTAATTTTTTTTAATAAAAAACATTTATTTGGGTACTTTTATTGGAGACTGTGGGAGGTAAACAGCTAATTTTAAATGTAATTTTCCACAAGATGGCCTCAGTCATTGTTTTTGTTCCAGTCCTGCAAGCGTAACATGTACGCTTACAGGAAGTTCAGAGTTGATGTAACACTTAGAATGATCGCGGCTTCTCATAGAAACCGTCAGTCTTTGTAGCGGGGACATAGATCAATAAATGGGAACTTTTTATTACATTTATCAGTGGGAATATGACAGTAAACACCTACCCTGCTTTTAGTTTCATTCTTATCTGCTTAATTAGTCTATTAGCAGCTGTGATAAGAATCCCCGACTGGCTCAGTATAGATTTGACCTGGAATCATTATAGCTGAGTCACTCTTCTGTGGAGTCTTTTCAAGCCCAAGCCTGCCACCTCCTGGTTCAGATTTCCTGCTTTGCATACTGAGAGCTGTGATGACATGGGAGGGGCTGCTCCTGCTGAGAGAGAAGCTCTAAACAGACAAGTGTGGCTGCAATATGATCCCTGTGTGCTCTGTGTGCACTAGATAATGATGATGACTGCAGTTTCATTCCTATGAGAGACACTTCCTACAGGCAGCTGCACATCATACCAAAATGAAAGCACACAGATGAAAGGCTGCAGCAGCCTTTCTCATATAGCCTAGATAGCAGCCTAGTCTCATATAGCCTAGACAGCACATCCAGAACAACTCATAACCCGAAAGCACAAGGGATATAAGCTGGCGGCCATATTTGATTTTTCCTGGAGCAATAATGGATAAAAAACACTAAAAAAGGCACACCAGAGCGGTGAAATTATCAGGTAGAGCATTTATTCTTTACAAGCTATCGACTGATATGTTTATTTTGTGTGAAACGTTCATCTCTGGTTCCCTTTAAGAACAGATTCAGGTTAAGAATGAACCTACAGTCCCCTATCTCGTTCGTTTACCAGGGACTACCTGTAATCACACTGAAGTGACATATGGATGTTTTTATATCTATGTTGATGTACAGTATCTGTCTATCATTATATTTTACAAATTTTTGGGGGTTTCGATTGACTGTTCGAAACTATTGCTTTCAGACACACTTCTTTAACTTGAACTTTTTTATTAGCATTTATGAAACCTGTTAATGTTTTAAATCTCATGTATTCATAAATTGGTCTTATGTTTTTGGACAAAGGTGATGGATACAAGCAAATGAGAAAAGTCATATAGGAGCTCCAGAAGAGTGACTCACATAGGATTTGTTAACCTCTTCAGCGGTTATCACGAGTCCAGCTCTGGGTGAAAAAACAAGCTAGGAGTGTTTATCCCGAGCTGAACTTGTCGTAGCCGTCGGGAGGTCTATGCAGAGCATAGCGTGCAGCGGGCGTTTTTACTCACCTCCTGGGGGATCCCAACGTCCGCCGCCATTCTATTTCCTCTTCTCCTTGGCTCTACTTCCCCCTGGTGAGATCGCCGTCTGTCATCATGAGCTGGCAATCTCACTATAGGGTTACAGCGCCACCCGGAGGACGGAGGGAGAACTGAATCGCTAGATCCCAGGGAGGTGAGTGAGTGCTGGGCCTGCTGCAGATCTCTCTGCGGTGTGATTTTTTCCAGGCTTTAGGGTCTAATGCTGGGTACACATGGAGCGTTCCCGCACTAAATGTCCCGCTCGATTCCCGGCCGCTTGATTATTTCTGAGCATTTCCGATTCCGTTTTGATGATTGTTAGGTCGATTCTCATGTAAAGTATGCCATATCAACCTAACAATCCATCGAAACGCAAATCGGACATGTCGGAAATAATCGAGCGGCCGGGAATCGGCGGAAATCGAGCGGGGCATCAAGTGCACCGCTTTTAGACCCTAAAATCCAGAAAGAATCAGACCGCCAAACGGGTTAAAGAGAACCTGTAAGAAAAAAAAGTGCCCCTGCGGGATAGTTACTTCCGGAGGGGGAAGCATATGGATCCTAATGAGGCCTTCCCTATCTTCCTCCGTTCCAGCTCTGTACTGTGCAATGGGTGCAGGGGGACACATTGTACATTATGCACTAGGGAAGGTAGAA
Source organism: Hyperolius riggenbachi (assembly GCF_040937935.1). Lineage (NCBI taxonomy): Eukaryota > Metazoa > Chordata > Amphibia > Anura > Hyperoliidae > Hyperolius > Hyperolius riggenbachi. Next base: position 317,429,425 of record NC_090651.1, read on the forward strand.
AAAAGGATGGGAGGAAACCGGGAGCCCAATCTGGAGCCATATCGTAAGGTGGGTAAGTTGACGTACGCAAAGTATGAGTCAAAAATACTCACAAAGGTGGGTTTCGAAAGGCAACCACTCCAATTCGCATGTAGGGAAGTACCGTCCCCACTCTGCCTTGTGTCCGGGTATAGATGGTCGCCAGTGGTGCTCAAATACCCCTTTTCAAAATTCGAGTTAGGTCGAATTCGAATAGTAAATTATTCGAGGTCAGTCGAATATTCGAGTCGAATAATTTTTACTATTCGATTCGACCTCGGAATTCGAGCTCACTATTCGAGTCGGTATTCGAGCTCATTATTCGAGCTGACTATTCGAAATGGCCTTAAATAGCTTCCAACACTTGTTTTGAGGGTGAATGATGCAAGAAACCTCTTTTTTTCCAAGTAACAACAGCAAGTGATTATGTGGGGATGTTCCTTTAAAAAAAAAAAGTTGAAAAGAGAAGTTGTGTCCAGAAATTTGTTCAGTACTGTATATACTTCTTCTTCTTCTTCTTTAACTTCTATATCTTCTTCTTCTTCTTCTTCTATATCTTCTTCTTCTATATCTTCTTCTTCTATATCTTCTTCTATATCTTCTTCTTCTTTTATATTGTCTTCTTCTTCTTCTTCATCTTCTTCATCATCATCTTCTTCTTCTTCATCTTCTTTTTCTTCATCTTCTTCATCTTCTTCATCTTCTTCTTCATCTTCTTCATCTTCTTCTTCATCTTCTTCATCTTCTTCTTCTTCATCTTCTTCATCTTCTTCATCTTCTTCTTCTTCTTCATCTTCTTCTTCTTCATCTTCTTCATCTTCTTCTTCATCTTCTTCATCTTCTTCATCTTCTTCTTCATCTTCTTCATCTTCTTCATCTTCTTCTTCATCTTCATCTTCTTCTTCTTCTTCTTCATCTTCTTCTTCTTCTTCATCTTCTTCTTCTTCTTCATCATCTTCTTCGTCTTCATCTTCTTCATCTTCATCTTCTTCATCTTCTTCTTCTTCATCATCTTCATCTTCTTCTTCTTCTTCATCTTCTTCTTCTTCATCTTCTTCATCTTCATCTTCATCTTCTTCTTCTTCTTCTTCTTCTTCTTCTTCTTCTTCTTCTTCTTCTTCTTCTTCTTCTTCTTCTTCTTCTTCTTCTTCTTCTTCTTCTTCTTCAATATCGTCTTCTTCTTCTTCAATATCGTCTTCTTCTTCACTTATTTCTCTTTTCAAATTTTTTTTTTTAAAGAAATGCAGCTATTTTTGAGCGTAACAAATAGCTGGTGGCGCACGCATGTTGGAAGCGCCATTGTATGTGCTCCCTGGCAGTGGAAACACACAGACAGCAGGAGGTAAATTCAGCAGCAGGAGGAGGAGGATGAGTGTGTGGCAGCAGGCAGTCAATGAGGCAGGCAGCGTGACATAATAGCCCTGGTACCTAGCGGTGATACCAGGGCTGTAAATAAACACAGCAGGCAGGAGGTCCCAGACAGCGGTCGTGCAGCCCACATTGTGTCCAATACACAACTGGGACAACACAGTTTTCAACCCGGGCACCTCAGAAAAATTAAACCTTTTTTTTTTTTGGTTTTTTTTGTTTTGTTTTTACAACCAATTACACAGATATAGCTATTTTTTGACGTAATAGCTGGTGGCAGAGTGGCAGCAGAAGGTAAATCTGTTGTGTACCCTGGCAGTGGGAAACACAGACAGACAGACAGCAGCAGCAGCAGCAGGAGGAATGGAGGAGTAATTATGTGTGCAGCTATTGTTTGACGTAATAGCTGGTGGCAGACTGGCAGCAGAAGGTAATTCTGTGTACCCTGGCAGTGGGAAACACAGACAGACAGCAGCAGCAGGAGGAATGGAGGAGTAGTGTGAGTGTGGCAGCAGGCAGGCAGCGTGACATAATAGCCCTGGTACCTAGCGGTGATACCAGGCCGTAAATGAACACAACAGGAGGTCCCAGACAGCGGTCGTGCAGCCCACATCGTGTCCAATACACAACTGGGACAACACAGTTTTCAACCCGGGCACCTCAGAAAAATTAAACCTTTTTTTTTTTGGTTTTTTTTGTTTTGTTTTTACAACCAATTACACAGATATAGCTATTTTTTGACGTAATAGCTGGTGGCAGAGTGGCAACAGAAGGTAAATCTGTGTACCCTGGCAGTGGGAAACACAGACAGACAGCAGAAGGGCAGTACACAGCAGCCCACTGTAGGTGTAAAATGTGTGGCTGCAGGCGACGTAATAGTCAAAGTGAACCAGGCTGGCTTAGTGAGCAGGAGCCAGGAGGTGGTAAAGGGTGGTAAGGCACATTAACGATGGTTCTTAGCCAGTTCATGTCCCCCTCTCGCCGACAACAGGGGCCAGGAACTCGCCTTCCACCCACGCCTGGTTCATCTTGAGAAACGTCAGTCTGTCCACAGACTTGTGAGACAGACGTGAGCGTTTCTCGGTGACCACACCACCAGCTGCACTGAAGCAGCGCTCGGACAGCACGCTGGAAGGGGGGCAGGACAGCACTTCCAGGGCGTACTGCGCCAGCTCGCTCCAGATCTCCAGGCGCTTGACCCAATACTCCATGGGATCAACAGGGGCATCGCTGTCAAGCCCGCTGTAGGACCCCATGTAGTCAGCCACCATGCGGGTCAGGCGCTGGCTGTGACCGGTGGAGGATGCTGCTGCATGCACCTCCTCTCTAGTCACTGCTGCCGGAGCCTCTACAGTCCTGTAGAGCTCATGGCTGAGAGACAGCAGGTCTGTGGGGCGCTTGCTGCTGGATGCAGGCACCTGCTGCTGCCTCTGTGCTGGCTGCTGGACAGTGGGGGTGGAAGGCTGGGGGAAGGCTTCCTCCAAGTGCTCAACAAGGGCCTGCTGCAAGCTCCTTATTTGTTGCGCTGGGTCTCCTCCTGCAGGCGGCAGGAACTGGCTCAACTTCCCCTTGAGGCGTGGGTCCAACATCATGCTGATCCAGATGTCCTCCCTCTGCTTCATCTGGATCACCCTGGGGTCTCTGCGCAGGCACGTCAGCATGTGCGCTGCCATTGGGAAGAGGCGGGCCACGTCTGCTGGCACATCGACGGCAGTGCTGCTGTCCTCATCCTCCTCCTCTGCCTCGTCAGCCTCATCCTCTCTCCACCCCCGCACCAACTCAGCTGCACTGTGCTGCTCCCCCTCATCACCAGCAAGGTCAGGGACCTCCACCAAGTCCTCCTCCTCCTCCCCCTCAGAGGTGGACTGTGCAGCTGCTTGCCGCTCCTGCTGGTCCAAGGCTGCCGCTCCCTGTTCCAGCAAAGCATCGAGGGCCCTGTTCAGCAGACAAACCAGGGGCACCCACTCGCAGACCATAGCATGGTCCCTGCTCACCATGTTAGTGGCCTGCAGAAAGGGAGCCAGCACTAAGCACACCTGCTGCATGTGCCTCCAGTCATCATCGGGGACGATGGACGGGATGTTGCTGGTCTTGTCCCTTCTCTGAGCGGCGGAAACAGTGGCCAGGGCAAGGTACTGGTTGACAGCGTGCTTCTGTTCAACCAGACGCTCCAACATCGCCAGGGTGGAGTTCCAGCGAGTCGGAACGTCAAGGATCAGCCGATGGCGTGGCAGATCCAGCTCCTTTTGCACGTCTTCCAGGCTCGCACAGGCTGCAGCCGAGCGCCGGAAGTGACGCACAACGTTCCTTGCCGTTTCCAGCAGTTCGCCCATCCCCTGGTAGGTGCGCAAGAACTTCTGCACCACCAGGTTCAGCACGTGGGCAAGACAGGGGATGTGGGTCAGGTTTCCCCTGTCTATTGCGGCAACCAGATTGGCCCCATTGTCGGCCACCACCTCTCCGACTCTGAGGCCTCTGGGGGTCAGCCAAATCCTCTCCTGCTCCTGGAGTTTGGCCAACACATGGGTTGCCGTCAGCTTGGTCTTCCCAAGGCTGACCAAGTGCAGCAGCGCTTGGCAGTGGCGGGCCTTCACGCTGCTGCTGAGGCGGGGGGTTTGGCCAGGTGTGCCGGAGGATGGCAGAGGATCGGAGGAACCTGCTGCAGTTCCCCTGACCCTGCGGGGTGGCACCACCCACTGTGTTGCTGCTGCTGCTGTGCCCGCTGCTGCTCTCCCATCCTCACCCCCTTCCACCAAGCTGACCCAGTGGACAGTGAAGGACAGGTAGCGGCCTGTCCCGAAGCGGCTGCTCCAGGAGTCCATGGTGACGTGGACCCTTTCACCAACCGCGTGCTCCAGCCCTCGCTCCACATTGGCCATCACAAAGCGGTGCAGTGCAGGAATGGCCTTGCGGGAGAAAAAGTGTCTGCTGGGGAGCTGCCAGTCTGGGGCTGCGCAAGCAAGCAGCGCACGAATGTCGCTCCCCTCCTGCACGAGCGTGTACGGCAGGAGTTGGGAGCACATGGCCCGTGCCAGCAAGCCGTTCAGCTGCCGCACGCGACGGCTGCTGGGAGGCAGAGCCCTAACCACCCCCTGGAAGGACTCGCTCAAAAGGCTCTGGCGTGGCCTTTTGCTGGCACGGGAATCAGCAGACACAGCGGAGGAGGCCACTGAGGACTGGCTGCCAGAACAGGCCTCAGTGTCGGCGGCAGGAGTTGCAGAGGGGGGAGGAGCAGTGCGTTTCCGCACTCCTGCTGGTGCTGCTGGAGGAGCAGGAGGGCAGGTGGCTGCTGTTGCTGCTGCTGCTGAAGGCTGTGCAGTGATGGGTGTGGTGCCACTGCCAGCACCAGATGCCTTCAGCCTCTGGAACTCCTGATGCTGGTGGAAATGTTTCGCAGCAAGGTGGTTGATGAGCGAGCTGGTGCAGAACTTTAAGGGGTCTGCACCTCTGCTCAACTTCCGCTGACAGTGGTTGCAAGTGGCGTACTTGCTGTACACTGTGGGCATGGTGAAAAAGCGCCAGATTGGTGACAGAAACATCCCCCTACGGCATGGAAGCGCTGCTGCCTGTCTCCCTGTGGTGGTTGGGGGTGGGGCTTGGGGGGTTTGGGTGCGGCTGGTGGTGGTGCTGGCAGATGCTGCTGCTGCTGCTGCTGAGCCTGAGACACCAGCAGGCTGTGGGACCTGCCTACTGCTGCTGCCAATGCTTGCAATAATGCGCCTCCTTGCAAGGCCCACAAGAGCATCCTCCTCCTCCTCCTCAGAGCTGCTGAGGACGACATCCCCTGGAGGTGGTGGCACCCAGTCTCTGTCTGTCACCGGGTCATCAACATCCTCCCCCTCCTGAAACATGTCCTGCTGGGATGAGGACCCCCCAAACTCCTCTCCTGATGCATGGATGGGCTGCTTGACTGTCGCCACAGTCTTGCTGTCCAATCCCTCATCCCCCAAAGTGCCCATCAGCATCTCCTCCTCAAGATCGCCAACAACAGCAGACAATACCCTGATGGTGCCTGGGGTAAAAATACTGCTGAGTGACAGGTCGCCAACTTGTGACGGTGAACTGGCCTCCTCCCCAGACCCTGCTGGGCGGCTGCTGCGAACAGGGGTGGTGGTGGTGGTGGTGGTGAGGGTGGAGGCCTCGGATGCAGAGCTGATGGCGGGCTGCTCATCCTCCGTCATGAGTTGCACCACAGTGTCTGCATGCTTTTCCTCAATGGGACGTTTCCGACCCGGCTGGAGGAAAATCGGAGCAGGTGCTACACGCTGCTGCTGCTGTGTCTCTGCAGCGTGAGTTGCAGATGCTCCTGCTGGGCGGCGCCCAAGGCGTCCACGGCCAGTGGCTATGGGAGGAATGTTAGCCACTGACGCTGCTGCTGCTGCTGCGGAACTGTGCATGGTGGCGCGGCCGCGGCCTGCCACAATGCTGCTCCCTCTCCTCCTGATTCCCTTGCTGCCCTTCCCCTTGCCCAAACCGCGCTGGCTGCCACTTCCAGACATCTTCGATGTTTTGGGCGTATAGACAAAAGTTTTTTAAAAGGGCGGGTGAAAAGTGGGGTACTTTAATGGAGTGGGTTGGTGGGTGAGGTGACTGAGTGAGTGTCCCTAGTACAGTAAGTAAGTAGTAACAGTCAGGAAGTACAACTAGCAGTTACAATAATCAGTAGTAATCACAAGTAAATTTAGTGTGTGTACACTACAGACAGTGAGTGCACGCACGCACGCGCAAACACGCGCAGGAGCTAGCCTATGAACAGTGACTGAGTGAGTGTCCCTAGTACAGTAAGTAAGTAAGTAGTAACAGTCAGTAAGTACAACTAACTAATTACAATAATGAATCAGTTATCAGAAGGAAATAGAGTGTGTGTAGTGTGTGTACACAGACAGTGAGTGCACACACGCAGGAGCTAGTAGCCTATGAACAGTGACTGAGTGTCCTAGACTCCTAGTACAGTAAGTAGTAACAGTAAGTACAACTAACTAATTACAATAATCAATTACAATAATCAATCAGTTATCAGAAGGAAATAGAGTGTGTGTAGTGTGTACACAGAAAGTGAGTGCACACACGCAGGAGCTAGTAGCCTATGAACAGTGACTGAGTGTCCTAGACTCCTAGTACAGTAAGTAGTAACAGTAAGTACAACTAACTAATTACAATAATCAATTACAATAATCAATCAGTTATCAGAAGGAAATAGAGTGTGTGTAGTGTGTACACAGAAAGTGAGTGCACACACGCAGGAGCAGCTAGTAGCCTATGAACAGTGACAGTGAGTGTCCTAGTACAGTTACAGTATATAACTACAATACTAATACAATCAGTAGTAAAGGACAGCAGAAATATATAGAATAGAGAGAAATAAACAGAGGACAGGAGGACAGCTGCCCACACAGGCAAGGCCCTGAGGCCTAAAGCTGTAAGCCTGCAGCAGCTGGCCTGTCTCTATGTAACACAAATGCTACTAACTAAAATACAATGTCTAACTAACTAACAACAATATAGGTGTGTATAGGAGGTGTATGTGAGCAAAAACGCTAGGTAAATGACCACAATAGAGCTCTTGCTAAGCCAAAGCACAAAGGAGCAACTCTCTCTCTGTACAAGTCTCAGGCAAGCACGGAGAAACGTAACATGGCGGCCGCTATTTATAGGGTAGGGGCTGGCCAGGGTCCCCCTCTGTGATTGGCTGCCGTCAGAGGGCCTGGGAGCCCTCTGATTGGCTCTAAGGACATCAATCTGGGCTATGACGCTATTCGAGCTTGGTACCGAGCTCGAATAGCGCCGTTTGCTCGAATAGCTCGAATAGTGAATGGGCTATTCGAGTGTACGCGAATAGCCCATTCGAATAGCTACAGCTATTCGGAGCTCGAATACCGAGCTCGAATAGCTGGAAAAGAGCTCGAATATTCGAGCTACTCGAATATTCGAGCTCTGCTGAGCACCACTGATGGTCGCTGCTCCTTGAAACAATCCACCTTCCAAGTAGTGTTGGGCGAACAGTGTTCGCCACTGTTCGGGTTCTGCAGAACATCACCCTGTTCAGGTGATGTTCGCGTTCGGCCGAACACCTGATGGTGTTCGGCCTTTTAAGTTCGGGTTCGCCCCAAACTTCTAATGGCCGCCGAACAGGGCCGAACAGGGCCCCTGTTCGGCCGAACAGGGCCCTGTTCGGCCGAATACTGCCCCCCTATGGGGTCGCAGGCATAAGGGGGGAGCATGCCCCGATCGCGGGGGGGGTCGGAAATTCCCCCCACCCCCTCCGCTAGCGCTCCCCCCTCTGCCCGCTTCCCCATTCAAAAGTTTAAGCAAAGTACCTGTAGTGGATGGCCTGGCAGTGGGCGGCACTGTGGAGTGAGGAGGAGGAGTCCGGAGAGTGACGAGTTGAGGGAGGCCGGGCAGCGGGCGTGAGGTCAGAGAAAGGGCGGAAGTACCACAAGGGTACTTCCGCTGAACCGCCCGCTGCCCGGCCTCCCTCAACTCGTCACTCTCCGGACTCCTCCTCCTCACTCCACAGTGCCGCCCACTGCCAGGCCATCCACTACAGGTACTTTGCTTAAACTTTTGAATGGGGAAGCGGGCAGAGGGGGGGAGCGCTAGCGGAGGGGGTGGGGGGAATTTCCGACCCCCCCCCTGCGATCGGGGCATGCTCCCCCCTTATGCCTGCGACCCCATATGGCCCCCAAAAGCTGGATGTTCGGAAAGTTCGGGGTTCGGCCCGAACATGCCGAACATCTCGGCCATGTTCGGCGAACTTTCCCGAACCCGAACATCCAGGTGTTCGCCCATCACTACTTCCAAGGTGGTAACCCCTGGCTCGGGGTGAAGCATAAATAGGAGAGGGTAGGAGGCGCCCAAAGTACTCGTAACACGGTAGTATTATAATAATCTTAAAATCTCAGATGATATCTTGACATAAATAATTGATAATGGTCCTACCTGAATAAGTAGTCCATCAGTCAGTTTTTTAAAGAAAAAAACTTTGTGCCAATAAAGTTTTTTCTTTAAAAAAATGACTGATGGACTACTTATTCAGGTAGGACCATTATCAATTATTTATGTCAAGATATCATCTAAGATTCTAAGATTATTATAATACTACCATGTTGCGAGTACTTTGGGCGCCTCCTACCCTCTCCTGTTCACATTGTACATTAGGCGGGGGGGGGGGGGGGGGGGGAGGGGGCAGCATCAGGGGTTTCGTTGTGTTTGTCTCTCGTTCCGATATTGCTCGTCGTTACCACTACACATTTGATCAAGCAAGTCGGCTCTACATCTTGCAGCATGTCCGAACGATTAATGCAAACAATTTCGGCTTGAGATTAGGCGCATTGTCGATCGTGCATGCACTTGGCAGCACTGTTTTTCATCTGATTCGATTATAATAATTGAATCAAATAGCCTATTGGCCACCAAGTCGCCTGATGTATGTCCACCTTTACTTTCTGTGACAATAGGAATGTCTTCACAGAACAAAGGTTCATAGTCCCCTAGTGTAGTTCTCTATTGTTGATCAAGTCTGTTCATTGTTTGCTATCAGTTAAAGACTGATGACCACACAGTACAACACTCTACTGCTTCTACCATTAGTTAAAGAAGATACCTTTTGATCTTGAGACCACTTTTATAAACTAGAATGCATTGTTTATATGAGCCTTTGCTCTTGTGTATGTAAATATAATGACAAACTAGGGTCAGGTAATCAAACATACTAAAATGTACACCATTACAGCAGAACACATTGTTTATTGTGTTCGCAAGTTAAATTCCAAACTAAAGTCAAATAGCCAAGCATTTAAATGTGTCTCATTCTGTACAAGCAGCTGATTGGTCTGTAGCCAAACACACTGAAATGAATAAGCAGCTGATTGGTCTGTAAAATCCTCTTTTCATTCACTGGCTGTCTATGTATAGTGTATATACCTTGTTTTAAACACATAAATCAGAGCATTAACGTCGTACTTAGGGTGTGCTTTGTCATTGTTCTCCTGCGCAGAAAGATCACATTCATGAGCGACTCGGGAATCTGAGGGTGGAGGCCAGGTACAGATGATTCTTATACATATATTTATTATTTTTTGTCTTGTCATTTTATATGCCTCTAAAATGCCCAGCTGTATTATCAAGCTGTTCATACATCTGGCCTGAATATAGAACTGTTCTACTTGTATTGCTGAATAAGATTATCTGGAGTGTTGTGGATTGTTGGTTCCTGTTGTGCTTTGACTGGAGATACAAGGTGAAGATGCTGTTTAGGTAGAGAGTTGGTGAATCCTTTAAAGGGGAGCTGAAGAGAGAGGTATATGGAGGCTGCCATGTTTATTTCCTTTTAAGCAATACCAGTTGCCTGGCAGCCCTGCTGATCCTCTGCCTCTAATACTATTAGCCATAGCCCCTGAACAAGCATGCAGCAGATCAGGTGTTTCAGACTTTAAAGTCAGATCTGACAAGACTAGCTGCATGCTTGTTTCTGGTGTTATTCAGATACTACTGCAGAGAAATAGACCAGCAGGGCTGCCAGGCAACTGGTATTGATTAAAAGGAAATAAATATGGCAGCCTCCGTATACCTCTTACTTCAGTTCCCCTTTAAATAAACCTGGTTTCAGCTATCCCGTTACCATTGATGAACACAACAAAGGGCTGCTCCAATAAAACTGCACATGCATTACAAGACGTTATAGTTCTTCATGTCTTCCCAAGTGACAGTGTCATCATTGTAAAAAGCTTGCTTGAAAGCACAGGTCGTGTTTTCAGATCTGGATGGTATGTTTGCTTAAAGGGAATTTGAGGCGAGAGGGGTATTGAGGCTGCCATAGTTATTTCCATTTAAACAATACCAGTTGCCTGGCAGTCTTCCTGATCCTGTATAAATAATGCTTTTTAGCCATAGGCCCTGAACAAGCATGCAGCAGATCAGGTACTCTGACTCAGCTTACTGCCTTATGCTTGTTCCAGGGTTTTGACTCACACTACTTATGCCAGAAGATCAACTGACATTGTTTACAAGGAAATAAATATGGCAGCCTCCATATCCCTCAGGTTCCCTTTAAATTGTCCAAGGTAATTGTTGCACTTAAAATGGATAAAAAAAAAACTTTAAAGGACAACCCAGGTGACATGTGACATAATGAGATAGACATATGTATGTACTGTGCTAAACACACAAATAATTAGGCTGTGTTCCTTTGTTCCTTTTTTTCTCTCTTTGCTGGAAGAGTTAAACATCAGGTATGCAAGTGACAGTTTCTGTCTGGGTCAGAACTGGGTCGGACTATATAGCGTAACCCTCACTGATAAGTAATTACAGCCATAAAATATTTTCCGAACAGTAAATGGCTTCTGACAGCAGGAAAGAGATAAAAAACGTCAATAGTTCATAGATTTTAGCTTTGGTATACTTCAATGAATGTGTCATTGAGCAGAAACAGTGAAACAGTAATAACTTAAAAAGTAGATTTAAATTTAAAATAAAACTGTGGGATGTCTTAAAAAGTAATTTTTAAGCCGCATCTACACGCGTAGATGCGGCCGCGATGTTCCTTATCAATCGAGCCGCTGATGCGGTTCGATTGATAAGATCCGACAGAACCGATCTCCCCACCGCCGAATCCCTGCTCGCTCCCCGCGAGGGGACAATGGCAGGGAATCGAGCAGAAGATAAGCGGCGCCGGCGGGGAGGAGCGGGGAATCAAATCCGGGGTACGCGCGGGGACGCAGAAGAGGCGATCCGGCGGCTAATCGAGCCGCCGGATCGCCGCCTCATCTACACGTGTAGATGAGGCTTTAGAAGGAGGAGGATAGACAGGGGCGTCTCACCCACCAGGCAACTATAGGCGGTTGCCTGGGGTGCCATGAGGTGGTGAGGCGCATTCCCCCGCCGCTGCTACCGTGACCATGTTTTTTTTTTTCTATATTATATTACCTCCCGACTCAGTCCCCGGTGGTCAGCACGCTACCATGTGCTCAGCAGTGCCTCCACCTCCACTTCTCCCCAGCCAATAGAGCAATCAATACTGCTCTTCTCTGCCAGGCTCCTTCTTTAAAGCCGTGCCCCTTCTTCTCAGTAGCCACACAGGTAAAGTGTTTACCTCGTGTGGCCCAGCCTTTAACTCCACCCCACGCCAGTCAAACCAGGAGCCAGCGGCCAGCCAGCTTATGCCCCCGACAATCTGACCCCCCACCTGTGTCACTGGCTGCACACAGACACTGGAGCGAGACAGCCAGGGGACAGATGCAGTCACAGAGAGAAGAATGTGATGTGTCCGTGTTGGAGCCCCGCCCCCGCACAAGACAGCAACACAGCCCGGGAGAAGGGAAGTTTCTGCTCCAGAGTAGTGATGGGAATTCCGGCTCTTTTCAGAGAATCGGCTCTTCTGAATCGGCTCCCAAAAAACAGCCGGCTCTTACGGCTTTGAATCGGCTCTTCATTAAATATCACTAAAGACCACTCAGAATCGGAGTAAAAGCCCTGCCCCCGTCTCCATGACAATTCCAGACTGCTTCTCTGATTGGGGCAATCCCTCCTGCTACTGCTCTGCTCTGGCCCATACACTCCTACAAGCTGCAAGAGGAGGACTACATATCCCAACATGCCTCAGCGCCCTTTATTGCAGAGCAAAGCAGAGCTCTGTGGGGCGGCTGAGGTATTGGCTCTTTCAAAACTGAGAACCGGCTCTTGTCATTTGCAGCAAAGAGCCGGCTCTTAGAGCCGGCTCGTTCACGAACGACCCATCACTACTCCAGAGATGATAAGCTGCATGCACAGGCAGAAGAGAAGGTATGCAGGCAGGCTGCTAAGAACACTTCCTGTCCTGTGTGCAGACTCCCAGTACTGTTATAACTGCTAGAATGTGCCCTGCTCTTTTGATAGTAGAGTTTTCTTTGAAAGCTGGTTAGGCTGTAGGCTGGTAAAGCTGTAAACCTGTGCTTTAGTGCTGTGCTGTCTCTCCCTCTCCCCTCTCTGTTCCTCTGCCCCCTCTTCCATCTTATGCTGTCTCTACCCCTCTCTGTTCCTCTGCACTCTCTTCCATCCTATGCTGTCTCTCCTTCTCCCCTCTGTTTCTCTGCACCCTCTTCCATCTTATGCTGTCTATCCTTCCCCCTCTCTGTGCCTCTACCCCCCTCTTACATCTTATGCTGCTTCTCCCTCTCTACTCTTTCCCTCTGCTCGGATTACGTGTATTTTCTGGTGAAATGCTTCCGCATTACGATTATTTTCTGACAACGCTGCCCCATTACGATTATTTTCTGGTGAAACGCTGCTGCCCTATGATTAATTTCTGGTGAAATGCTGCTGCAATAAGTGTATTTTCTGGTGAAACGCTGCCATCTTACGAATATTTTCTGGTGAATTACGATTCTGAATTACGATAATTACTATTATTTTCTGATGAAACACTGCCGCATTATGATTATTTTCTGGTGAAACGATGCTGCATTATGATTATTTTCCTGGGGGGGAGGGGCTTTGGGGGGGGACACCACAGGTTTTCTCGCCTGGAGTGACAAAATGACTAGAGGCACCCCTGAGGATAGATTTAATTGTTTATCTCAGTTTATTTTTACCTCAGATGTCCTTTAAGCTGCCAGTAACAAAGGTGCTTACTCCTGGTACACACCATGCAATTTCCCATCAGATAGATGGATCGAATCGATTATTACCGACATGTCTGATCTGATATCCAATCGTTTTTCTGAATCGATTTTCCCTTCACTTCTATTCAAAATCAATCAGAAAATTGATCAGATTTGGACCGGTTGACAATAATTTCCGGTTGAAATAGATTTCAACTTTGTCATTTTACTTTAATAAAGCTTATTGAAACAGAAAATAATCAATTCAATCCGTCTATCTGGCGAGAAATTGCATGGTGTGTACCAGACATAATGTTTCAACCAGACAAGCTGTGCTGGGATTTTCTGTGAGTGCCCCGTGACAGTTTGCTCTGTCCCAACATGTGGGGAGTGCAACTCTGTGTGGGGTGAGGTGACTGTGTATATCGGCTACTGGATGCTTAAATGAAGATAGAGTCTTGTTCTGAGCGCTAAAGGTGACCCTACGTGTTTCGTCAGAATGCAGTAGTCAGCTTTGTGACAAAATTCACGGGGAGGATCCAACACATTGGCGTTTGAGTCATTCTGAACCGTATAACTTGTTTTTCTGTATTTTTGCTAGCTGGCTAAATACCTCAAATAAACAAATGGCCATAGCATCTGTAATGTAATAAAAAGCTTCAGAGCAGGGGCATACCTAGAAATCCACGGGCCCCCTGCACAAAAAAAAATCCGCGCCCCCCTCCCCCCAGGGCCCGCTCAGGGACTTGTGGGGGGCAGGAGGGGTCGCAGTATAAGAGGAGAGTGTGGCAGATCTGTGGGGAGGGGGGAAATTCCCCCCCCCCTCCCTCACCTCGGGCTCTCCTCTCAGCGCTCCCCCTCCTGCAATCATTGGTGGCAGCGGCGGCAGGCTGAACACATTACCTCCTTCTCGCCGGAGGTCTTCTAATCTCTAAGAGCAAATTCCTGTTTACACAGGAAGTTGCATGAAGCTCTTAACGAGATCAGAAGACCTCCAGAGGGAAGGAAGTAATGTGTTCAGCCTGCAGCCGCCGCTGCCCGCTGCCACCAATGATTGAAGGAGGGGGAGCGCTGAGAGGGGAGCCCGAGGTGAGGGAGGGGGGGGAATGTCCCACCAATCTGCCACACTCTCCTCTTATGCTGCGACCCCTCCTGCCCCCCAAAAGTCCCTGAGGGCCCCCCCCCCCGCAAAGGCAGGGGTCGCATCCCCTATTGTTACGCCAGTGCTTCAGGATCCCATTGAGGCTTCCCCAATCTCTGAAGCCTGTAGGCAATCCAGCGCTGGCTCCCCCGACAAGCTTGACGAGAGAAGATTTATTTACCTCTCCTGGATCCAGCGCAGGAACACTATCAGCTCTTCTTTCAGGCTAGGCGGATATAGCCAAACCTGATCGTATCCGCTGTACTGCGCAGGCGCAAAGGACTCGCGCAGGTGCAGTAGAGCGGATACGATCGGGTTTGGCTATTTCCGCCTAAACAAGAATGAAGAGCCTCTAGTGCGCCTGCGCTGGATCCCGGAGAGGTAAATATTTACCTCGCTGCACTTCAGGGGGACACAGTGCTGGATTGCCGGGCCACCAGAGCACGGGGGAAGCCTCGTTAGGATCCAGAGGCTTCCCCCTCCCGACGTAAGTATCCCGCAGCGGGATTTTTTACATTGCAGATCCTCTTTTAAAAATGTATGTAAATGTGAATTTCTTTAATTATCATGTCATATCAAAATCCTCAATATTTCAAATATTAATATGCAAATAATCAAACAATTGACTCAATTAAGTGTTATTTACATTATGAAGTGTACACATTCAATCTAATGTTCTCAGTTCACTGAGAATTAAAATTTGCCACACCCACAATGACTGAACATCACTGCTGGTTTAGTTTGCCAATTAATGACACCCCTTTCCTTATCCCAGCAGGTGATTATGGTACAGGTGCTCTGTTCCTGCTCTGCCTGCCTAGAAGACACATCACAGAGGACAAAGTCTCAGGAAATGATGAAGAAACCTATTGCAGAAGGTGGGTGAGATCACATGATAGGCAAACACAGGGGGATTACAGCTGCCCAGAACCCTCCCTCAGACCAGGGCCGGTGCTGTGTCTGGGGAAAGGCACAAGTTGAGACACCAGAATATCTGCATGCATCCTGCAGCTCACAGCACTGCCCCCCTTTTTTTCCTGCTACATATGACTTTGTGTACAGAGCATGGAGTAGCAGTGTGTGTACAGAGCTTGGAGCAGCAGTGTGTGTACAGAGCATGGAGCAGTAGTGTGTGTACAGAGCATGGAGCAGCTCTGGGAAACTTAACAGAGTCAGGTATGAGCACAGCCCTGTGCCCTGCTGTGTGAATGCTTCACTTTCCCCTTCATTAGCAATGTCGGCTGTCCTCATTATTATCTGTATCCAAACTGCTCCTGATCCTGTTGTCGGTCGATCGGACGGGAAATAGCATTATGTGTATCCAGCATGATGTCCTACCACGGGCCAGTGAAAAATGGCGCCGGCCAAATAATGGCGCCAGACAGTCAACGATACAATTTTAAAAATGAAAAATATCGTTTTTAGAGTAGTTTTTATTTTTCGTTTTAACCTTGTTTTTGTAACGCAATTTTAATTGCATTAAGTGACAGTTCCGGCCACTTGAAATACAATGTATTAGTTCCCATTAATACTGTATTGTTACGTGCCGTATTAATGTAATTAGCGCCACCTGCGGCGCTTCCATTCACACAGTACTACGTTAACTAAGTTTGAATGAAATTCGCTACAACAGCGCATCGAAATTAGCTACAACAGCGCCACCTGCCGGATGCGCCCGGCTAACGGATAAGTACCATAAATAAATAATAATAATAATAATAATAATAATAATAAAAAAGGAGCTTTGACTGGATTCGAACCTGCACCTGCACAAAAAGAATCACCAAAGTCCAAGGCTTTACCCCTGAGCTAAATCAGTACCACACTAACTAGCTCATTTCCCAACAATATATTTTCTCGTCCACAGTAATAAACGATAAATATCACTTAGGAAGAAAAGGAAATAAAACATAAACGATAAATATCGTTTTGGACGTCGGCGCCATTTTTTAACGTTAAAAAACAAAAAACATACTTCTACAATGATTTCCTATGAGGCGCCATTTTTCTAAAAACAATGTCTGCCGCCATTTTTCACTAGACGCGTCCTACCATATTATTATACTGAATTGTACGTGGCTGAGGAAGACCTTTCAGGAATCCCCCTTGAAAATCCTGGGATGGCCCTGCTATATGTCTGTCTATCAGTTACTGAGCCCAGTGTTTGAACATAGTATATCCACCAGCCATGCTTCAAAAGTCTCAACAGCAAGTTTATATGTAAACCGGCTGTTACCTAGCGGGCCCTGCATGTCTGTCCTTACTGCTGTTTGGATGTCAGTCCATAGAAGAAGCAGGCTGCCCACAATGTAATGAGCAAAGCAGTGGAGTAGCTAGACTTAATAGGCCTCCCTGCAAAAATGATAGCATGGGGCCACCTTGGTCCCCAAACCCCATGCAGGTCAGGTGATCAGGAGCCCGCGGAACGGCAGCTGAGACTAGACAGTGTCCTGCTGTGAAGCAGCGACTGGAAGCAGGAAAAAAACTACACACGCTCCGCTACTCGCTATTCTGCATGGCGGCAGGAGGTGATGGGGAAGATTTTTGCGAGCAAATGTGTAGCGATTTTTTTTTTACTAACTGGCTGCACTTGCAGTTAAAGTGGATCCGAGGTGAACTTTTACTTATAGCATAATTGTGTTCCTTTCCTATTGTTTATAGGGCATTCCTCAAGCCAAATACTTTTTTTGTTTTCTTTTAATACTCTAATTCCCTATAAACTAAAGAAGCCACGCCCACAGGTTTTCAGAGAGCCAAGGCACTTTCAGACAGTAGCAAGGGCTCATGGGAGCTCAGTCTGGGCAGGAGGAGGAGGAGGTATTGCTAGCCAGCGATTTCAGAGGCAGAGAGGAGGAGGGGGGATTAGGGTTTTTTGCTCAAGATGCAGATAAGCCTGCCTCTGTGTAATGTTTACAAACAACATGGCTGCTGTCATTGTATCACAGGAATAATCAATCATATTCTATTAAAGCTGTTTGCAGCTAGATTTGCTGTGTAAACTTTAGATAAGCTATACAGACAAGTTACTTGTTATAGTTAGTTTTTCATCTCGGATCCGCTTTAAGTAGAGGGAGGAGGAGGGGCCCACAAAGCCCCCCCCCCCCCCTGCAAGAGGTGATTGTTACGTCTATGGAGCAACGGTTTCTCTGAGGTCTTGCAGTGGCAATGACAGTTTAATAGATTTTAGGCAGGGTGGATGTGCTTACTGGAAACTAAATGGTTGTGGGATTTAACCTCTTGAGGACCACAGTGTTAAACTCCCCTAAAGACCAGGCCATTTTTTGTAAAATAGGCCACTGCAGCTTTAAGGCCAAGCTGCAGGGCCGCACGACACAGCACACAAGTGATTACCCCCGCCCTTTTCTCCCCACCAACAGAGCTCTCTGTTGGTGGGGTCAGATTACCCCCTTGATGTTTGTTTACTTATTAATTATTTGTTTATTTTTTAATTAACCACTTCACCACTGAGGGGTTTTACCCCCTGACCACCAGAGCAATTTTCACCTTTCAGCGCTCCTTCCATTCATTCGTCTATAACTTTATTATTACTTATCCCAATGAAATGAACTATATCTTGTTTTTTTTGCCACCAATTAGGCTTTCTTTAGGTGGGACATTATGCCAAGAATTATTTTATTCTAAATGTGTTTTAATGGGGAAATAGGAAAAAATGTGGGAAAAAATTATTATTTTTCAGTTTTCGGCCATTATAGTTTTTAAATAAAGCATGCTACTGTAATTAAAACCCATGAAATGTATTAACCCATTTGTCCCGGTTATAAAACCATTTAAATTATGTCCGTATCACAATGTTTGGCGACAATATTTTATTTGGAAATAAAGGTGCATTTTTTTCAGTTTTGCATTCATCCCTAATTACAAGCCCGCAGTTTATAAAGTAACAGTGTTATACCCTCTTGACATAAATATTTAAAAAGTTCAGTCCCTAAGGTAACTATTTATGTTTTTTTTTTTATTGTTTTTTTTTTTTTTTTTTAATTACAAAAAAAAAATAAAAATTGGGGAGTGTGGGAGGTAATGAGTTAATTTATTGTGTAAATGTAATGTTTGTATATGTAAAATGCTTTAGGGTGTAGTTTACTATTTGGCCACAAGATGGCCACAGAGTGTTTGTTTACATGCGACCTGTAAGCGTCCGGAAGGACGCTTACAGGAAGCAGTAGGAGGCTGGGAGACGCACAATGATCTCGCTGTTTCTGAAAGAAGCAGCAGATCATTGCGGGGGCTAGATCAACGAACGGGAATGGATTTTCCCGTTCATTGATCTCCGGGCGAGCGGGCGGCGGCGTGCACGAGCGGCGGGTGCACGCGCATGAGCGGCGGGAGCGCGGACAGCGGCGGTAGCGCGGAAGGTACGGATTTCTCCGTCCCTGGTTTTTTAGGAGGGAAAAAAGGGGCGGAGAAATTCGTACCGCTGGGGGTAAAGTGGTTAATTTCCATGTTTTTTTTATTTATTTATATATTCCACCCTCCCTTCCCCTGCCAACCAATCACTTCCCTGCTTCTGGAGGGGACAGCCGTGTCACACGGCTGTCCCCAGTACCGCGCTGCTGTATATCGCAGTGCTGTACATGCTAATTAGACAGCGGTTTTGCCATCTAACAGTCTCCGAGCGGCTCCACTCCGCCTACCAAGCAGGAGATGCGCGCGCAGTGTTTGCGAGATCTCCTGCAAAATGAAGCCCCAGGACTTTATGCTGATCAGCGTTAGGCGGTCCTGGAGCTGTTGCCGAGGCCGCGCCCATCGGCGTGACACGGTCGGCAATAGGTTATAAGGACGATTTGTATGTTCGATTTTAATGCAATTCAATGAAAACGATTGTTTGTACAGGAATTTTTTTTTAACTATTCATTACATTCCAAACTTTATTTATTGTTTGTATAAACAACAAAAAGGATGGAATTATGAAAGAGTGTGTGTATATGTATATTAAAAAAGGGTGGACGTAGCATGCTGGTATGTAATCCAGAACTCATCTAACCAGCAGTCTTAAAGGGCTCACAAGTTGAAACAAGTTAGCAATTGTTACTTAGGGCTGGTGCACACCACAAGAGCTTTTTAGACTCTAGAGATTTTAAAAGCTCTTGCTAACGCAAGGCTATTGGAGATTTTTACAAAATTCCGTGGTTGCATGGATGTTCATCGTTCATCTGAATTTCACGATGAACACCCATGCAACTACGATTGACTATCTAGACCTCACTTTGACAGCAGATCCCTTGTCAAGATCGATCCCCACATGCACCTTTCGTAAACCGACATCGGGTAATTCTATCCTTTTAGCTAATTCTTGTCATCCCAAACACACCATTGATGCTATTCCTACAGGTGAATTTATCAGAGCAATTCGTAATTGCTCTACTTTGGAGCATGCAAATAGAGAGTGCAGTCTGGTGGAATCTAGACTACGGCAGAGAGGTTATACCGATAGACAATTAAAAACAAGCCGAAACAAGACAGCCAAAAAATCCAGGAATGAGCTCTTGATGGGTGGCAGGAGACGCCGTAATCGGACAGGGACAGGAGCTGTTACATTTGTAACGGAATACAGTTTGGAATATAAAAATATTGTAGATACTATTAAAAATATCTTCCAGTCCTGCATTCAGACCCAAAACTTAAAGAGAGTCTGAAGCGAGAATAAATCTCGCTTCAGAACTCATAGTCTAAGTGTATCCCGCGGCTTAACGGGGGTCCCTTCACCCCCAAATCCCCTCCGTACAGCGGGGGAGCGCTTCCGCATTGGGGCAGGGCTAACCGCCGCAGCCCTGCCCCACGCGCGTCTGTCAGACGCGTATCTCCGCCTCTCCCCCGCCCCTCTCAGTCTTCCTTCACTGAGAGGGGCGGGGGAGAGGCGGCGATGCGCGTCTGATAGACGCGACTGGAGGCAGGGCTGCAGCCGTTAGCCCTGCCTCCAGGAAGAGAAGATTTCACGACCAACTTGCGACCAAGTCTTGCCGGGGTGGGTTTGG
The DNA here is from genome assembly GCF_040937935.1 of Hyperolius riggenbachi. Taxonomy (NCBI): domain Eukaryota; kingdom Metazoa; phylum Chordata; class Amphibia; order Anura; family Hyperoliidae; genus Hyperolius; species Hyperolius riggenbachi. Next base: position 317,449,521 of record NC_090651.1, read on the forward strand.
GGGTGAAGGGACCCCCGTTTAGCCACGGGATAGCGGCGGTTTAGCAGGGGCACACGTGCCCCTGCTAACTATGAGCTCTGAAGCGAGATTTATTCTCGCTTCAGAGTCTCTTTAAGTTGGTTCTTGACAGAGGCTGACGTTTTTCGGCCCGCAAGGCACGAACTTTGGGGTCTACCCTGTCTCCCAGTCTCTTCAAATCCGCAGCCTCCAGACATACCCCAACATACCCCAACATGGCTTACCACAGTGGGCTCTTACCCCTGTGGCTTCGCCACATGTCATTACTGTAGATGTAGATGTCACCAAAGAGGTACTTCCATCTTCTCTTATGCAGTAAACAGGTCATTTCCCATTGTGCAGTATATCAATTGTGACACTAAATACACAATCTACGTGATTTCTTGTACCAGTGGCCACATTCAGTATGTGGGATGCACCACCCGTAATCTTTTGGGACATAAGTCTCATATATGATTCCTAAAAGCATTATTTCATTATTTTTCTCTATGCCACTAGTTTATAATTTCCCTCTTCCCCCTTTTTCCATTTGTACACTTTTGTACATAACTTAAACATGTAGGTGATTTTAGAACATTTTTCTACATCTTTTGTACATATGTGACGATGCAATAACGCTATTTAATGATGTGCAATATAGTATGTATCTGTTTCCTTAAGAGGGATGTGTTCTTTCCTGGTGGGATGGAGGTGGAGTTTTTCTCTCCCCCCCCCCCCCCCCCTCCCGGTTATAAAGTTCCTACCTCTTTCCAGGTGTAACACAACTATGATTAAGGGCAAACTTTGCGTCCGATACGCGTCAGTTGTTCCTGTGGCTTTTTTGTATCATATGTATGTGTTTTTTTTCAATAAAGAACCATCCTGCTGTGTTTGCGGATCCTCCTTCACCTGCTGAGCAGGGCCGGGAAGAGGCAGAGGCCGGACAGGCTGCAGCCTCTGAGCGCTTCCCCTAGAGGGCGCATTCATCTGCACTCTCACACCTGCCCTATTTCTTTACGCTCTCCCCTCCTGCTCTGCGATCTCCCCTGCCACCAGACTAATTTCCCGAGTCCCCTCAGTGTCCTCATCATATCTGCCTTATCTGGCAAAGAGCGCTCCTGTCTGCTGGGAGCTGTAACAGCCACACTGTCATCAAATCATAGAGATGACAGGCACGGCTGTGTGCATTGTGTTGCTAGGCAACAGCAGGAAGCTGACTTCTGGGGAACGGAACTGGTGTCGGCTTGCTGCAGAGTTGCCTGGTGATAATACTGTAACAACACTCGAGATGCAGCTGGACTGTACGAGGGGGGTGGGGGGGGGAGGGGTTGGACCCCCCTCCCTCAGGCATCCTGCCGTCCCCACCTCAGGCATTAGTGAATGCAAGTTTAGATATAATTGGGAGTGTTAAAGAGAACCTGTACTGAGTAAAATTATTTAAAATAAACACGAGAGGTAACTTCAAATGAACATTACATAGTTACCTTGGCATCAGTTCCTCTCAGAAGCTCACCATTTTCTTCTTACAGTGATCCCCTCCAGTTCTGACAACATTTTGTCAGAACTGAAATATATCAGTTGCTGTCAGTTATATATCAGTTGCTGTCAGTTATAGCTGAGAGGAGAACTGATGTGTCCATGTTTCCCTATGGCTGACGTGGACGATGTTACAGTTTAACAGTGTGCTGACCAGGAAGTAATAGCCATTTTCAAAATAGAGGACGGAGAATTCCATTGATCACGGTGGACAAACAGGACGCAGGAGAGGAAAAGTAGATTGAGGAGTAAACTACACAGGAGGCAAGTATGACTTGTGTATGTTTATTTTGACTTTTAATCTTCAGTTCAGGTTTTCTTTAAAGAAAACCTGAACTGAAAATTAAAAGTCAAAATAAGTATACACAAGTCATACTTACCTTCCATGTAGTCTACTCCTCAGTGTCTTTCTCCTGTCTCGCGTCCTGTTTGTTCACTGTGATCAAGGGAATTTTCCGTCCTCCATTTTGAAAATGGCCGTTACCCATAACAGCTTTCTGGTCAGTACACAGTTAAACTGTAACATCGCCCACTTGAGCCATAGGGAAACATAGACATTACCTGGTACATCAGTTTTCCTCTCAGCTATAACTGACAGCAACTGATATTTTACTGACAGCAACTGATATATTTCAGATCTGACAAAATATTGTCAGTACTGGAAGGGATCATTGTCAGAAGAAAATGGTGAGCTTCTGAGAGGAACTGATGGCAAGGTAACTATGTAATGTTCATTTGAAGTTACCTCATGTGTTTATTTTAAATAATTTTACTCAGTACAGGTTCTCTTTAAGCTTTTACAAGGGGGAAAAGCAAAAAAACCATAAGTCCTTTTTGGGGTCATCCACTTCACCCCTCCACAAACTTGGATTGTATAGAAAGGATTTTGAAAAAACTCGTACAACGTCTTCAAAGTACAAAAATATCAAAAGATTTTATTGACATAAATTTCCAAGAGCATTTTTGCCTTTTGTTATATTGCATTAAGTTGATGAGTGAAGTACATGTCTGTGCTATATACTTCGTATTTGAAGCACCTGCAAGGAATTTCTCACAGAGAATTTTAATGGAATTTTTTGGAAATTTATGTCAATAAAATCTTTTGATATTTTTGTACTTTGAAGACGTTGTACGAGTTTTTTCAAAATCCTTTCTATACAATCCAAATTAGTGAATGCAAGCCAGGCCTAGATGACAGTCAGGACAGAGGCCAGCTGTTGTAACGCGGGGATGAAGCAGGTATGGTGGGGGGAAGGGGGCTTTGAAAGAGTGAGAATAATATCGAATAGGAGAGAGAGAGAGAGAGAGAGAGAGATAATTTGTGTGTCTGTGTGTGTGTGTACAAAGTGTGTGTGTGTGTGTGTGTGTACAAAATGTGTGTGTGTGTGTGTGTGTGTACAAAGTGTGTGTGTGTGTGTGTGTGTGTGTGTGTGTGTGTGTGTACAAAGTGTGTGTGTGTGTGTGTGTGTGTGTGTGTGTGTACAAAGTGTGTGTGTGTGTGTACAAAGTGTGTGTGTGTGTGTGTACAAAGTGTGTGTGTGTGTGTGTGTGTGTGTGTGTGTGTGTGTGTGTGTGTGTGTGTGTACAAAGTGTGTGTGTGTGTACAAAGTTTGTGTGTGTGTGTGTACAAAGTTTGTGTGTGTGTGTACAAAGTGTGTGTGTGTGTACAAAGTGTACAAAATGTGAGTGTGTGTACAAAGTGTGTGTGTGTACAAAGTGTGTGTGTGTGTGTGTGTGTGTGTGTGTGTGTGTACAAATGGTGTGTGTGTGTGTACAAAGTGTGTGTGTACAGAGTGTGTGGGTGTGTGTACAAAGTGTGCATGCGTGTACAAAGTGTGTGTGTGTGTACAAAGTGTGTGTGTGTGTGTGTGTGTGTGTGTGTGTGTGTGTGTGTGTGTGTGTGTGTGTGTGTGTGTGTGTGTGTGTGTGTACAAGACACTTGTATGGAGTGGACACCGCTACATCCCACCAAAATCCACGACAGTGCACGACCTGGTTAGCAAGTCCAAAAGTCACAAGAAGGAGAAATGGTCCGCACTTGTCAGTGAAGATTTCCTTTATTAATGGACATATCCAAGAACATCCAGGGCAAACATCACATAGCTGACATGTTTCGGACTAACCGTCCTTAATCATAGCTAACAAACAAATAACCATCTAGACATATATGTAGGAGTATGTGTGTAGGATGCCCGCCCATGATCCCGCCCTGCCGGGGAGGAGTCAATTTGGGCTTGAATGCAAAATTAAAACACATATACAAATATACAAGAATAAAAATGCATAAAATGCAGAATAAAAACAGTGAACGGCGTTCTCAAATGCTGACCTATAAGGACTAATTCTACAAAGTCAAAACAATTTCTCATAAAAATAGAGATAAGAATTAAGTAATAGTGGCAAGGTCCCATCTGGCATTTAAACCATATGGAGTTCTAGTATTTAATTCGAAAATCCACATGGCTTCCCTTCGCAATAATCTTTTATGTAGATCTCCACCTCTATAAGATGGAGTGACTCTCTCGATACCACAGAAAGAAAAGCTAGTCATATCTCCCCCATGGACCTCTCGGAAATGTTTCGCCACATTGCTGATTTTTGAGGTATGCCAGCCCGCACCCAGATAATGTTCCGCTATCCTCTCTCTCAAGGGCCGGATAGTGCACCCCACATATTGCAGGGAACATATCCCGCAAGTAATGAGGTACACAACATGTTTAGTGCCACCCACAATTAATAAATTGTTTAATATTAAAGCTGCGGCCCACTGAGAGAGAGACAGCAACCTTGGTTTTGCTGTGTACTCGGCAATATTTGCAGGTCGAGATGCCACACTTGTGAGAACCAACAGTCGACAACCAATTCTTATCTACTGGCCTGGAATTAAATAAACTAGGGGACAAAACCTGTCCCAAAGTTGGGGCTCTTCTACTTGAGAACCTAACACCATCTTTCATTACTGGCATGAGACCGCCATCCGCCTGCAGGACTGGAAGATACCTGGTGATAATATCAATAACTTTCTTATATTCGGATGAGTACATGGTCACAAAGGTTGGTCTAGGGGGTCCCTGTTGGCGGGGTTCTGGCGGATTTACGAGGTCCATTCTGGACCTTCTAGTTACCCTAGTTCTACCCCGCTTGATACACCAACCTGGATACCCCCTCGCCTTAAGGCGAGCCTCTACCATATCCAGTTCTTGCTCTAATTCGCATGGGTCAGAGCAATTTCGCTTAGCCCTTACGAACTCGCCCACAGGTATACCGCGTATGGTATGACCGGGATGGCAACTATCTGCCCTCAAAAGAGTGTTGCCACTACATGGTTTCCTATAGGTGGAGGTTACAATAATGCCCCGACTGGGATCGCCCCTCAGAGTGAGATCTAGATAACTAATGGAGTCTTTACTGGCAGAATGGGTGAACTGGAGGTTCTGGTTGTTACTATCAAAGTAATCAAAGTAATCAACCAGAGATCTTACCCCCGAAGTGTACAAAGTGTATGTGTGTACATCTGTGTGTTAGTGTGTGTGTACAGAGTGTGTGGGTGTGTGTACAAAGTGTGCATGCGTGTACAAAGTGTGTGTGTGTGTGTGTGTGTACAAAGTGTGTGTGTGTACAAAGTGTGTGTGTGTGTGTGTGTGTACAAAGTGTGTGTGTGTGTACAAAGTGTATGTGTGTACATCTGTGTGTTAGTGTGTGTGTGTGTGTACAGAGTGTGTGTGTATGTACAGTGTGAGTGTGTATGTACAGTGTGAGTGTGTGAGTGTGTGTGTGTGTGTGGGGGGGGGGGGGGTGCTCTTTGGAATTTCAGCCTTTGGTGCTGGAGAGCCTTGTCCCGGCCCTGTTGCTAAGCAAAGTACAACGTAACTGAAGGGTATCACTGGGTGTTGAGATGATTAATACCAGTGAGCAGTGAGCAGAATACAACCTAACTGAAGGGTATCACTGCCAAATGAGATGAATAATACCAGTGAGCAGTGAGCACAGTACAACGTAACTGAAGGGTATCACTGCCAAATGAGATGAATAATACCAGTGAGCAGTGAGCAGAATACAACCTAACTGAAGGGTATCACTGCCAAATGAGATGAATAATACCAGTGAGCAGTGAGCACAGTACAACGTAACTGAAGGGTATCCCTGCCAAATGAGATGAATAATACCAGTGAACAGTGAGCACAGTACACAATGTCACTCATGAAACTTACTGAATGAACAGCACTGGCAGTGGCAGTGTTGACTGTCTGTAAGTAGTAGCTGACGTGCAGTGGCGTCCCTACTATAGAGCGGAGGGGGGCGTGGCGCACCGGGTGTCAGACACCCTGGGGGGTGTCGCCACGACCCCCCACAGCAGCACAGCAGGAGGGGGAAGCAGGGTTAGAAGGAGGGGCTGTGGAGGCAACGATGGGGAGGGGGGACATATCCCCCCTCCCTCACCTGGGACCCCTCTTTTGCCTCTCTCTCCCCCTCCAGAATAGCGGCGACAAGTGTGGGGTGGCCGGAGGCGTATGGACAATTACCTGATTTCCGCGTTCCAAGCGTGGAGTGCAGCGTCTCCGTCTTCAATGCCGCCCACTGTGCTTCCTAATTAGCGGAAGCACAGTGGACGGCATTGGAGGCAGAGACCTGTAACGTCATGATGCTTGGATCGCGGAGATTAGGTGAGTAATTCTCTGTACGCCTCCGGCCGCCCCGCACTTGTCGCCGCTATTCTGGAGGGGGTGAGAAAGACAGAAGGAGGGGTCTCAGGTGAGGGACCCCTCCACAGCCCATCCAGCTAGCCCTGCTTCCCACTCCTGGGGCACCTACACTGGGGGCAACTATACTAGCTTACTGGGGGCAACTATACTAGCTTACTGGGAGCAACTATACTAGCCATACTGGGGGCAACTATACTAGCTTACTGGGGGCAACTATACTAGCTTACTGGGGGCAACTATACTAGCCATATTGGGAGCAACTATACTAGCCATACTGGGGGCAACTATACTAGCCATACTGGGGGCAACTATACTAGCTTACTGGGGGCAACTATACTAGCTTACTGGGGCAACTATACTAGCTATACTGGGAGCAACTAAACTATACTAGCTATACTGGGGGCAACTAAACTATACTAGCTATACTGGGGGCAACTATACTGGCTGGGACAACTATACTAGCTATACTGGCTGGGACAACTATACTAGCTATACTGGCTGGGGCAACTATACTAGCTATACTGGGGGCAGCTATCCTGGCTGGGGGCAACTATACTAGCTATACTGTCTGGGGGCAACTATACTAGCTATACAGGCTGGGGGAGACCATACTAGCTATACTGGGGCAACTATACTAACTATACTGGGGCAACTACCGGGAGTGCAGAATTATTAGGCAAGTTGTATTTTTGAGGAATAATTTTATTATTGAACAACAACCATGTTCTCAATGAACCCAAAAAACTCATTAATATCAAAGCTGAATATTTTTGAAAGTAGTTTTTAGTTTGTTTTTAGTTTTAGCTATTTTAGGGGGATATCTGTGTGTGCAGGTGACTATTACTGTGCATAATTATTAGGCAACTTAACAAAAAACAAATATATACCGATTTCAATTATTTATTTTTACCAGTGAAACCAATATAACATGTCAACATTCACAAATATACATTTCTGACATTCAAAAACAAAACAAAAACAAATCAGTCACCAATATAGCCACCTTTCTTTGCAAGGACACTCAAAAGCCTGCCATCCATGGATTCTGTCAGTGTTTTGATCTGTTCACCATCAACATTGCGTGCAGCAGCAACCACAGCCTCCCAGACACTGTTCAGAGAGGTGTACTGTTTTCCCTCCTTGTAAATCTCACATTTTATGATGGACCACAGGTTCTCAATGGGGTTCAGATCTGGTGAACAAGGAGGCCATGTCATTAGTTTTTCTTCTTTTATACCCTTTCTTGCCAGCCACGCTGTGGAGTACTTGGACGCGTGTGATGGAGCATTGTCCTGCATGAAAATCATGTTTTTCTTGAAAGATGCAGACTTCTTCCTGTACCACTGCTTGAAGAAGGTGTCTTGGACTGGGAGTTGAGCTTGACTCCATCCTCAACCCGAAAAGGCCCCACAAGCTCATCTTTGATGATACCAGCCCAAACCAGTACTCCACCTCCACCTTGCTGGCGTCTGAGTCGGACTGGAGCTCTCTGCCCTTTACCAATCCAGCCATGGGCCCATCCATCTGGCCCATCAAGACTCACTCTCATTTCATCAGTCCATAACACCATAGAAAAAACAGTCTTGAGATATTTCTTGGCCGAGTTTTGACGTTTCAGCTTGTGTGTCTTGTTCAGTGGTGGTCATCTTTCAGCCTTTCTTACCTTGGCCATGTCTCTGAGTATTGCACACCTTGTGCTTTTGGGCACTCCAGTGATGTTGCAGCTCTGAAATATGGGCAAACTGGTGGCAAGTGGCATCTTGGCAGCTGCACGCTTGACTTTTCTCAGCTCATGGGCAGTTATTTTGCGCCTTGGTTTTTCCACACGCTTCTTGCGACCCTGTTGACTATTTTGAATTAAGCGCTTGATTGTTCGATGATCACGCTTCAGAAGCTTTGCAATTTTAAGAGTGCTGCATCCCTCTGCAAGATATCTCACTATTTTTGACTTTTCTAAACCTGTCAAGTCCTTCTTTTGACCCATTTTGCCAAAGGAAAGGAAGTTGCCTAATAATTATGCACACATGATATAGGGTGTTGATGTCATTAGACCACACCCCTTTTCATTACAGAGATGCACATCACCTAATATGCTTAATTGGTAGTAGGCTTTCGAGCCTATACAGCTTGGAGTAAGACAACATGCATAAAAAGGATAGGAGCGCTCTCTGGTGCATTAACTTTTTTAATTTTGCTTCTTGCACAAAGATAATAAATAAAACTCACAATGTTCAATTTGAATTAAAAGTGTTCGGATCCATTAGATCACCATTACTACTGGCCATAGTGTGGAGGCGACCAGATCGGTGACATAACATCTTGGACACGGTGATATAACATATTGTGATGAGCTTTTAATTCAAATTGAACATTGTGAGTTTTATTTATTATCTTTGTGCAAGAAGCAAAATTAAAAAAGTTAATGCACCAGAGAGCGCTACTTTTCTTTTTTATTTTCTATGTTTTCACCAGCACCGTTTACCACAATCCCAAAGTAAACAAGGAGCAGCACTCATTGGTGGCTTAACAAGTACTTTTGGTGACACTACCTCGCTGAGCGCAGTGGAATAACTGAATTGTTGATGCATAAAGAGGATGATGTGGTCAAAATACTCATTTGCCTAATAATTCTGCACTCCCTGTATACTAACTTCATTGGGGGCAACTATACTAGCTATACTGTGGGCAACTGTACTAGCTATACTGGGGGCAACTATATTACCTACACTAAGGTCAACTATACTAGCTATATTGGGGGCAACTATACTAGCTATACTGGGGCAATGGCAGCGCCATTCTCCAAGCACCCCTAAAGCACCCCCCAGCGTGAACTGACTTTCGGCATCTAATAGACGCCGTGTCAGTTCACTGACAGCAGCAGCCTACAGCTGCGGCAGAGCAGGGCTACAGTAAAATGGCGTCTGAAGCCCTGCTCTGGAGACTTTGAGTCTGCAGTGCAGGGCTTTGGGCGCCATTTTCCCATAGCCCTGCTCTAAGCGCAGGAGTTTCAGTTGCTGGCTGGCTGCAGAGGATTGTGGGAGCTGCGCCGGACGGAGGTCTGCTGCTGCTTCAGGTGAATAAATGTTTTTTTTTTTAATTTATATTAGCAGGTGTATCGACTGTTCTAGCCAGGTCTGCTACATGATTGAAGTGTTTTCTGGCCAGGTCGGCCACATGATTGCATGTATTTTCAGGTCAAATCTTCCACACGATTGCATGTATTTTCTGGTCAGGTCTGCCACATGATTGCACTTATTTTCTGGTCAGGTCTGCCACATGATTGCACGTATTTTCTGGTCAAATCTTCCACATGATTGGATTTATTTTCTGGTCAAATCTTCCACATAATTGCATGTATTTTCTGGTCAAATCTTTCACATGCTGGCATGTATTTTCTGGCCAGGTCTGCTACATGATTGAAGTGTTTTCTGGCCACGTCTGCCACATGATTGCATGTATTTTCTGGTCAAAAGTTCTACATGATTGCATGTATTTTCTGATCAAATCTGCCGACATGATTGCATGTATTTTCTGGCCAGGTCTGCTACATGATTGAAGTGTTTTCTGGCCAGGTTTGCTACGTGATTGTATGCATTTTCTGGTCAGGTCTGCTACATGATTGAAGTGGTTTCTGGCCAGGTCTGCCACGATTGCATGTATTTTCTGAGCAAATCTGCCACCATGATTGCATGTATTTTCTAGGCAAATCTACCGCCATGATTGCATTTATTTTCTGGGCAAATCTACTCACTTTACGTGTATTTTCTTGAGAAAACCTGCACAATTATGTGAATTTTCTGGGAAAAGCCTCACCAAAACTTGGGCCCACTGTCTTTACGTTGCACTTTTAAAGGGAACCCGAGGTGAGAATAATATTGAGGCTGCCATATTTATCTCCTTTTAAGCAATGCCAGTTGCCTGGCTGCTGTGCTGGTCCTCTGCCTCTAATTCTTTCAACCATAGATCCTGAACAAGCATGCAGCAGGTCAGGGGTTTCTGACAATATTGTCAGAACTGACGAGATTAGTTGCATGCTTGTTTCTGGTGTAATTCAGTTCACTACTGCAGCCAAATAGATCAGCAGGGCTCCCTATTCTTAGCGGTAACCCCGTGCTGGACACGGGGTAAGCCGCCGGAGGGTGCCGCTCAGGCCCTGCTGGGGCGATTTTCATAATTTTTTTTTTGCTGGACGCAGCTAGCACTTTGCTAGCTGCGCCAGCACTCTGATCGCCGCCGGCCCGCGCCCGATCGCCGCTATGTGTTGCGGCGCACGCCCCCCCCCCAGACCCCGTGCGCTGCCTGGCCAATCAGTGCCAGGCAGCGCCGAGGGGTGGATCGGGACTCCCAATGACGTCCCGACGTCGCTGACGTCGCTGACGTCATCCCGCCCTGTCACCATGGCGACGGGGGAAGCCCTCCAGGAAATCCCGTTCTTTGAACGGGATTTCCGGATCGGAGATCACCGAAGGCGATCGAAGCGGGCGGGGGGATGCCGCTGAGCAGTGGCTATCATGTAGCGAGCCCCGGGCTCGCTACATGATTTAAAAAAAATAAAATAAAAAAAACTGCTGCGCTGCCCCCTGGTGGAATTTTTCATACCGCCAGGGGGGTTAAAAGGAAATAAATATGGCAGCCTCCATATCACTCTCATCCCGGGTTCACTTTAAATTAGTTAGCTCCGCCCTCATCTGGTCATTTTTCACCGCAGTGCACTTTGCGCGCCGCAGGTTATAGCCACACCCATTTTTTTTTGGGGGGGGGAGGTGTCTTTTAATACCCAACACCGGGTGTCAAATGCCCTAGGTACGCCACTGCTGACGTGTATGACTGGCTAGCTGAATGCAAGTAAGCAGTACACTCTGAACCTGCCTGCCTGCCTGCACTACACACTAATCACCAGTACACTCTGACTACACCGACTACAGCAATGACTCACTGGCTAGCTACCTAAATACACCTGACAAGTACAATATAAGAGCACTGTTAGGAGTAAAAACGCTGGGTTTTGACACAGAAAACACGCTTGCTGAAGGAACAATGGCCTGGAGATGATCCTCTCAGTACCAGAGTCTAGCAAGGACGGAGCTTTTCCATCATGGCCGCCACTTTATATGCAGGAGGGGAGGGCATAGCCTCCTATGATTGGTTGCTAGGGCCTGGCTGATTGGCCCAGGTAAGTCACTTCTGCCTACTTCCGCTAATCACGACCTAACCACGGCTTCTGCGCCATTTTCACGAGCGTGAATGCGTTCATTCACGGTCTGCCGAAGCGGATTTTAGTGAATGAAAATTGATCCACGGCGACGAATACCCGTGGCGGATAGCTGAAAAATAGTCGTGAAATTACGCCAAGTCGTGATCACGACCTCCATCCGAACATCACTGTGCGTTACCCCCATCGAGCCCGTGTCCCCTATTATATGCTTATACTACATATTCTATACATTCCATTCTGAATTGTATTATTAGATTGTATGAATTCAATACACTTTCAGACATCTTGACCTGCTGTATATAGCAGTTTTAATTGTTTTTATCTTTTGATACGTACTAATAAAGATTTGATATTTTGGAGAACACAGTTTTGACTCTATATTTTGTTGCCATATGGATGGCTTTCTCTTTTCTGTATATCAGTGCTGTCCAACTTCGCGGGCATGGAGGGCCGTTTTTTTTCCAGACCACATGGTGGAGGGTCGGCAGACTCCCCCCTCCCCCCAACAACCGCAATGTTACTTTTTTGACTCATTTGTTGTGTTATTGCAGTTAGTACACAGGTCAGTGAATGGGAACACAATTTTCACTACAGTTCTTCTTTAAAGCAAACCTGAACTGAAAATTAAAAGTCAAAATAAACATACACATATCATAATTACATCCCGTTTAGTCTACTCATCATCTCTTTCGCCTCTCCTACATCCTGTTTGTGCGCTGTGATCAATGTAATTCTCCGTCCTCCATTTTGAAAATGGCCATCAACGCATAACAGTTTTCTGGTCAGCACACTGTTAAACTGTAATATCGCCCACTTGAGCCATAAGGATACATGGACATTTACTTGCACATCAGTTGTCCTTTCACTTTTAACTGAAAGCAACTGATATATAACTGACAGCAAGGGATATAGTTCAGTTCTAACAAAATGTACCAGCAACTTCATATGCGAGTGCTGCATTAGACTGGTTCATTTCTGAGCGGCCTTTCACACTGGGACGGTGCGGTGTGGTATTTGTACCGCACCACAACGCGGGACAATGAAAGTGCGACGGTCACGGGCAAAGGGCAATGCAACAGAAGTGATGTTTTCTCCGCATCCCCAACGCGAGGGAAAACCTACATTTCCGTGCAGTTCTGCTGCCACCTGCGACGATGTGGGGCAAACCGAAAGTCATGTAAATCTATGGCGACACGTGTGTTAAAATGCCTGCTGTATGTTTTAAGTGTTGTGCATGCGCGGAAGTGTATTTTAGCAATACATTTCTGTGCACGTGATCACTTCGACCACAGGGAGTGAGCGTCACTTCCTGCTTGGCGGGGATTACAGCGTACTAACGCAGTTTCCCAAAGGCCTGTTTTGGGCGGTGCGGCCCCTGGGCTGCACTGCACTGCTGCTGCCAATCCCCAGAGTGAAACCAGTTTGAAGCTACATACACACGTGCGATAAAAGTTGTCCGAAATTTCCAATAACAGTCGTTACAGCCGACGATCGTTATCTGTGTACAGCAACTGCCGACAGATGTTGTACACAGCAGGGAAAGGCAGCGCTACTTTAGGACAAGGACAAACTGCATCCCAATGATTCGCTGCATGAGTGTGCAGAGACTACTTATAGGCAACATGCACACCCTGCATTCAGATCTGATGTACCATATTACCACTACACAGGGGCGTAGCAATAGGGGTTGCAGAGGTTGCGACCGCATCAGGTCCCTTGGGCCAGAGGGGCCCCGAAGGGCCCTCCCTCAACTTCAGTGTTAACTCTCTATTGGTCCTGTGCTCATAATAATCATTTCCATAGATACTTTGAATGGCAGTATTCATTAACAAACTGTTCCCCATCCCCTTCTTGCACCTCTGACACTGTAGTAGCCATTGGCAGGTTTTGGAGCACCGTATCAATTGTTATGTATATCGTGCTTGTTGGTGGGGGGCCCCAATGTAAAACTTGCATTGGGGCTCAGAGCTCCTTAGCTACGCCACTGACTGTTGGAGGATGTTGGGTTCCATAATAATTTGCATGCAAATGACCAAGAACTTGATCCTCCCACAACAAATGAGGTCATCCTCTGCAGGAGGGGCTGATAGATATTGCCCGAGTGTGATTGTTCGCATTGCTTTTTCACAAGCCCCGCCTACCTTTTGAAGCCACTCCGTCATCCACCAGTCACCATCCCTCCATAGCAATAGAACACATCGCTAGCCTCAAGGCTAGGTATATGTCTGTACAGCATCGTTCCAGAAATTGTTGCCCGAAGGATCGTTTCTTGATCCCAGACAGCTTGAGATGCATGACATTTCCATCAACTTAAAATTGTTAGCATCTCTTTGTCCATCCCTGGTAAAGAGATGGCTTCACATGTTGAGGTGAGTGTGAGAGTGTGAGAGTGTGAGAGTGTGAGAGTGTGAGAGTGTGAGTGTGAGTGTGAGTGTGAGTGTGAGTGTGTAGGGGGGGAGGAATGTGGGGGAGGTTCTGCTTGAGATAACCACCATAACCACAAGGTATCAAATTTAGCCACTATGGCCATCAAATAATAAATGCAGCAAATCTTACCTCTGACACATGAGATGCAGACAAGAGTTACCTACCACACTTAAAATGCGGCAAATGTTGCCTCCGACACATGAAATGTGCCAAACATTACCTTCGACACATGTTAAATACGCAGCTCTGGCCAAGCGTATACTTCTTTGCGGGCTGGATTTGATGATGGAAAGGTGGCTCACTCCTCTCTAGAGATGAGCTTAATGACGTAATTACGATTTCGCGAAATTTCGCGTAATTAGTGTAATTACGATTATGGCCGTAAGTACATAATCGTAATGAAGAAGGATTTCGCGAAATTTCGCGTAACCGTAATTTTCGCATTACATTGGGTATTACAAAATTAATGCGTATGGCCATGCTCCCAAGCGGAAAATTTGACGCATAGATCAATGTTAGGTAGCCGCCGACTTTAAGGGTTAATAGCAAAGCCCCCTTAAATGCTAAGAGCCTCAAATTTGGAGAATATATTAAGGAGATTGTAACGATTGCGGAATCGTCTCCGTGGTCAGCGCACCAGACCTGCGCTGACGCGGCGGATTTCCTCCACAAGCGTATAATTGAGGACACCCAGGCTAGGTGCTATGCACCTGCAGAGGAAAATTCCTGTCGGCAGGTGGAGCTGTGGAGTGCAGAGGAACAGCTCCTCTGCCCTACCACACACGCCAGACAGGAATTGTACGAAGGGAAGAAACGCAATCGCAAGAGAAGCGATTGAAAGTGAGCACAGAGACAGATTGTGTGTGTGTGCATAAAATTAGTCGCCAACCCGCGACTGTGCACACACCACAGCAGATAAGAAACAGGAACGCGATCGCGAGAGGTGCGATCGCCAGACGTGACACAAGGTACAGCAAGGCGGAGCACGAGAGTAGCAAAGGCACAGCAAATAATACAATAAGGAAATACGGAAAATAACAAATGCTAGCTAACCGCGAACACCGCACTCATTCGCAACAGTGCACGCGGTTATGCGCGGTCTCCACGTGATAAGCACAATAGAGACAAGCACGCCTAACTAACCATTAACAGACAAACACGAAACAGAGAACGCGAGCGCTTGCTTAACGGTTACCTCACCGAGCCTACAGCAAGCGTTTTGAATCAGACAAGACAGACACACGAAAACAGGGACAAGCGAGAGATAGGATCCACAGCACTAGCGAAAAGTGGCTAGCGAGATCCAAGTACAGAGTAGCAGAACAGAAGGATCCCCAGCGCTAGCGAAAAGTGGCTAGCGCGATCCCAGAAGACAGAACAGAAGGATCCCCAGCGCTAGCAAAAAGTAGCTAGAGCGATCCCAGAAGACAGAACAGAAGGATCCCCAGCGCTAGCAAAAAGTAGCTAGCACGATCCCAGAAGACAGAACAGAAGGATCCCCAGCGCTAGCAAAAAGTAGCTAGCACGATCCCAGGAGACAGAACAGAAGGATCCCCAGCGCTAGCGAAAAGTGGCTAGCGCGATCCCAGGAGACAGAACAGAAGGATCCAAACACACGGCAGACAGAACAGATGAGGTAGGCAGAAACAACCGCTGTTCCAACCTACACTCCAGACTCAATCAGAAGGATCCACAGCCGCTAACGCTAGGGCTTGTGCGATCCAAACACAAGACAGACGGAACAGGCAAAACAGATAATACAACCTGACTGGACTAGAAGGGGAGCCTAAAGCAACCCCCAGGAATTAACTATACTAGATAGCAATGGCTGACACTCCAGCAGTGTCCATCAGGAACAGACCATGGAAGGGAAATGTCCAGCAAAGCATTCTGGGAGCAGAATGCTTTTATAGTGCTAGTCATCAAAAGAAGGCAGGTAACGGATTTGCATGACTAATGTATGCAAATTCCTCAGCAACACAAGCTGCAGAACTGACAGAAAGTCTCTCTGAAAGAGACCTGCAGAATGCAGACGTGAACAGTGGTCAAAACGCTGCCTGTCTGCACAGGCAGCTGAGCAGATTCTCACAGTACCCCCCCTTCTAGGGTCGAATTCCAGACGACCCTCAAAACTGATATCTCCAAACCATTCTAACAGAAGACTCATGAAGGTCGGGGCAGCCCGACAAGGTCCAATTCCAGAGTCAGTCCACCCGAAACCGACCTCATCGGAAACAGAAGCCACCGAAACATGCCCATCAGTACTACCAGTCTCAGTATAACACCCATCAGGACTGTGAACGCCAGAGAAGAAGCCATCGACACCCTCCAGACAATACCCACCACCTTCCAAGGAGCGTCCGAAAATACCAAACCTGCCACAATACCTGTTCGAAGTGTCCCTTACAACACAAAAGCCACCGTTGATCTTATCCAGGGTACCAAGCAAAATCTCTCCCGGAATCTCCCAGAACCTTTTGAAGCTCCACAGAGATCCCAAGAGGGTAGAACAATCACCAGGCTCACATGGAGAATTACCAAGAACCCCCACGGAACCAATGACAATTCCGGATTCAGAATTACGAGGACACCCATCAAGATCAAGACTTTCAGGGACCACTTCTGGGCATGTAAGCAGGCAGGCCATATCAGAGCATGTCTCCACCGAGGAAGCATCTGAGTACGCTGGTAACCGAGGCACACTTGGGCTTTCTGGGTCACAGAGCACACTGGGGTACACCAGCACAGGAGAAACCTCAGGACATGTCGGGGAACTGCCAACCTCAGAGTCCGGCACGTCAAGACCAAAACCAGTACCGGGCAAAGAATCATCATGAGTGGAGGTCACAGGCACTGGACTTTCAAAAGAAGACTCGGATACAAATTCAGAAATTTCCGTGACAATAATATCATCATTGACTACACAGGCATGAAGCTCCATCAGAGCTGAAAAGGTAGCCAGCAAGGCAGCAATGCCTACTGAAGTGGGCAACACCTCAGAAGGACTTGGGGGGCAGGAGACGTCTCCTACAAGTTCTGCACCCTTTGGGAGGAACTCGGAGATCTCCAGGAGGTCAGACAGGACCTCAGGAACATCCTTTTTCAAGTTTCCTAAGAAGGATTCTGAACTATCCATGTTACAGGGCAAGGCTTGAACTTTATTTTGTGAACCGGGCAGATGTCCCAGGGAAGGTTCCACCATAAACTGAGACTGAATTTCATCATCAAGACAGGGATACACAGAAATATCTAGTGAAACTAACTCTGGCTTTCTGAGTTTCGTTTCACTGCAGGGAAATTCCTCCATAGCAGTCAAACCAGACTGCAATTCCAAAATAGCAGAGAAACAGGTAACAATGGTTGCAATACCTAGACGAGCCTCTAGGGACACTGCAGGACATTTTAAACAAGGTAATATTGACTCATCCAGATTACTGAGTGGAGAGTCAGTACTTACTTCAGAATCAGACTCGCAAATGTCAATGCGAGTGGACATAATGTCTTTATTCATGATACAGGGCAGGCTCAGAGACACCTTCTCTGGACAGAGCAAAGGTGCTTCAGTATCAGGTTTACAAAACCAAAGTGCTGTCTCACTCTTAGACTCGGGTAACGATGTCGAATCCGAGGAGACAGAACGCAAAATTTGCGAATCCACAATCGCTTTAGGTTGCGAAACCGAACACTCCAAAGACAGGGATTCTGAGGTCTCCAGGCTGGATTGCTGGATCTCAGAAACGCCAGCTGACAATGTATCTTTACAAACGTCACCTGAATGACGTACACGTAATTCATTCAGAATCATTTTCCACATACAAATCAGCGGACTTACAAAGTCAAATTCACACCCCTTTTTTTCTCTTAAGGCGGAAGCATAACTTATACATGCTCTCAAGACAGATTCACTTCTGGCAATGTAGTACTCACAAAACGACTCTGAATCGTTCTCCAATTCATACACCAACGCTTCGAGCTGTTTTTTCTGGAACGGGGGCTCCCATTCACACCTGACTAGGTCTGAGCATTCATACTGAACAATGTTAGGGGAAGTTGTGACAACAACATGAGGAATCATATTAATTTTACTCTTGAAACTGCATCGTTTGGGAATTTTCCCCATAGCGAGATCATAGATGGAGGATCTTAAAGTAGTACTGAGAGAAGATCTGTTTTTACATGGCAAGGGATCCCACAAATCATTGACAAAGCTGACACACTCACGCCGATCACAATCGACAGGAACATCTGAGAAACCGGCATCAGATCGCACAGATTTAACCTCTAAACAAACGGGAAAAACTCCATCAGAATTCGCGCAGGTGTCCACAGTCGAGGCACACCCATTCATTTCAGGTCGCACAGTGTCCAAACTCACTTGCTTTACCCCAGAAAGACAGGAATAATCATGTGACAATGGTGTCTCTTTATTGGAAATAATTGGTTGGTGTGTGTGCAATTCGTCCAAAATAGTCTGCCACACATAAATCACCAGATCCACATCACACTCATCACATTCATCAAAATCGATCAAAAGGTACATAGAGTCGAGACAATCATTCAGGTCATCCGCGCTCTTTGCGATATAAAAATCGCAAAAGGCTTTCCAATCGAAATCAAACTCTTCCAACAAGGCCCCAATCTCCCATGAGGCAAATGGCGGTTCAAACAACCCAGTATCTAGGTAATCTCCATATGGGTTGGGGTCAGGAACGAGGACAGACTTTTTAACTGCTTTAATGTAGTGTGCGATCCTACCTATAATAGGATCCACATATGCCTTTGCCTCAGGCAATGACATCTAAACAAAATCGAAGGTTCCCTCTGCCCTGGGAATTTTGGTTTGGCTGGACATTCTGTAACGATTGCGGAATCGTCTCCGTGGTCAGCGCACCAGACGCGGCGGATTTCCTCCACAAGCGTATAATTGAGGACACCCAGGCTAGGTGCTATGCACCTGCAGAGGGAAATTCCTGTCGGCAGGTGGAGCTGTGGAGTGCAGAGGAACAGCTCCTCTGCCCTACCACACACGCCAGACAGGAATTGTACGAAGGGAAGAAACGCAATCGCAAGAGAAGCGATTGAAAGTGAGCACAGAGACAGATTGTGTGTGTGTGCATAAAATTAGTCGTCAACCCGCGACTGTGCACACACCACAGCAGATAAGAAACAGGAACGCGATCGCGAGAGGTGCGATCGCCAGACGTGACACAAGGTACAGCAAGGCGGAGCACGAGAGTAGCAAAGGCACAGCAAATAATACAATAAGGAAATACGGAAAATAACAAATGCTAGCTAACCGCGAACACCGCACTCATTCGCAACAGTGCACGCGGTTATGCGCGGTCTCCACGTGATAAGCACAATAGAGACAAGCACGCCTAACTAACCATTAACAGACAAACACGAAACAGAGAACGCGAGCGCTTGCTTAACGGTTACCTCACCGAGCCTACAGCAAGCGTTTCGAATCAGACAAGACAGACACACGAAAACAGGGACAAGCGAGAGATAGGATCCACAGCACTAGCGAAAAGTGGCTAGCGAGATCCAAGTACAGAGTAGCAGAACAGAAGGATCCCCAGCGCTAGCGAAAAGTGGCTAGCGCGATCCCAGAAGACAGAACAGAAGGATCCCCAGCGCTAGCAAAAAGTAGCTAGAGCGATCCCAGAAGACAGAACAGAAGGATCCCCAGCGCTAGCAAAAAGTAGCTAGCACGATCCCAGGAGACAGAACAGAAGGATCCCCAGCGCCAGCGAAAAGTGGCTAGCGCGATCCCAGGAGACAGAACAGAAGGATCCAAACACACGGCAGACAGAACAGATGAGGTAGGCAGAAACAACCGCTGTTCCAACCTACACTCCAGACTCAATCAGAAGGATCCACAGCCGCTAACGCTAGGGCTTGTGCGATCCAAACACAAGACAGACGGAACAGGCAAAACAGATAATACAACCTGACTGGACTAGAAGGGGAGCCTAAAGCAACCCCCAGGAATTAACTATACTAGATAGCAATGGCTGACACTCCAGCAGTGTCCATCAGGAACAGACCATGGAAGGGAAATGTCCAGCAAAGCATTCTGGGAGCAGAATGCTTTTATAGTGCTAGTCATCAAAAGAAGGCAGGTAACGGATTTGCATGACTAATGTATGCAAATTCCTCAGCAACACAAGCTGCAGAACTGACAGAAAGTCTCTCTTAAAGAGACCTGCAGAATGCAGACGTGAACAGTGGTCAAAACGCTGCCTGTCTGCACAGGCAGCTGAGCAGATTCTCACAGAGATCAGGAGGAATAAGAGGAAATTTTTTTTTGCTATTAACCGTTAAAGTCGGCGGGTTTTTAAATGTATACATTTTTACTTTGAAACTTTAACATCGATTTTCTCAAAAACTATAAGGTCTTTTTGAAAAAAAAAATTTTCCTCTTATTCCTCCTGATCTCCTTAATATAATCTCCAAATTTGAGGCTCTTAGCATTTAAGGGGGCTTTGCTATTAACCCTTAAAGTCGGCAGCTTTGCTATTAACCCTTAAAGTCGGCGGCTTTTTTATATTATACGGAGCGTTACGGTTTAACGCGAAATTACGGTAGCGTTTAATGCGAAATTACGGCATGAACGAAACGCGAAATTACGCGTTGAAAATTACGCTTACGGTATTTTCAATTACGATTTTAATGGCAATTACGCTACCGTAATTTCGCATCGTAATCGCAAATTTCGCATGCGTAATTATAGTAATGCGAAATTACGAAAATTTCGGCTCAACTCTACTCCTCTCCTAGAGCGCCTCCTTCCTTCCTTATGCTAAGTCCTGATGAGAGTGTAAATGAGAGGTTACTCACCTGGGTCTCGGCATTCCACTGACGAGATTTCACTTCAGTCAGGGGCACCTCTAGTTACTTAATATTGAGGGTACCTCTGGCTACCTATTACTAAGGGGCACCTGTAGCTACCTATGACAGGCAAGGGAAGTAAGGGAGAAGGGACAGCAGGGACAGCCAGCACACTTGCAGTGCAGTTTGGTGGGGGTTTGTAGGTTCATGGAGGGTGAAGTCTAGGGTGCCAGGTAATCTGTGCCTATAGGCTCCTGTGCAGGGATGCTCATCCGGATTTTGGATACGCGAACCAGTGCTGGGCCGAAATTACGCATGCGCGTAATTACGCACCGTAATTTACCGTTTTTTTACGCGTAAGAGCTACGCGTAATTTACGGCTTACGCGTAAGTATGTACGCGTAAGCCGTAAAGCGGTATTGTAATTACGCCGCCTACCGTAATTGCGTAGCATGCGTAATTTTACGGTGAATTACGCGTAATTTTACGCGTAATTTCGTAGGCACAACTCCCCTTCTCCAAGAGTAGCCAATCAGTTATCAAGTTTGTTTGGGAGCTACATCCTAAGCAACCAATAGTATCTTCTCCCGCCCTTTAGTATATAAGCTGTCAGCCATGATCTGTGTTCTTTGTGGGTTGCTTTCACTTTCTGAGGAGAAGGAGTGAGACAGAGAGTGATACAGTTTTACACATCCATATTAAGTGCAATTCTATTGTATTTTCTTAGATCTTTGATCTGTGTGATTGTAAGCCTGTGTTAGGAAGTTGATTATTGTAGTTAGGGCTTTGTTTAGGGTTAGAATTCTGTTGTTTAGTGTTAGAGGCAGGGAAAACTGATTATAGGGCTTGTGATTTTACAGTGAAAGCGTAGATTGTAGAGACAAGAGAGGGCCTGTGATATGTAATAGAGTGAAATCAGTTAGATTCAGGGATCGTGTGCTGAGAGTGAATTGTTTTTTTTTTTTATCATTTTGATTATTTGATTTGATTGAATTTTATTTTCATTTTTTTTGTGGGGGGATTTATTTCAAGTGCGTTGTCCAAAAGCAATTGATATATAATTTGGACTAGCTCTCCAGTCCTCTCCTCCCTCATTACATTGAAATTTTAATTTGATTTATTTTTATTTTATTTTATACGTTTATCATTTGTCACTTTCCCCTACATTTCAATAAAACAATAACGTTTGGCACTTGCTGAACATATTCCCTACAATGTCTGGCAGAGGTGGAGCAGGCCGTGCCCGTGGCCGAGGAATTGAACCCACTGCAAAAAGATGTTTGTTTGACACCTTGACAGGCAGTGATCAAGAACCAGCAGCCCAAAAAGTACATCCCTATTTCACAGCAGGAAGGGGACGCTCTGCACCAAGCAGGGGATGCACTGTACCCGGCAGGGGTCAGTCCAAAACTGGCAGGGGACAGTCAGTTGGTAGTGGACAATCAGTGCGAGGTAGTGGCCAATCCTCAACAGGCACAGTGAGGAGTGAAGATGTAACTCCAAAAAAAGTCTACAACCTTACGCGCGATTCTATGATGATGAAGGGCCCACGACGCCCCATTAGGGAGAGCCAGGCTGCTGATATTGTGGAGTTTGTGACGAGAGATAGCGGTTCTCAGTCCCCCAATCTTCAGGCCCTGGAGAGTAGCAGCAGTACCAGCAGCACACCCATGCCTGCTCAAAGATCTGCCACCAACATCCAAAATGAGCCTTCACTTCCATATACTGCACATATTGCAGACCTTGTGGACAAAGCTCTTTCGCAGTCCGACATAAACCTAGAGTCTGATGCCCAGAATTTTTTTAATGAACCTCAGAATGTTATCGATGAGGGATTGGCGGGTGATGATCATGATGACAACTTGTACCATGCCCGCGATCAGTCTCAGTCCTCAATGGGAGAACATAACATCCAGGATGAGGGCTCTCCCAACCTTCTTTCTCCCAATTATCCTGATGATGATGAGCTGGGTTCTTATAAGGGATGTAGTGACGATGATCTGGATAGGGACTATGACCCGCCTGAACATCATGATGATGCCAGCTCAGATGATTCAGAGCCGCAGAGGCTGCATCAGCATACCGTGAGACCTAGTGGAAGCAGTGGCTCCTCTGGTAGGCTTTTTCAAACGAGGCAGCAGCCACAACCTGAGCCTGCATCTGAAAGCACCCTCTCCCAAATTGTTGTGCCTGAGACTGAAAAAACAGTTAAAAAATCATCTAAGAAAGCCCCAGTTTGGAAGTACTTTACCGTTGATGAATCTGATCCCCACATTGTCATATGCAACATTTGTGGTCATAAAGTGCGTTTAGGGAAGGACTTGTCAAGAGCGGGCACAGGTGGACCACTCTCCCACATAAAAAAGCATAAGAGAGAAAATCAGCTTGTTCAGGAAGCAATGGGCAAAATACCCCGCACAGTGCCCCATCCTTCTTCCCATTCAGGTTCTGACATCGGCACCCCTTCCCCCTGCCTTCACTCCGCAACACAGTCTGGCAGTAGAGGCCACATGTCTGCTACCTCAATTGCACGTTTCTCGTCAGTGGCTCACAGCACCCAGCCCTTAATTACTGAGTCGATAAGGTCGACAAAGCCACTGCCTTCCCATCACAGCAGGATCCGGAGGTTGAATGGGCTGCTGTCACAGGCTATGGTCCAGCAGTTATTGCCCTACAGTCTTGTAGAGGAGGGTACAGCCATTCGCGAGCTGCTGAGGTTTGGCATACCAGAATGGCGGATCCCCAGCCGCCATTTTTTTGCTAGGACAGCAATACCTGATCTGTATCGCCACACTGTGGATAATGTGACCCTGTCCCTTGACTATTCTGTAGGCAACAGGGTACATCTCACGACGGATTGCTGGACCAGCAGTCATGGCCAGGGACGTTATATGTCCTTTACGGCACATTGGGTCACCCTCCAATGTCAACAGGAGGGTTCCAGTCCTGGGGCGGCCAATGAGCTGGTTGCGCCGCCCCGTGGTGTCAAGGGGAACAGTTCCACACTTGCCTCTAGTCATGTCGCAACCGCTACAGCTGAGGCCCCCAGTAAGCGTGCCCGTGGGACTGGCCACAGCAGAGTGGTACATCGACGCTGTCAGGCGGTTCTGGGTTTAGTCAGCGTTGAGCAGCAGAGACTTACTGCACCAAATGTCCTGGCCATTATCAACGGACAGGTGCAGAAGTAGCTGACCCCAAGAAGACTCCAGGCTGGTCATGTTGTATGTGACAACGCAGCAAATCTGATTGCCGCCCTGAATCAGGGCAACATCCCCCATGTGCCATGTTTTGCCCACATACTCAACCTGGTGGTGCAGCGCTTTTTACGCACCTACCCAGGTTTGAGTGATGTGGTGCAGCATGCAAGAAGAGTTGTATCAAAGTTACGTTATTCTTCAAATGCCAAAGATTCGCTGTCTAAATTGCAGGAGAAACATGGCCTGCCCCCCCATAGGCTCATTGCAGACAGTGCAACACGGTGGAACTCCACACTTCACATGCTGAATAGGTTGTGCGAGCAGAAAAAGGCGGTTGCAGAGTACCTCCGAGGAGGACATGGCACCCAGGGCGCACCTGCCCGATTCACCCAGGAAGAGTGGCGGCTGATGTATCAAGTCTGCCGTGTCTTGTCCCCATTCGATCAGGCTACAACATTCGTAAGTGGGGCACAAGTCTGTATCAGCGAAGTGATCCCTCTCGTGTACATGCTGGACGAGAGTCTGAGTAGCCTGATGACAGCTGGGGAGGATGCGCTTGATGAGCTTGAACAACAAAGCTTGCTCCAAGCCACCCAGACTCAGGCACATGAGGAGGAGGAGGAGGAGGAGCTTACTTTCACGCGGGACTTACTTGAGGTGCCTGACCATTGTGAGGAGGGAGAGCAGGCCAGTGCGGCATCTGTGGTTCATGGGTGGGTAGACATTGGAAGGCAGGACGAGCAGCAGCAGCAGTCAGAGGATTTTGATGTGTTGAGCAGACCGGATGATTTGGAGGCGCAGGCTCATCTCTTCCCCATGGCTGTTCATATGTTGAAATGCTTACGCAGAGATCCCCGGATCCAAAACATTAAGGAGAGGGATGACTACTGGTTGGCCGCCCTTTTAGACCCTCGATGCAAGGGGAAACTGGGTCAGTTCATTCCAGCAAGCCGGCAGGAGGAGAGGATGCGTGAGCTGCAGCAGGCCCTAATACGTCATGTGCAGGAGGCCTTTCCACAGTCTGAGATCACAGCTATCCCCACTCATCGCACCCAGCAAGTAGCTGAGCCTAGCAGACCCATTCTTCCTGGAGACCTTTTTGGAGCAATGAGAAACTTTTACTTCTCTGAGCGTCCAACAATAACAACAAGAACAGTAGAAGGAAGTTTTCACCAGCGGGGGGGCCGCATGGTCAGTGATTACATGAGGTCACTTGGTGCATCTGACAGTATGCGCACAGAGGACCCTATGGAATTTTGGTCCGCCAGACTGGAAACCTGTCCCGAGCTGGCGCAGTATGCGCTTCAACTTCTGGCATGCCCGGCTTCCAGCGTCATTTCTGAGCGTGCATTCAGTGCGGCAGGTGGGGTGGTTACTGAAAAGCGATCCTGTTTGTCTACAGATTCAGTGAACAGACTGACCTTCTTAAAAATGAATCAGTCCTGGATTGATGGTGAATACTCAGCCCCTGCCCTCAGAGACAGAAACTGAATGAGATCGCTTTCAAATCCCTCTGATATACCTATGTGTCTATAAGATAACATTAAATATTTAATGTTCAGTTGTGTTCCCAACATTATTGTGCACTGCACAATTTGATTCAAAGGTACAGCAGTCTTCCCACTTTTATGGAGCTCTATGGTTAAACCCCCCCCCCCCCCCCCCAAAAAAAACAAAAAACAAAAAACCTTTTATTGATATCGTTGCTCACACCGTTACAGTGCACTGCACAATTTCATTTTTTTCTGCTCCTGCTGCAAAAGTATTTCAGTGTTCCTACCCTCATGGAGCACTGCTATGTCCTGCTATGTTTACTGGTGTCCCTGATGTTGCTGCTGTTTTGTTTATTGGTCTTCCACCTTTCCGGTGACTTTGCCTACTACCTGCCACCAAAATGTCTTGGGCTGACTGAGGGTGATGGTCAACTTTCTGTGTGACTGAGCCACTGCTCCTCTCAGGGCCACAAGCTAGGACTTTACCTACTACCTGCCACCAAAATGGCTTGGGCTTACTGAGGGTGATGGTCAACTTACTATATGACTGAGCCGCTGCTCCTCTCAGGGCCACAAGCTAGGACTTTGCCTACTACCTGCCACCAAAATGGCTTGGGCTTACTGAGGGTGATGGTCAACTTACTATATGACTGAGCCGCTGCTCCTCTCAGGGCCACAAGCTAGGACTTTGCCTACTACCTGCCACCAAAATGGCTTGGTCTTACTGAGGGTGATGGTCAACTTACTATATGACTGAGTCGCTGCTCCTCTCAGGGCCACAAGCTAGGACTTTGCCTACTACCTGCCATGAAAATGGCTTGGGCTTACTGAGGGTGATGGTCAACTTACTATATGACTGAGCCGCTGCTCCTCTCAGGGCCACAAGCT
The DNA here is from genome assembly GCF_040937935.1 of Hyperolius riggenbachi. Classification (NCBI taxonomy): domain Eukaryota; kingdom Metazoa; phylum Chordata; class Amphibia; order Anura; family Hyperoliidae; genus Hyperolius; species Hyperolius riggenbachi. The sequence goes on from NC_090651.1 coordinate 317,475,811, forward strand.
AGGACTTTGCCTACTACCTGCCACCAAAATGGCTTGGGCTTACTGAGGGTGATGGTCAACTTACTATATGACTGAGCCGCTGCTCCTCTCAGGGCCACAAGCTAGGACTTTGCCTACTACCTGCCACCAAAATGGCTTGGTCTTACTGAGGGTGATGGTCAACTTACTATATGACTGAGTCGCTGCTCCTCTCAGGGCCACAAGCTAGGACTTTGCCTACTACCTGCCATGAAAATGGCTTGGGCTTACTGAGGGTGATGGTCAACTTACTATATGACTGAGCCGCTGCTCCTCTCAGGGCCACAAGCTAGGACTTTGCCTACTACCTGCCACCAAAATGGCTTGGGCTTACTGAGGGTGATGGTCAACTTACTATATGACTGAGCCGCTGCTCCTCTCAGGGCCACAAGCTAGGACTTTGCATACTACCTGCCACCAAAAAGGCTTCTGCTGACTTAAAAAAAAAAACCTCACCTTTTTCTTGTTCAGTTTCTTGATGTCCACACCGTTAATTTACCACCTTCTTTTGGTTATAGATAGTAGTGTTCCCACTGTCAGGGAGCACACCGGAAAAAAAATACATTACTACTCACCTGTTCCTGTTGAGTTTTTTGGGTGTCCCCACCGTTAGGGTACTCCACACTTTTTATTATAATGTACCACCTTCTTTTGATTATAGATAACAGTGTTCCCACTGTCAGGGAGCACTCCACAAAAAAAAAAAAAAAAAAAATCACCTGTTCCTGTTCAATTTCTTGGGTGTCCCCACCGTTAGGGTACTCCACACTTTTTATTATAATGTACCACCTTCTTTTGATTATAGATAGCAGTGTTCCCACTGTCAGGGAGCACTCCACAAAAAAAAAAAAAATCACCTGTTCCAGTTCAATTACTTGGGTGTCCCCACCGTTAGGGTACTCCACACTTTTTATTATAATGTACCACCTTCTTTTGATTATAGATAGCAGTGTTCCCACTGTCAGGGAGCACTCCACAAAAAAAAAAAAAAAAAAAAAAAAAAAATCACCTGTTCCAGTTCAATTACTTGGGTGTCCCCACCGTTAGGGTACTCCACACTTTTTATTATAATGTACCACCTTCTTTTGATTATAGATAGCAGTGTTCCCACTGTCAGGGAGCACTCCACAAAAAAAAAAAAAAATCACCTGTTCCTGTTCAATTTCTTGGGTGTCCCCACCGTTAGGGTGCTCCACACTTTTTATTATAATGTACCACCTTCTTTTGATTATAGATAGCAGTGTTCCCACTGTCATGGAGCACTCCCAAAAAAAATAAAATAAACTGAAACTGAATTTCTGGGGGGAGGGTGGAAGGGGTTCAGGTCTGGTTACCTATTATTTACTGGGGGGAGGGTGGAAGGGGTTCAGGTCTGGTTACCTATGAATTAGTGGGGGGGAGGGGGGGGGGAAGGGGTTCAGGTATGGTTACCTATGATTTACAGGGGGGAGGGTGGAAGGGGTTCAGGTCTGGTTACCTATGAATTTCTGGGGGGAGGGTGGAACGGTTCAGGTCTGGTTACCTATGATTTACTGGGGGGAGGGTGGAAGGGGTTCAGGTCTGGTTACCTATGAATTTCTGGGGGGAGGGTGGAAGGGGTTCAGGTCTGGTTACCTATGAATTAGTGGGGGGGGGGTGGAAGGGGTTCAGGTCTGGTTACCTATGATTTACTGGGGGGAGGGTGGAAGGGGTTCAGGTCTGGTTACCTATGAATTTCTGGGGGGAGGGTGGAAGGGGTTCAGGTCTGGTTACCTATGAATTAGTGGGGGGGGGGGTGGAAGGGGTTCAGGTATGGTTACCTATGATTTACAGGGGGGAGGGTGGAAGGGGTTCAGGTCTGGTTATCTATGAATTTCTGGGGGGAGGGTGGAAGGGGTTCAGGTCTGGTTACCTATGAATTAGTGGGGGGGGGGGGGGGTGGAAGGGGTTCAGGTATGGTTACCTATGATTTACAGGGGGGTGGGTGGAAGGGGTTCAGGTCTGGTTACCTATGAATTAGTGGGGGGGGGGGGGGGGGAAGGGGTTCAGGTATGGTTACCTATGATTTACAGGGGGGTGGGTGGAAGGGTTTCAGGTATGGTTACCTATGAATTTCTTGGGGGAAGGGGAGAGGTCTGGCTACCTATGAATTACTGGGAGAGAGGGGGGCAGGTCTGGCTATGTATATTTAACTGGAGGGAGAGGTCTGGCTCCCTGTATTTCTATGCATATGAGATATACTGTACATGCATACAGATATATTATCAGATATATATATATATATATATATATATATATATATATATATATATATATATATATGTCCCCAATATCCCCCACCAGCTGGGATCACCTGATGCCGTATTCATGTCCTTTGCTTGAACCGCCAGCTTGAACCGGTTGCTTGAACCGCCAGCAGAAAGAACACACACCTACTCCAAAATTCTCACTGAACCTCCATCAACATCTTGCAGCCCTCCTGAAACTCCTAGTGGCTTTCTGCCATCCTCCTTGCATGGAAGCCGGCGCGTTACCTGACCTGCCTAGAGTCAAGTGATACGCCTGCTGCCGTGCACAGAGGACGTCGGAAAACCACTAGGAGCATGCTAGGAGCTTCAGAAAGGCTACAAAACGTTGCTGGAGGCTTGGTAAGTATTTTACAGCCTGCAAACCAGTCCAAACCCCCCCCCCCCCCAAAAAAAAAAAAATGTATACCCAGGTGTATATGAAGAGTATACACTCCCTCTCTTAATCCCTGTCCATCCCGGTATGCCCGCTCTCAATGCTATTGAAATCATAGCTCCTACAGAAAGTAGAGCTGCAACCTGAAAAATGATGTCTGCGTGTCCTTACAGCGCATGCGCAGGCTTTGTCTCCTCTAATTATTTACGACTCTCTGCAGCGCATCATAGTTCCGTGCACTATGACACGGGCCACGCAGAAGGGAGGAAGAAATTAGAGGAGACTGAGCCGGCGCATGCGCTGTAAAAGAGAAATAAAAAGCAATGAATAATTGCTACATATACTCTTCACACTGTAAATTTTTCACACTGGTGCTTTGTGTTGGACACAGAAGAAGATCTACAAAATTAAGGGATTGCATCACACAAGCAATGTGACACATACAACTAAGTATTCTGCATAAATATATGTTTTTGAAATGCATTGTACTAACAATGTCATTGCATTTCTTTTGCGATTATTTAGTCCAACACAATGTGTCAGTGTCAGAGATCGTACAACAAAAGAGAAGAAACGTATACTTGTTTATGAAAAACATTTATTTTTTTGGGTTTGCCATGTCACGTGTATATATATATATTTTTTTTTGTTTTGCAACTGGCAAATTTTTTTTTTTTTTTTAGTAAAAAAATAATGGAAAATAAAACAAAAAACTTTAAAGGGGAACTTCAGCATAAACAAACATACTGTCATTAAAGAGGAACTCCAGTGAAAATAATGTAATAAAAAAAGCGCTTCATTTTTACAATAATTATGTATAAAATATTAGGCATCACGCCTGCCCCCGGTGCCCATTAATTGGGCATTTATCTCGTCCTGCCGGGCCGATTTTTCCCGCAGCTCCAGGACCTGCTGCTGTAGGAGATTGAACTCCCGGACCGGCACTCCTGTCTCATGCCTCCTCACCCTTGCCTTCAGCCTCCTTAGTTCCCGTCTCACTAGTAAGTGAGTGGAAAGTGGAACTGTGGAAAGAATAGGGAAAATAGGTTAACCTGATTGATACAATGATTATACATTTTACATGTAAACAAAAAAAAAAGAAAAGAAACCTGTAATGTAAAGCTTATACAATAACATTTAGGGCCCTGTTCCACCATAGAAGTAATGCGAAGGTGGCCACCTCGCTGCATCACTTCCGCATCTCCCAATGCAGAAGTGATTAGAGGATATGGGACGCAGATGCAGCCCTGCGAGAATCTGCAGCATGCTGAAGATTCTTGGATCAGTCTACACCGCTCCGCAGAACCTGAACGCAATAGAAACTATACCATTACCGTGCAATGGTCTCAGGACACCCGCGGTGTGCCATATCGTACCACATGTAATGGAAATGGACCTGACTGTAGTTAACCTAATATGAGATATTACTTATACAGTGAAAGCAGTAGAGTTTTGTACCGTGTTAGCCATCAGAAAAAAGCAAGACATTTTTGATCAGGATGATACCATTTATTGGCTAACTTAAAGGGAACCTAAACTGAGAAGGATACGGAGGTTTCCTTTTAAAATAATACCAGTTGCCTGGCTCTCCAGCTGCTCCTGTGTCTCTAATACTTTCAGCCACATCCCCTCACCAAGCATGCAGATCAGGTGCTCTGACTGAAGTCAGACTGGATTAGCTGCTTGTTTCAGGTATGTGATTCAGCCACTACTGATCTCTTTGGCTGCAGCAGGACTGCCAGGCAACTGGTATGGTTTAAAAGTAAATACCCATATCCCTCTCAGTGTAGGTTGCCTTTAAAAGACTAAGAGCATGCAAGCTTTCAACTGTAGAGCCTTCTTCGGGCTTAAATCCTGAATGTTTACAAACAGATGGAATGGACAGCTATATACATGCAACATCCCAAGGGGATACATTTTTTTAAACAGAGCAGAGTTAGTTAGCTGAGATAAACAGAGCAGAGTTAGTTAGCTGAGATAACACATTTGTTTACACAGTACTCTCAGCTAACTAACTCTGCTCTGTTTCCCCTAGGGCAGGGATGTCAAACCGGTCCTACGAGGGCCGAGATCCTCACAAATTTTTGGCACAGCTCAAATAAATTGATGGGTCTGCATCGGGATAGGTGTGTTCCATCAGGTACAACACATTCCTCTCTTTCTCAGTCCATCCTAAACATTGGCATGGATCGGGCCCTCCAGGACTGGAGTTTGACACGTGTCCTAACTAAGGCATCTTAATGACATGTATGTGTGTGTAAAAAAAAATTATGTATCCCCTTGGGATGTTGCATGTATATAGCTGTCCATTCCATCTGTTTGTAAGCATTCAGGATTTAAGCCCGAAGAAGGCTCTAGTCTACAGTCGAAAGCTTGCATGCTCTTTTAATTTTTTTGAAGTTAGCCAATAAATGGTATCATCCTGATCCAAAACCTATTAATTATACAATGCAATATTTTTACCAGTTTGGAGGCTTCCAGCAAATCGCCTGGCCACTCGCTGGCTGCGATATGAGGGGCCTGGGGAGGAAGACCGGGAGGTGCTAGGTCCAGGGGCATCTCCTTCCTGCAGGTCCTGGGGCTGCGCAGCAGACGGTGGGGTCCTGCCCTGTCTGGGGGCACGTCCTGGGCCTTGCTGTGCAGGTGGGGGATGAGAAGCAGATCCAGCTGTAATAAAGAATAATAAATAATATAATGAGAACGAAATATGTCATGAAATAGGTAAAAAGTATTAAGTTTTTACTCAAACTCATTATTTTTTTTAATTGCTGGTGTATCCAACTGCTGGCAGTCTCTCTCACATCACCTCGTCCCTGCGATCAGACTGCAGCCCGAGCCTCCGTTCCCCGCTCTGCAGCCAGCCCCGTGATGCAGAATATCCGAATCTCGGCTTGATGATGTCATCAAGCCCAGACCCAGTTAAGGGCATCACCGGGCTGCGTGTAGAGCGGGGAACGGAGGCTCAGGCTGCAGCCTGATCGCAGGAACGAGGTGAGGTGAGAGAGACGGCTTGCGATCTACCCACAAAGGGGGCTGCCTGAATGGGGGGTGGGATATCTGACTATCCATACTGGGGGATTAAGGACCCCTGGTGAGGGGTGGGGTGAGGTGTTAAAATGTGCAGCTGGGGTGACTAATAAAATAATGTGGATACATATACCCATTTTGGATTTAAAAAAAAAATATTCTGGGTGCAGATCTGGCTATAATGGGGGTGGGGGGGGGGGTGGGGGTGGGGGGGGAACTAATCCTGAGTGCACACACTAATCCAGAGGGCACATCTGGCTATAATTGCACTGGTCCATAAGGGGGAAACAAGGTCTGGATGTGAAGTGTTTAAACACAGAAAAAAGAAAAATTCTAATACCGTTTATTTCTTTATTGGACATGAAAGAATATGACTCTTAAAGTGAATGGGTACCACTTTAAAAATAAAAAAGTCAGATACTCACCTAAGGAGAGGGAAGGCTCGGTCCTAATGAGCCTTCCCTCTCCTCTCCCAGTGCCCGGTCCCGCGCAGGATCCCCCGTAGCAGTATTCGACCAGTTCTGTCAAATACTGCCACTTCCACCGCCGAAGGGAGGTTTCGGAAGCCTTCGGGAGCAATCGGGCTCCCGAAGATGGGCCAATCCATACTACGCATGCGCACTCTGACGCATTCGCGCATGCGTAGTATGGAGTATGGAGTACTCCTGAAAACCTCCGAATTCCCTGCGTTGGCAGATGCGAACGGGGGAGCCAGCACAGCACCGAGGGCACCGGGAGAGGAGAGGGAAGGCTCATTAGGACCGAGCCTTCCCTCTCCTTAGGTGAGTATCTGACTTTTTTATTGTAAAACTGGTACCCATTCGCTTTAAATACAGTAAAATATAAATAGGATAGGATATAAAGAGCGCTCCTGAACGTAGACTGGGGCAATGGTTCATCTTTAGTAGGAATAAGCCCCTGCGCACACAGCAAATATATCAAAGGAGTGGCTTTGAGACAACTCTGTGTATGTATGCCCTTGAGTTGAGAGGCCAAGCAAGAGCATAGGCATCAATAAAATTTAATAACTCTGGAGAGATCTTAAAATGGCTATGCACCACAGCCGGATCATCCACAAGGCAAACCTTGGCAGTTGCCAAGGTCATGGAGAGGACCAAAGAGCCTGATGGACGATAGCACCTATCAAATCCTTGTAAAAAATACCAGGTGATCAACAGTGGTTATCAAGTTGCATTCCACAAAGTATGATATAAGGCCCTTTTTTACACTAGCTGCGTTTTTGGTAAAAATGCAAAACGCATGCGTTTTTCCAAATTCAATAGTGCAGGTGCATGTCTGCGCAATTACGATGCGTTTTGTGTTTTTTCTTTTTCAATCAATACAACACTTTTCAGCCACAGTAAAAAAGCAAAGCAAACACATAAAAAACTCACTAAAGCATTTACATCAAAATATCTAGATGCATTGCACAAATAACGTGTTTACGTTTGTGTTTTGCAGTGGAAAGGGCCCATACTCTTAGGGCTCAAACCCACTAGAGCGCTTTTATGCGCGTTTTGAGTGTTTTGTGCACCGCCCTGCGATCCCGCAAAATGCTCTGGTAATGTTAATGGGTGGCCCAAATTCCACTACAGCGGTCGCAGTTTTCTATGTTCGATTTCGGGTGCGTTACCGCTTCCAATAGAAAATGTTGGAGTGCTGCTGGAACCGTTTACCTTTTTTAAAGCGCTGGACAAAAAATGCATTTATGATTCCCACAATGCTTTTTTTGTCCAGAAAATAATTTAAAAAAAAAAAAAAACCACCCAAACAGAACACTAATCGATAATCGCAAAACGCTGTAGACGCTAGGAACTCCCATACAAAAACCGCAAACCGTGCAAAAACCGCTAACGCAAACCGCTAAACAACCGGTTGCAAAATGCTCCAAAAAAACAAAACACTCAGCAAATACTGCACAAATATCATCACTATGCCCACACAGGAGGCAGGAGCACAAAAAATAATTTAGGTAACCCATTTTAGAATTATTCCATAACGAAAACAAAATGTGGAAAAAGTGATGAGCTCATCTGTGAATATTAAACGGATAATTTTTCCGTATATAGTACTACACAACTCTATTATAATATTCACTGCACAAGGTATTTTTATAGTATAATTAGATACCGTATAAAAAACCCAAGATACACATACATAAACTAGTAGTTTTCTGACTTACATGACAGGGCTTCCTCAATGCTCTTGACGAGCTCTTTGTCCCTCCTTTTCAGGTCGCTCCACATCATCTGGACCTGCTTCACCCTCAAGTTCCTGCTGAATTGGGTCCTCAGCAGTAACTGGACCTTCCTCACCACCCGCTTTTTGTACTTCCCCACCACCAGGTCATATCGACCTCTTGTAAATTCCTGAAAAAAAATTTGACAGTATTCATGAGCACTGTATGGATTATACATTTTTTAATTAGGATTAACTTTACTTAAATCATAATGTTTCAACATTATAAAAATGATATAAGTATCACCCTACTTTATCTGGTCCCCCATCCTTTGGCCAAATGTAATTTCCACCCATAGGCTATCATTCATTAAAGTGTGGTCGGTAACAAAATCTGTGCGGGAAAGTACCGCTTTCGGTATTTTAGACTTCTGGTGGTCATTCATACAAATGTTGCCAGTTGCGATATACTGTAAGTGCGGTGATTCCCCGAAAAAGCCTGGTGGTAGGCTTGCGGAAACAGAGAAGCTGCCCGAGTCCCTCCGTGCGCTGCTCTCTCTGCTGCTGCTTGGGAGGTCTGTGTCCCATTCAGTTACATGTATTCCACATGCTTATCGCTACTTCCTAGGGAGCGATAATCCCCGTCCGCATAACGCTTGGTCTAATCTTTATGAATTGACATTTTGTTACCTTTTTTTAGATAATCACCGCACAAGGCGGTAATTTATCGCTGTGCTCGGGAATGACAGCTTTTGATGCGGAAACAGCCTTTATATGAATGCACATTTTGCTAAGTGCTCGGTAAAGTCAGCTGTTTTCAGAATTTGCGCATGCAGGAATGCTTGAGGCTAATTTCACACCAGGACGTTGCGTTAGAGGGGGCGTTAAGGTCGCATAACGTTCCCCTAACTCAACGCCTGGTGGTGCTGGTGCTGGATCTGGACGTCAGAGTGAGCCGCGTTGTGCAGCTCACTCTGGCGTCAGTGATGCCGTGATGCGCACTCTTGTGCGCATGCGGCATCACGTGGTCCCGCCGGCCAATCGCCGCACAGAGCGGATGCTCCAGGAAGTAAACACTGCACGTCACAACGCGCAGTGCATATTAATTAGCCATGTGCCTGGACGCTCTCCGCTCCTCCCCAACATTACTGAGCATGTGCAAGCAGTCTAACGCGGCTTAGCCGCGTCTAAAGTACTGCATGCAGTACGTTGTCTTGTGACGCAGCGTTACAATGTAACGCAACGTCCGCACTGTGAACAGCCCCATTGATTTTTCATTACTGTGCGGTGGGCTGCGTTACAGGCTGCTCTAACGTGCGCCTGTAACGTCCCACTGTGAAACCAGCCTTATGAATGATAGCCAATGTGATTGGTAAATATTGTGAATTTGTGTTCGTGAACATGTTAAAGGACTTCCGAGGCCAAAAAGAAGAAAATTACACTATACCTTTTTAATATCTGAATCCACGGAGGACGTCCAGCGCGTCCTCCGCACCGTACCGCCGTCATTGCAGCCCTTTTCGTTCCCCCATGGCTCGGCCCGACCCCACTGAACGGGTCGCATGTATTCCACAAGTAAGATGGCCGCCACCTTGAGCCGCGGCTGCGCAGTACGCTTTGCCGCGAGTGCGATTGCGCAGCCTTTAGCCCGCCTCCCACCGCATACTGGGTACGGGAGGCGGGCTAAAGGCTGCGCAGTCGCACTCGCGGCAAAGCGTACTGCGCAGCCGCGGCTCAAGGCGGCCATCTTACTTGTGGAATACATGCCACCCGTTCAGTGGGGTCGGGCCGAGCCATGGGGGAACGAAAAGGGCTGCAATGACGGCGGTACGGTGCGGAGGACGCGCTGGACATCCTCCATGGATTCAGATAATAAAAAGGTATAGTGTCATTTTTTTCTTTTTGGCCTCGGAAGTCCTTTAAAGTGAACCTTAAGTGAGGAAAAAAAATTGAGTTTTACTCACCTGGGGCTTACCTCAGCCCCCTGCAGCTGATCGGTGCCCACGACGAGTCGCTCTGATGCTCCGGGTCCCGCCGGCGGCCACTTCCGGTTTCGCCGTCAGGACCCGTCAGGCTGGGGAACGCGGCTCATGCTACGCGTTCCCAGCCAAAATAGCACCCCTATGCGGCCATATGTCCGCATAGGCACCCGTATGCGGACATATGGCCGCATAGGGGTGCTATTTTGGCTGGGAACGCGTAGCATGAGCCGCGTTCCCCAGCCTGACGGGTCCTGACGGCGAAACCGGAAGTGGCCGCCGGCGGGACCCGGAGCATCAGAGCGACTCGTCGTGGGCACCGATCAGCTGCAGGGGGCTGAGGTAAGCCCCAGGTGAGTAAAACTCAATTTTTTTTCCTCACTTAAGGTTCACTTTAACAAAATGTCCGTTCATGAGCAGATGAAAATATTGGAGTGCTGCTGAAACCGTTTACCGTTTTTAAAGCGCTGAACAAAAAATGCATTTATGATTCCCACAATGCATTTTTTGTCCAGAAAAAAAAAAAAAAAAAAATTCAGAACACTAATCAATAATCACAAAACAATGTAGACACTAGGAACTCCCATACAAAAAACGCAAACCGTGCAAAAAACGCTAACGTAAACCGCTAAACAACCGCTTGCAAAATGCTCCAAAAAAAACAAGACGCTAGCGTCTGCGGGAGCGTTTTGCGATTTTTAGTGGGTTCCTAGACTTAATGTTCAGGCGTGCAATGAGTGTAACGTAAGTTTACTGTACTATTACAATATAATATCACTAACATTTAGCAAAATACAGTGTGAATGTGTCTCTACTATTAAAGGGACTCAGCCGCGACACTCAGCCAAGCGTCGCCCCCACACTTGCTGGTATAGGAAGAGGCACGTCATTACGTCAGCCGATACGCGTCATGACGGCGGCCGGCATGACAGTCCTGCGCATGCGCAGTAAACCCACGTATGCGCAGGACTGTCACGTCATGACGCGTAGCTCGCAGTCCCTTTAACAGTAGTGGTACAAGCAAAGTTACAGTGACAAATAAAATAAAAAACCCTCTGCAACACCTATGATACACTTTTTAAAGTAAAATATAAATAAATGCATAGAAACAATACCAAATAAATGCATTTTGTTCAAAATACATTGCTTACCTCAATCACCATCCTTTTCAACTCGGGTGGGTTTTTTGGAGGCATGCTGGATGTGCCCTGGACTCCCTGCAGGCTGCAATCAAAGTCTGTGTGGTGTCCAGGTCTTTCCCACGAGTCTCTGTCTTTTTTTTACAGCTTCCTGTTGATTTTTACGCATTAGCCAATCACAGCCTATGAAGCTGAGCGTGCCCGGAGCGCATACGTACGCGTACGTACTGACGCATTTACGCAATAGCTACCATAGTGATAGGCGGCTATTGCGTACACGCTCGCCCGCATGCGTCAAAACGTACGCATAGGTGGTAATTACCGTAGTACACGTAACAATATATCGTAAGCGCATACATTACGGTACCCTTACGCGTAACCGCGTAAGTTTACGCGTAATTACAGAGATGACCCGTAGATAATGTAGTACGTCGTAACCGTAATTGCGTAATGCGTAATTGCGTAGAATTACGCGTAATGACCCGTAAGCGTAGATTTTTCCATTACGATCAGCACTGACGCGAACTACCCAGATAATCCGAACTTTTTCCGCTATCCGAACTCGGATTCAGATTCCAGATTTCTGTGTAAATCTGAATAGCGATATCCGAGTTAACTCGGATATCAATCTGAAATCCGGAATCCGGTTGGATACTTAGGTCGGATATCCGAATCCGGATACTGTAACCATGGAGATGATGTCCATGAAGTCATTGAGCCAATCAGAGGGCTCCCAGTCTAAGCCCAAGCACCCAATCACAGAAGGGAACCCTGGCCAGCCCCCCCTGTATATAAGGAGGGGTGACATGATGAGAAATCTCGTCCTTGCTTGTGTGACTGCTCACTGAGAGACATGCTCCAGTGCTGCTGCTGGCCTAGCAAGTGCTGTATACAGTGATAAACCTAAAGCTTTTGAGTGCTAAACACCTTCACTACACTATTGTTATATTGTTTTTAGTTAGCTAGCTTGATTTCATTCAGTGACAGTCAGACTCTGTGCTGCAGCAGATGCTAGTTAGGTCCTGTGTCTGTGTGTGTTATGCACAGACCAGGCCTGCTGCTGGCCTGGTACTATTAGCCTTAGCCACAGTATAGGTTATGGAATAGGATTACTGTGTTATTGTGTAGTTAGTACTGCAGTGCTAGTTAGTTGTTAGAGTAGTACTGTGTTAACTTACTACAGATCACTGTAGTGCTGCTGTGCTGAGCAGTGTCAGTGTGACAGTTAGACCGTTAGTGTGCACTGTCTTCTACTCTGCTGTCTGTCACTCTGTGCTGATTTGCTTTAAAGTCCTACCCCGATTTTAAAAAAGCACAACTTTCAAATACCCCACATCATCTGGCTGAAGCAAGCTGGCGCTGGCAGTGGTCAGACTCAGAGTACCAGAACCCCCTCTGCCACTCTTACCGACACTGAGGCCTGTTCAGGCAGCCAGTCCTCAGTGGCCTCCTCTGCTCCCTCCACCGCTTCTGTGCAAGGAAAAAACGCCACCAGACCCTGTTGGGCGAGTCTTTCCCTGTTGTTGGCAAGAGGGGGACATGAAGTGGCTGGGAATCACTATGCCTGTCTTACCACCCTTTACCACCACCACCCTAACCTCCTGGCTCCTCCTGATTGTTAACTATTACTAACTAAGCCGCCTGGTGCACAATTTTTTTTACAGCCATGGTACCAACGCTACATGCCATGTACACGTGCCACGTCCGGAATGCTCCTGGCACACGTTACACCTGCTGCTGCATTGCCCTGCTCCTGCTGCTTGTGCTGCTCCCGCCACCAGGGTGCCACAGGCCACTGCTGCTGTGCTGATACAACCTATATTTAACCCAAAACACAATTGCTGTGTAATTTTTTTGAGGTGTCTGGGCTGAAAACTTTCATGTCCCAGTTGTGCGGTTGGACTTTGGACACAATGTGGGCTGCACGACCGCTGTCTGGAACCTACCGGTAGTCCTGATGTTAATTTACAGCCATTTTTTTTTGTATTTTAACTCCCCACATAATCAATTAGTGTTTCTCTTTAAAAAAACATGATGCTACATGCATCATTTACTCTAAAAACGTTTTAGAAGCAATTTAAAGGCCACTTCCGGTTTTCTATCCGGATATCCGAATCAATCCGGATTTCCCAGATAATGGGATCAGATTCGGATACCGGAACGTTCGGATTTGAATATCCGATTCGGATCCGGATATCTGGGTATCCGTATCCGAATCAATTCGTATTTTAAAAAGGGGTATATGAGTATCCCTGCTCCTGTGAGGTAAATCCGGGCCTGCTTCTTCACGTTCCCGTGCTATTGCGGACGGGAACACGAAGAAGGATACGTTTGGCCAGGGCTGTGGAGGCGCAATTGCCGTCGACTTACATATCGGCGGTAACGAAAATGCACCGCAGTGGGAGAAACGCTTGTAATTTTCATCCTCACTTGCCAAGTGATTCGCCTGATAACTCCGATAGGTTCCTCCCAAGTATAATGTAGCTACACAGGATAGCACAACTGTAGCCCTAAGGCCGGTTACACGTTAAAAACGTGCAGCAGAACGGCTCCTGTACGCGTTGCGGCGTGTCGTCGGGAATCTGCGGTGCGACGCTGATTAGCGGCAGTAGTAGGTAATTAACCCGAAGGGAAAACGCCGATTCCCGACGATAAAATGCGCCCGGATACGTCGTACCGCAACGCATCGAAACGCAGCGTCGGGTGTGAAAGGTAAAATGAAAGTCTATGGACTTTCCTTTTACCTTGGTTAACGCAAAGTATAGTCTTGCGTTAAAACGCCGAAAAAGGGCTCTGCTGTGAAAGAAGTGTATGTGCAAAAGACAATCAGTTACAATATGGTCTGTGTGTGTGTGTGTGTGTGTGTGGGGGGGGGGGGGGGGGGGAGGGGGTAGATGACAACTAGCACACTCCAACTGGGGAGGGGATTACCGATCATCTGAATTCAGAAGAATATAGTGGCTGCCATGTTTGTTTCCTTTTAAACCAGTTCCCTGGCAGTCTTACTGATATCTTTGGCTGCATTGGTGTCTAAATATAACACACCTGGGACAAGCATGTGGCTAATACAGTCAGACTTCATTTAAGGCACCTGATCTAGGGCTGAGCTCTCGGATTCCGAATTTCGAGTTTGCCATCGGAATTTGGCAGTTCCGAGTAAGCACTCGAAACTCGAAAATTCTGCAATTCCGAGTACCGAATTCGTGTTTACATTGAAGTTAATTGTGCTAAATTCTGTGGTGAATTGTGAAGCCCCCTTACATGCTATCATCACCAAATTTGGCATGTATATTAAGCAGATGAGTAGGAACATGGTAAAAAAAATTTATGAAAAGAGCTTATAGTTTTTGAAATAAACGATTTTAAAGTTTCATAGGAAAAATGATTTTTAAACTGTGTAAAATGACACTGCTGCAGAGCAGGTTACTGCATTCCGAGTTCTGTATAAATATTGTACACATTTCATGAAAACAGACAGCGTGGGGTCCCCCCTCCCAAGCCTCCTTAACCCCTTGTCCCCCATGCAGGCTGCGATAGCCAGAATGCGGAGCCCTGGCCACGTGGGGCTTCGCACCCTGAGCTATACCAGCCCGCATGGTTCATGGTATGGGGGGGCTCTGGAGGAGAGGGGCGGCCAACCTCCCCCTCTCCCCCAGAGCCCTTGTCCAATCCATGGACAAGGGGCTCTTCCCCACCTCCGGTGCCCCAGGAGGAGGTGGGGGCCGCCGACGTCCTGGGGGGTTCATGGTGCCACCCGGGGTTCCCCTTTAACAAGCGGACCCCGGAAGCCGCCCCCTCCCCAGGAGAAATGAGTATAGGGGTACACGGTACCCCTTACCCATTTCAGCAGAGTTAAAAAAAGAAATAAAAACACGACAACGACATACTTACCTTGGGATAATCTCACGCCAGTAACCTAAGGAGTGGTCCCACGCCAGTATCCTCTTAGGACATCTCACCACCCTCCCACACTGACGAACTCCCACCACTGAATGGTCACAGTCAGCCTCTGCATCTGTATAGCAGAGGCTGAGAACACGAAAATTTTGCCTTTAAAACAAGAAATTTCGGCAAACAGTGATGCAATCAAAATGGCCACTGGGAAATCCCTGATCGCTGGAGGCCACACTAGAGTGGCGAAACCAGTGATTTTTCACATAGATGGTGGGTCCAGGTGACCAGAGCAGGAGGTGCCCTAATCCCCTGGACCCACCCATTCATGTGAAATAACGCGTATTCTGACATTCTGAGGTGGCCTCCGGGGAACGGGGATTCTCCAGCAGCCATTTTGTTTATGACACTGTTTGCCGAAAATTCTTGTTTTAGCAAACAATTTTCGTGTTTCTAGTTTATGCAATACAGATTACAGAGGCTGTCTACAGCCATTCATCCCCAGGAGTTCTGCAGGATCGGCAGGTGCGCGGGACCTCCTAAGAGAATAGAGGGGGGCACAGCGCAGGAAGGTGGGAAAGTGGGCACAGAGCGGCGGGGAGGGAGGGAAGCCTCCCCTCCCTCACCTAGGGCCCCCCTCCCTTGCACACTCCCCCCCCCACCTCCAGAATTTCAGCCAGCCAGCGGAACGGCTTACCGAGAGCGATAGCTCTGTGTGCCGCTGGTCTGGTATTCTGCACTGACACTGTCCAATCACGCTCTCGCAGTACTTCCTGTGAGAGCGTAATTGGACAATGCAATGCAGGAGACCAGACCAGCGGCACACAGAGCTCTTCTCTCGGTAAGTGATTCCCGCTCGCTGCCGCTGCTGGCTGCAATTTTGGAGTGGGAGCACGGAAGGTTGACCCTGGGTGAGGGAGGGGGGAAGGCTTCCACTCCTCCCCGCCACTCTGTGCCCACTGCCCCCTCTTCCAGCATGGGGGCCCCCACTAGCTGGTGACCTGCCTACCTAAACTGGGGACACCTATAGACCTGGGTATATCTATACTGGGGACAACTATATACCTGCCTACCTAAACTTGGAAACTTGGCAGCGAGCCGGAATCACTTACCGAGAGAAGAGCTCTGTGTGCCGCTGCTGGTCTGGTCTCCTGCATTGCATTGTCCAATTACGCTCTCACAGGAAGTACTGCGAGAGCGTGATTGGACAGTGTCAGTGCAGAATATCAGACCAGCGGCACACAGAGCTATCGCTCTCGGTAAGCCGTTCCGCTGGCTGGCTGGAATTCTGGAGGTGGGGGGGGGGGGGGGTGCGCAGGGGGGGGCCCTAGGTGAGGGAGGGGAGGCTTCCCCCCTCCCCGCCGCTTTGTGCCCACTTTCCCACCTTCCTGCGCTGTGCCCCCCTCTATACTCTTAGGAGATCCCGCGCACCTGCCGATCCTGCAGAACTCCTGGGGATGAATGGCTGTAGACAGCCTCTGCAATCTGTATTGCATAAGCTAGAAACACGAAAATTTTTACTAAAACAAGAATTTTCGGCAAACAGTATCATAAACAAAATGGCTGCTGGGGAATCCCCGTTCCCACGGAGGCCACCTCAGAGTGTCAGAATACGCGTTATTTCACATGAATCGGTGGGTCCAGGGGATTAGGGCACCTCCTGCTCTGGTCACCTGGACCCACCATCTATGTGAAAAATCACTGGTTTCGCCACTCTAGTGTGGCCTCCAGCGATCGGGGATTTCCCAGTGGCCATTTTGATTGCATCACTGTTTGCCGAAATTTCTTGTTTTAAAGGCAAAATTTTCGTGTTCTCAGCCTCTGCTATACAGATGCAGAGGCTGACTGTGACCATTCAGTGGTGGGACTTCGTCAGTGTGGGAGGGAGGTGGGATGTCATAAGAGGATACTGGCGTGGGACCACTCCTGAGGTTACTGGCGTGAGATTATTGCAAGGTAAGTATCCCTGGTTAATTTAGAACAATAAAGGACTTTTTTCGTTGTCGTGTTTTTATTTCTTTTTTAACTCTGCTGAAATGGGTAAGGGGTACCGTGTACCCCTATACTCATTTCTCCTGGGGAGGGGGTGGCTTCCGGGGTCCGCTTGTTAAAGGGGAACCCCGGATGGCACCATGAACCCCCCAGGACGTCGGTGGCCCCCACCTCCTCCTGGGGCACCGGAGGTGGGGAAGAGCCCCTTGTCCATGGATTGGACAAGGGCTCTGGGGGAGAGGGGGAGGTTGGCCGCCCCTCTCCTCCAGAGCCCCCCCCCCCATAGCATGGACCATGCAAGCTGGTATAGCTCAGGGTGCCAAGCCCCACGTGGCCGGGACTCCGCATTCTGGCTATCCCAGCCTGCATGGGGGACAAGGGGTTAAGGAGGCTTGGGGGGGGGACCCCACGCTGTCTGTTTTCATGAAATGTATACAATATGTATACAGAACTCGGAATGCAGTAACCTGCTCTGCAGCAGTGTCAACATTTTTCTTATGAAACTTTGAAATCGATTTGCTCAAAAACTATAAGCTCTTTTCACAAATTTTTTTTTTACCATGTTCCTACTCATCTGCTTAACATACATGCCAAATTTGGTGATGATAGCATGTACGGGGGCTTTACAAATAACCGCAGAAGTTAACACTATTTAATTCAATAGAAATGCACTCGGAACACGAAAATTCGGAACACGAAACTCGGTTTTCGCATGCGGTACACGAAATTTCGACGAAATCCCTAACCTGATCTACATGAGGCAAAGGATGAGCTGGACAGCCAGGCAATATGCATTGTTTAAAAGGAAATAAATGTGTCAGCCTCCATATTTCTCTCACTTCAGGTGAGCTTTAAAGAGGAACTCCAGTGAAAATAATGTAATAAAAAAGTGCATAATTTTTACAATAATTATGCATAAATAATTTACTCAGTGTTTGCCCATTGTAAAATCCTTCCTCTCCCTGATTTACATTCTGACTTTTTCCACATGGACCCATATGCAATTCACTTTTTTACCTAGGTGATATTTTCACAACTTGCAAATAAAATGCCTTTTAAAACCACCAGCAAACAAATAAATGCTCAAAATAATTTTGATGGGACTTTTTCACATACTTTTTGGGCTTTTTCCATAGTAAAGTGCTAACAAGTAATTTAAAATCGAAGATGAAAAATTATCTTCTAGGAGAAAACACATGTGAAAAAGTTAATTGCATATGTCCCATGGTGACATTTTTACTGCTGGCAGGTGATGTCAGTGGCAGGAGATGCGGCTTGCTTTTATGGCAGTTGGACCCAAGGTCCTGACATCCCCCTGTGGGAGGGGTTTCACCACAATATCAGCCATACAGAGCCCCCTGATGATCCATTTGTGAAAAGGAAAAGATTTCTCATGGGAAAGGGGGTTTCAGCTACTGATTGGGATGAAGTTCAATTCTTGGTCACGGTTTCTCTTTAACTACTTCCGGATCTTTGCTACAGACATCTACACCCCTGTATACTTCACTCACTGTATACTTCTTTTGCTACGCATATCTACGCCCCTGTATACTTCACTTGCGGAACAATATGCGTATTGTTTACTTACCGTCATCATTTGCGATCGTCGCACCTGTAATGAATTAAAGACGATGTCAGTGAGACATTGGCTTTTATTCACAAAACCAAAAGTAAACAGATGCATTCACTAGTTCCCGTCTAATCGCAAACTAAGTGTAGAGCCATCTTCTCCCCCCCCCCCCCCCAAAAAAAAAAGTAAAGATACACTGAAATTCACAATTATACACTATTAAATAAACAAATTAAATACATGTTTTTATTTTTTTTATCCCCTTCCACCCCTACTCCATAGTTCTCAAAATAAAACACTTGTAAAAAAAATTAAAAATCACATCATTAAAAAAACAAAAACATAAAGAGTTACTTTAGGGACTTTTTTTTAAATATGTATGTCATGAGGGTATATTGCTGTTAATTTTGCAAATAAAATTTTGTAATTAGTGATATAGAAATAAAACTCACTAAATGGAAAACAATACAACTGAATTTCCATATAAAATATTATCACCATACATTGTACTAAGGACACAATTTAAACATTGTAATAACCTTGACAAATGGGCAAATAAAATGTGTGGGTTTTATACACAGCCGCACATTTTATTTTAAAACTATAATGGCCAAAAAACGGAAAAATAATGATTTTTTTATTTTTATTTTCCTTATTATTCCCTTTAAAATGCATATAAAATAAAATAATTCTTAGCAAAAAATACCACCCAAAGAAGCCTAATTTGTGGCAAAAAATAAATAAATATATAGACCATTTCAGTGTGAAAATTAACAATAACGTTATCGGTGAATGAATGGGAGGAGCGCTGAAATGTGAAAATTGTTTTGGTTTTTAAAGGAAAAAACCTGTGATCCTGAAGTGGTTAATGAAGGAGGTGTCAGATGCTATAAAATGAAAAATGCATTGCCATTTGTAAAGATACAGTAATCTTATAGATCACTCATACATGGTACAAACATGGTACAATTTTTCATTTTTTTTTATTAGATAATTTTGTTTGATTATTTTGTTAGATCGAATTTAAAGTGGATCCGAGGTGAACTTTTACTCATTGCATAATTGTGTTCCTTTCCTATTGTTTATAGGGCATTCCTCAAGCCAAATACTTTTTTGTTTTAATACTCTAATTCCCTATAAACTAAACAAGCCCCGCCCACAGTTTTTCAGAGAGCCTTGGCAGTAGTAAGAGCTCATGGGAGCTCAGTCTAGGCAGGAGGAGGGGGAGGTATTACTAACCAGAGATTTCAGAGGCAGAGGGGAGGAGGGAGGAGGAGGGGGGATTAGGTTTTTTTCACAGTCTGAGTGCTGATGGTGTAGATAAGCCTGCCTCTGTGTAATATTTACAAACAACATGACTGCTGTCATTGTATCACAGGAAGAATTTAAACTTTACATAAGATATATAGACAAGTTACTTGTTATAGTTAGTTTTTCATCTCGGATCCGCTTTAAAGATTTTTTCAACATGTTCGATTGGATTTTTATTGAAAAAAATGAGATAATTAATCACTCGTTTCTCTTGATCAAAAAAAAAAAAGATTATTGTTTTACTTTCATTTGATTCGATCATTTTGGTCGAATAAACAAGAAAATCAAACATTTTTATTGTATGGGCACCATTAGTTTGACCTGCAATGTGATAATAAATACAAATAATACATGATAAACAGAAAACCACATAAAAATAATAATCATCATAATAGTAGTAGTAATCAAAGATAAATAAAAGAAATAGCAAAGGTAATACTAATATAAAAATAAAATAAATACTGATGAAGTAAAAAAAAAAAACAGACATTGAAGGTAAAAAAGATTATTCAATAAGATTATTATGCAAATAACAAAAAAAACCTTGATTCAATGATAAAAATAAATAATAATGAAATATAATAATAAATAATGAAATACATAAAACGACAAAAAGAGGTGAGTAATGTTTTCTAAAACTTCATGGAACCTTTCTGGATGCAGGATTCTCAATCTAAAAATCTAGATAGACTCTTTATTTTACAACAACAACAACAAATATTATTTGTAAAGCGCTTTTCTTCCATGGGACTCAAAGTGCATAAGCATGGCTCAGACCAGTAATTGGTTGATTAGTAAACTGTGGTCCCAATCAATAAAAGACTGCACATGTGAGGCTCATAAATACAGTCCACATACATTCAGAGAACTGTCGGTTACTCCAAGTGTCTGAGTGGCTTCTAATTATATTAAATGAAGAGCCGTTTGAGAGCCATACGAGCCGGCTCTTTAATGGGAGCTGCGCCAAAAGAGTCAATTCTCTTAACCTCCTGAGCGATAATCCCGAGCTGAGCTCGGGGTATATCGCGCATGAGGATTTCTCAGGCCCTGGTGGGCCGGTTTGCATAATTTTTTTTTGTTACACACAGCTAGCACTTTGCTAGCTGCGTGTAACTTCCGATTGCCGCCGCTCGCCGCCGATCCGCCGCCGCTCGCCGTGCAGTCCCCCCCCCCTCCCCGACCCCTTGCGCAGCCTGGCCAATCAGTGCCAGGCAGCGCTGAGGGGTGGATCGGGACTCCCTCTGACGTCACGACGTCCATGACGTCAGTGACGTCATCCCACCCCGTCGCCATGGCGACCGGGGAAGCCCAGCAGGAAATCCCGTTCTGAACGGGATTTCCTGCTTACTCTGATCGCCGAAGGCGATCGGAGTGGGTGGGGGGATGCCGCTGCGCTGCGGCTATCATGTAGCGAGCCCTGGGCTCGCTACATGATTTAAAAAATAGAAAAATTTAAAAAAATAGTGCTGCGCCACCTCCTGGGCGATATAATTGTATCGCCCAGAGGGTTAAAAGAGCCGGAATTCCCATCAATACTGCCCGCTGTCTCCTTATTGCCTCAGATCAGTGCTGCTGTTGTCCCATTGCCTTCCTGTCAGACGCATCATTGGCATGCGTCAGGTGCAGGGGACGCACCACTTTTACCAGCGGGGAAGTTGCTACAAGCATCTACTTATAAAAATAAATATACACTCAGATCAGGCTGGAGCCTGATTTACATTTTCCTCCTGCTCGGAATTTGCAGCTCCAGACTCCAGCTCTGTGCCCTGCTGAGCTGACCAGAGGAACTGGAGGAATGTGAGCCCGTCCAGCTCCCCCCTCCCTCGGGAAAATTAAATGAGGATGCCGGGAGAAGAGGAGAGAGGCTCACAGACACAAGAGATGCGAAGTTCGGATCTTTTCAATGATCTGGATGATTCGAATCGGATCATTGAAAAGATCCGGATCTTTGATCCGAATCTCGGATCATTTTACAAGGGAAGCATTCGGCAGTGAAATGACTTGCAGGACAGGAGAAGGGGAGGGCGTGGACACACAGAGAAGGGGAGATGGTGGACAGAGGGCAGGGAGTGGACAGAGAAGGGAGGAGGGACGAGCAGAGAGCAGAAATGTTTGTTTGCACACAATACCCACATGCTGCAATCATATGCTTTACATATATTTCACCTATATGTTCATCTGTGTACTCCCATTCCCCAAAGCATTCCCATAAGTGAAGTGCAGCTGTATAGAGCAGTGCATGAGGATCATATTGCCCTGCAATCACAGTGCCTGCCCTGTCCTAGCCCAGCATGCTGCCTGCAGGGCCGGCCTTAGGTTTCACAGCGCCCTGAGCGAAAACTGATTTTTGTGCCCCCCTCATCCTCTTCCCATGTGCAGATACACGCACGCACGTATACACACACAGGCCCATATGCAATTCCCCTTTTCACCTGAGATATTTCCTAGGACAGTGGTTTCCAACCTTTTTGACGTTGTGACACATCACGCCAAATGCTCAGATCTCCGTGACACATCACATATGTATAATAGAAAAAATACTATTAACCACAAATGGATGGAAGGAGTGCATTATCCTGAGTACACTTAAAAATGAAGGCTAGAACCTTTCAGGAATATTAATAAAAACAATCAGTGGGACAGTTATCTGCCTCCCCCCATTTAGAATGATAGCACAGCACTGACAATTTGCACCACACGTTATAGCCGCTATGCGGCTATCCCCCCCCCCCCCTTCTAAACGCCCTCAGACTCAATATAGGTAGCCAGGTATAGGTGACCCCCGTATAGGATCACATGTGTAGGTGCCCTCAATATAGGTTGCCAAGCATAGGTGCCCCCAGTATACGAAGTCAGTTGAAGGTCTCCATCCCCCCATAGGTAGCCAGGCGTAGGTGCCTTCAGTATAGGTAGCCAGGTGTTGTAGCCCTCAGTAAAGGTAGCCAGCTATAGGTGCCCTCAGTATAGGAAATCAGGTGTAGGCGCCCTTAGTATAGGCAACCAGCTATAGGCGCCCCCTTGGAAGCCGGCGCGTGCTTAACCACTTAAGGACCGCAGTCTTTTCACCCCTTAAGGACCAGAGCCTTTTTTCCATTCAGACCACTGCAGCTTTAATGGTTTATTGCTCAGTCATACAAGCTACCATCTAAATGAATTTTACCTCCTTTTCTTGTCACTAATACAGCTTTCTTTTGGTGCTATTTGATTGCTGCAGCGATTTTTACTTTTTATTATATTCATCAAAAAAGACATGAATTTTGGCAAAAAAATGATTTTTTTAACTTTCTGTGCTGACATTTTTCAAATAAAGTAAAATTTCTGTATACATGCAGCGCGAAAAATGTGGACAAACATGTTTTTGATTAAAAAAAACCCATTCAGTGTATATTTATTGGTTTGGGTAAAAGTTATAGCGTTTACAAACTATGGTGCAAAAATTGAATTTTCCCATTTTGAAGCATCTCTCTCATTTCTGAGCACCTGTCAGGTTTCATGAGGTGCTAGAATTCCAGGATAGTATAAATACCCCCCAAATGACCCCATTTTGGAAAGAAGACACCCCAAAGTATTCACTAAGAGGCATGGTGAGTTCATAGAAGATTTTATCTTTTGTCACAAGTTAGCGGAAAATGACACTTTGTGACAAAAAAAATAAATTAAAAAAAGTTTCCATTTCTGCTAACTGGTGACAAAAAAAAATGAAATCTGCCACGGACTCACCATGCCCCTCTCTGAATACCTTGAAGTGTCTAGTTTCCAAAATGGGGTCATTTGTGGGGTGTGTTTACTGTCCTGGCATTTTGGGGGGTGCTAAATTGTAAGCACCCCTGTAAAGCCTAAAGGTGCTCATAGGACTTTGGGCCCCTTAGCGCACCTAGGCTGCAAAAGAAATGTCACACATGTGGTATCGCCTTACTCAGGAGAAATAGTATAATGTGTTTTGGGGTGTATTTTTACACATACCCATGATGGGTGGGAGAAATATCTCTGTAAATGAGATTTCTTTTGATTTTTTTACACACAATTGTCCATTTACAGAGATATTTCTCCCACCCAGCATGGTTATGTGTAAAAATACACCCCAAAACACATTATTCTACTTCTCCTGAGTACGGCGATACCACATGTGTGACACTTTTTTGCACCTTAACTGCGCTAAGGGGCCCAAAGTCCTATGAGTACCTTTAGGATTTTCACAGGTCATTTTAAGGCATTTATTTTCTAGACTACTCCTCACGGTTTAGGGCCCCTAAAATGCCAGGACAGTATAGGAACCCTACAAGTGACCCCATTTTAGAAAGAAGACACCCCAAGGTATTCCGTTAGTAGTATGGGGAGTTCATAGAAGATTTCATTTTTTTTTTCACAAGTTAGCGGAAATTGATTTTTATTGTTTTTTTCACAAAGTGTCATTTTCCACTAACTTGTGACAAAAAATAAAATCTTCTATGAATTCCACATACACCTAATTGAATACCTTGGGGTGTCTTCTTTCTAAAATGGGGTCACTTGTGGGGTTCCTATAATGCCCTGGCATTTTAGGGGCCCTAAACCGTGAGGAGTAGTCTAGAAACCAAATGCCTCAAAATGACCTGTGAAATTCTAAAGGTACTCATAGGACGTTGGGCCTCCTAGGTTAGCGCACCTAGGTTGCAAAAAAGTGTCACACATGTGGTATCGCCGTACTCAGGAGAAGTAGTATAATGTGTTTTGGGGTGTATTTTTACACATACCCATGCTGGGTGGGAGAAATATCTCTGTAAATTAAAATGTTTTGATTTTTTTTACACACAATTGTCCCTTTACAGAGATATTTCTCCCACCCAGCATGGGTATGTGTAAAAATACACCCCAAAACACATTATACTACTTCTCCTGAGTACGGCGATATCACATATGTGACACTTTTTTGCAGCCTAGGTGCGCTAAGGGGCCCAACGTCCTATTCACAGGTCATTTTGAGGCATTTGGTTTCTGGACTACTCCTTACGGTTTAGGGCCCCTAAAATGCCAGGGCAGTATAGAAACCCCACAAGTGACCCCATTTTAGAAAGAAGACACTCCAAGGTATTCCGTTAGGTGTATGGTGAGTTCATAGAAGATTTTATTTTTTGTCACAAGTTAGTGGAAAATGACACTTTGTGAAAAAAAACAATACAAATCAATTTCCGCTAACTTTTGACAAAAAATAAAATCTTCTATGAACTCGTCATACACCTAACGGAATACCTTGGGGTGTCTTCTTTCTAAAATGGGGTCACTTGTGGGGTTCCTATACTGCCCTGGCATTTTAGGGGCCCAAAACCACGAGGAGTAGTCTGGAAACCTAATGCCTCAAAATGACTGTTCAGGGGTATAAGCATCTGCAAATTTTGATGACAGGTGGTCTATGAGGGGCCGAATTTTGTGGAACCGGTCATAAGCAGGGTGGCTTCTTAGATGACAGGTTGTATTGGCACTGAAGTGCAGGAATGTTCTCAAATCGTGACCTGGACATGGCAATTAAGTCGTACCAGCAGTGATCAGAAAAAAATTTCTGTCACTGCGGTGGGGCGGGTGAGGGTTTGGCCGGGTGATCAGAAGCCCGCAGGGGGCATATTAGGGCCTGATCTGATGGGTAGCAGTGACAGGGGGTGACGGGGTGGTTGATAGGTGATCAGTAGGTGATTACAGAGGAGAATATATGCAAGCAATGCACTGGCGAGTTGATCAGAGGGGGTCTGGGGGGCTAATTGAGGGTGTGGGCGGGTGATTGGGTGCCCGCAAGGGGCAGATTAGTGTCTGATCTGATGGGTAGCAGTGACAGTTGGTGACGGGGTGATTGATGGGTGATCAGTGGATGATTAGAGGGGAGAACAGATGTAAACAATGCACTTTCGGAGGTGATCTAAGGGTGGGTCTGCACGCAATCTGAGGGTGTGGGTGGGTGATCAGGTGCCCACAAAAGGCAGGTTAGGGTCTGATCTGATGGGTGGCAGTGACAGGTGGTGACAGGGGGTGATTGATGGGTGATTGACAGGTGATCAGTGGGTGATTATAGGGAAGAATAGATGTATACAGTACACAGGGGGGAGGGTCTAGGGAGGACCTGAGGGTGTGGGGGGGGTGTTCAGGAGCCCCCAGGGGGCAGTTTAGGACCTAATCTAAAAAATAGTGTTGAGATAGTGACAGGGAGTGATTAATGGGTGATTAGGGGGGTGATTGGGTGCAAACAGGTGTCTGAGGGGTGGGCAGGGGGGGGTCTGATGGGTGCAGTGGGTGATCAGGGGGCAGGATCAGTGTGCTTGGGTACTTACTAGGAGGGCTGCAACCTGCCCTGGTGGTCCCTCAATCACTGGGACCACCAGGGCAGGAGGCAGCCTGTATAATACGCTTTGTATACATTACAAAGCGTATTATCCGCTTTGCATGCGGCAGATCGGGGGTTAACAACCCGCCGCCGCTGCTAATTGGCTGGAGGGTTGACGTCGCGGGTGGGCACATCCAGCGTGCGATCCCCGGCCAGCTAGTCCGCAACGAGCCGCCGCCGATCGGCGTATTGCGGTCGTTGCGGGCTCCACTTTGCCGCCGCCCCTAGGTAGGGGCGGTCGGCAAGTGGTTAAAATCACAATCCAGTAAAATATATATAGATCTATATATATATATATATATATATATATATAGATCTATATACATATATAGATCTATATATATATATATATATAGATCTATATATATATATAGATCTATATATATATATATATATATATATAGATCTATATATATATATATATATATATATATATATATATATATATATATATATATATATATATATATATATAGATATATAGATCTATATATATATATATATATATATATATATATATATATATATATAGATCTATATATATATAGATCTATATATATATATAGATCTATATATATATATAGATCTATATATATATTTATATAGATCTATATATATATATATATATAGATCTATATATATAGATCTATATATAGATATATATATATATCTATATATAGGTGGTTGGGAGGGGATCAAGGGATACATGGGGGGGAGATCTGGATTTTTTTACACTAAAATCGCACAGCCTGTCACGGCTGCAGGCTGTGCGTCTCTCCCTGTCACACAAGATCCACAGTGACAGGGAGAGGGAGGCGGAGAGGGAGGCGGAACGGCAACTATGTTGCCTTTCGGAGGGTGATCGCTGTGATTGGCTCACAGCGATCACACGGCAGGGAGCCAATCAGTGACGGCTCCTGCCGATACCCGGAAGCCTTAGCTGTCATAAGACAGCTAAGTGCAGCCGGTTCGGTGCGCGCGATCGCGGCGGGGAGCGGCGGCGCCGGTGATAGAGATCTACGCCCTGCCAGCCAGGAGCCCATCAAAACAGGGCGTAGATCTCTATCACCTCGGTCCTTAAGTGGTTAAATAACGTTTCTCAACCTGATTGCATTAGAAATACATCGCTTTTGGTATTAACTTTGTTTTTACATTTATAATGCGTTGATTATAGTTACTAAAATATCGCTTTAAATATTACTGTTATTTTAAGATTTCTAATGCATAAGTGATTGTCAGGTTATCTATTGTATTGTATGTGTATATATATTATATATACCTTTTTCTACTTCTAATATTATTAATGTATATGTGATTTTAAGGCTACCTATTCCATGACAAATATATAAATTATTTTATTCATGTTATTTGGAGTGAAGTATTTTAAGGATTAAATATATTATTGTTTATATGTGTTTAGCGTGTTTCTGCAGTGGGGATGGTTAGGTTTAGGCATTACTAGTGGGTCTAGGGGTTAGGGATAGGTACAGGGAGGGTTAGGTATAGTTACAGTGCAATATACACACCAACAGGGGGGTGGTTAGTTTTAGGCACCACCAGGGGAGTCTTAGGTTTAGGCACCACCAGGGGGGTCTTAGGTTTAGGCACCAACAGGGGGGTCTTAGGTTTAGGCACCAACAGGGGGGTCTTAGGTTTAGGCACCAACAGGGGGGTCTTAGGTTTAGGCACCACCAGGGGGGTCTTAGGTTTAGGCACCAACAGGGGGGTCTTAGGTTTAGGCACCAACAGAGGGGTCTTAGGTTTAGGCACCAACAGGGGGGTCTTAGGTTTAGGCACCAACAGGGGGGTCTTAGGTTTAGGCACCACCAGGGGGGTCTTAGGTTTAGGCACCACCAGGGGGGTCTTAGGTTTAGGCACCACCAGGGGGGTCTTAGGTTTAGGCACCAACAGGGGGGTCTTAGGTTTAGGCACCAACAGGGGGGTCTTAGGTTTAGGCACCAAAAGGGGGGTCTAGGGGTTAGGGATAGGTACAGGGAGGGTTAGGTATACTTATAGTGCAATATACACCACCAGGGGGGTGGTTAGGTTTAGGCACCACCAGGGGGGTGGTTAGTTTTAGGCACCACCAGGGGAGTCTTAGGTTTAGGCACCACCAGGGGGGTCTAGGGGTTAGGGATAGGTACAGGGAGGGCTCTGTGTGAGAGTAAGGTTAGGTATAGTTATAGTACAATATATGTCATATATACAATTTATTAAATTATGTGTATTTACACAAAAGGGGGGTCTAGGTGAGAGGGATAGGGATAAGGAGATATATCTGTGACCCTAAAGTTAGGTTTAATTGTAGTAAAATACCTGTAAAACCTACCATTCTAATACTATGCTTAATACACGTGTAAATAGCGTTTTTTTCTATAGACGCTATTTGACGTTTTATTTCAGAATTTGTTTACTGTTATAGACGGTATTTTGCCATTTCATTTCCGTTTATTTCACCTATTTAGCACTAAATTATCGTTTATAACATATTAAACGAAAATATGGTTTTGCATTCAAACGTACAATTTCGGCTACACCCCGCGCCCTTTTTTCCACGCGCCCTTTTTTGATAGACGCGTGGCACCCATGTCCCCTCTCTCTCATCTACCTGTACCTGTGCAAGGCTGCCTCCCCTTCAACAGAGCGATCCATCTCTGCTCTGCTTCCAGGACCCCGCTGCCCGCTGAGAGGGCGCGTGTCGCTCCTGGCCCCGCCCCCTTTGCAATCCGAATCACTCATTTTGATGATTCGGATGATTCGACTCACAAAATAGATTCGGATCAAAAATCCGAATCGTTCATGATCCGGACAACACTAACAGACACTCGTGCACGGGAGACAGCAGCGTCATGGAGTGCTGTGAGCTGGAGGTGCTGCTGTATGTGTGTGCATGGATCTGTGTGTAAATGGGTGTGTGTGTAGTGTGTGTGTGTGTCTAGGGGTGGGTGGTCAAAGGAGATACAGACTGCAGGAAGGACCTGAGACGTTATAACAGTGCAGAGAATAATAAAAAAAAAGGTTATTTGGAATTTGGCAAGGTGCGTGCGTGCGCGTGCTGTGTGTATGCTTTGTGTGCTGTGTAGAAATGGCTGCGTGTGTGTAACTATGTGTGTGTATGGATCTATGTGTAAATGGCTGCTTGTACGTATGCATTGTGTGCTGTTTGTGTGGCGTATCTGACTGCGCACAGTATAAATGTAAGATGTGTAAATGTATGTGTGCCTTTATGATGTGCATGTACACATATATATATTTTTATAGAGTCATTTTCCCCCTTTATGTCCCTCCCTCCTCCCTTGTGTCCAGTGTTGCACCCCTCCATTACCTCCCCCTCAATAGTAATATGGGGTTAATATACTCACAGAAGTGGGCTCCCATGTGCCTGTACTTATAGTAAGCTAGCTGCTACCCCCAGTATGTTCTGTATAAGCTGTTACTCTGGGCCTGTACTGATGTAAACTAACTGCAGTATGTGCTGCTATCCCCAGTGTGTGCAGTATAAGCTGTTATTTTGGCGTACGTTAAAAAGGGGCGCTGGGAAAAAAGGGCGCCGGGTTTTTAACGATAAGCATGGATAACGTTTAAAATTGTATTGTACTGTATTTCGTTTAAAATTAATGTTTTTTAAAGTTATAAATCATTAAATAATGTGCATTAAATCGGCAATTGTAAAAACGTTAATCTTTCGTTTAAATAGTGAAACGTATAATAACGTTTAAAAAAAAATTACTAAGTAACCCTCCCTGTACCTACCCCTAACCCCTAGACCCCCCTGTTAGTGCCTAAACCTAAGACCCCCCTGTTGGTGCCTAAACCTAAGACCCCCCTGTTAGTGCCTAAACCTAAGACCCCCCTGTTGGTGCCTAAACCTAAGACCCCCCTGTTGGTTTTTTCGTTTAAAAATAATGTAAAAAAAAAAATAAAAAATAAAAAAAAAGGTACTGTTTTTCGTTTAAAAATAATGTTTGGAAAAAAATATTGTACTGTTTTTCGTTTAAAAATAATATTTAAAAATGTATAAATCATTAAATAATGTGTAATCATGAGAAACAGTAATAAAACATTAAGTCTCCGGGCGCCGCTTTTAAAACGTTAGTTTTCTCCGGCGCCCTTTTTTCCTATCGGGCGCCCATTAAACGATATTTATTATAGGAGTGAATGGCGGCGCCCGATTTGTCCACTAGCCTCAGGCGCCCGAATTTACTGTTTCCGTTATTTTGGGCCTGTACTGATGGTAAACTAGTTGTGGTGTATGCTGATCTCTGCAGCCCCCAGTATGTGCAGTATAAGCTGTTATTTTGGGCCTGTACTGGTAGTAAACTAGCTGCAGTGTGTGTGCTGAAATCTGCTACCTCCAGTATGTGCAGTATAAACTGTTATTTTGGGCTTGTACTGATAGTAAACTAGCTGCAGTGTGTGTGGATCTCTGTTACCCCCAGTATGTACAGTATAAGCTGTTACTCTGTGCCTGTACTGATAGTAAACAAGCTGCAGTGTGTGCTAATCTCTGCTATCTCCAGTATATACAGTATAAGCTGTTACTCTGTGCCTGTAATGATAGTAAACTAGCTGCGGTGTGTGATGATTTCTGTTGCCCCTCCAACATGTACACTATAAGCTGTTACTCTGTGTGCCTGTACTGATAGTAAACTAGCTGCAGCATGTGCTGATCTCTGCTACTTCCAGTATGCACTGTATAAGCTGTGACTCTGTGCCTGTACTGTTAGTAAACTAGCTGCATTGTGTGCTGATTCCTGCTACCTCCAGTATGCACAGTAGAAGCTGTTACTCTGTGCCTGTACTGATAGTAAACAAGCTGCAGTGTGTGCAATTTGAGTGTTTGCCATAGGCGCTTTATTACCCAGATATGCCTCTGCAACAGAAGCAGTAGCCACTAAGTAGTAGTTGCCACTGTTCCAGCAGCAGCTACTGATTAGCAGCTGCTTTTTTATGTTAACAAATAGGTTATGTAATAGGAATTACGACTATAGCAGTGCTCAGTGAATGCTTTGGGCACCATCAAAAGATGGAGCACAAATTACTACAAAACAGTGTAATTTGGCCACCAGCAATAGCTGGAAGCCAACAATTACGTCTTTACCCCACTATCCATGGCGGGCCAGAGAAGGAATAGTAATTAACGCCGCTGGAGCAGAGTGAGCCATTTACCGGCTTTATCCTGCACCCAAATCTCTCAGGGGCAGATTCCTAGGTATGCCTTCAGGTGTCCTTTAGGCCCTATTTACACATAATTTGTTGAGTTGCGTCCCATTTTGACAAATGGAATGCAACGGGACGCAATTCATTAAGAGACATAAAAAAGCTTTTATTAGGAAAAGGGGCATGGGGGCAGTTGGTAGTACAGAGGATAGGTAGAATTTTTTTTTTTATATATATATATATATTTTTTATATTTTCATTGTTCCTGCTGGCTTGGGCCTATAGATCTTGCTTGTGTCAGCATTTATAGTGTGACATCTGCAATGCTAATGCATTTTCACCCCTTTTTTTTGTGTGTTTTTTTACAAAATAAAAGAGTGCTTTTTCCTTTTTTTTTTTTTCAATGCTAAAATATATACCTCCATTATTAGCACATTAACAGCACAAAATACGCTTTTGGATTACAAAGAAACAGAAGGGGTATACTGGGCTCGGGCATGACCCACAACAGGCTACAAGCACTGAAAAGATAGAAAACCACTACAATAAAGTAAATAAGTGTTGTTTTTTTTTCATTATTTCACATATATATGTTACGGCCAGAACCCGAAGTGTGGCCACTTCGCGTTCTGGCCGGCCAATGTGCGAACTGGCCGCTGCGCTGCGGCCAATGCTAGAAATGGCAGGGGCGTAGCAATAGGGGTTGCAGAGGTAGCCACCGCATCGGGGCCCTTGGGCCAGAGAGGCCCTCCCTCAACTACAGTATTAGCCCTCTATTGGTCCTGTGCTCATAATAATCACTTCTATAGATACTTTGAATGCTGGTAATTATTAACAAACTGTTTCCCATCCCCTACTTGCACCTCTGACACTGTAGTTGCCATTGGCAGGTTTTAGTGTGCCGTATCAATTGCTATGTATAGAGTGCTTGGGGGGCCCCATTGTAAAACTTGCATCGGGGCCCACAACTCCTTAGCTACGCCACTGAGAAATGGAATGTTTACCTCGCAAGATCAATGTGTTTTCTGGCCGTCTCTGGCCAAATGTTGCAAAAGTTAGTTTAGTTAATGAAATGAAGCCGGCGGCAATTAGCGGCTGAAGCCGCCGGCTTCAGCTATCTCTCCTCCCCCCTGCCTCTCTCTCTCTTTCTCCTATGGGTGCTGCGGGGGGAGGGGGGACACGCGAGTCCCCCCAGAGTCGTTCGTGGCTGCAGGAAAGCAGAGCGGGGAGGCTGCAGACATTGCTTCTGCCAGCACCCGCTCTGCAGGAACGGCAGGATTGCCTGCCGCGACGAACGACTCTGGGGGACACGTCTCCCACCCCCCATCCGGCTGGTGGTATTGGGGAGGAGAACGGGGGGGAGAAGAGAGAACGGAAGCCGCCGGCTTCATTTCATTAAATTACCTAACTTTTGCAACATTTGGCCAGAGACGGCCAGAAAACATATTAATCTTGCGAGGGAAACATTTCATTTCTAACATTGGCCGCAGCGCAGCGGCCAGTTCGCACATTGGCCGGCCAGAACACGAAGTGGCCACACTTCGGGTTCTGGCCGTAACATATACAATAACCGCAAGCAATGTTATACTAAAGCACCACCTAGTGTCATAGATTGGAATTACCATAAGATAAACCTCATGAAGAGGGAAGTATTTAAAGGGACCCTGAGTAGGTGATAAAAACAGAATTTACACTTACCTGGGGCTTCCTCCAACTGGCATCAGAGTTCTGCTCATGTGTGGTTCAATCTTAGAGAACCGCGCATGAGCAGGACTTTCACGCCAGCCGTTGTGATGATGCATAGCCGGCCGGTGTAATGTCGCAATCCATGGAAGCAGTAAGCAGACCTGATGACTTCAGGGCGAAGTCGTTCTGTAACCAGAGCCAGGACCACAACCAGAGCAGGAGCCAGGAGGTCGGCGGGGAACCTCACCGCCTACGGTGGGCTGAAGGAAGCCCCAGGTTGTAACGATCGGTGTAACACAGAGAGGGCAGTGTTGCCAACCTTTCACGTTATTTTTTACTGACAAATACCTAAAAATTTACTGACAAAAGATTTTTCTTACTGACAAAAGCGCGGCGCGCCGAAAAATGGGCGTGGCCACGCAACAGAATGTGGGCGTGGTCATGGGTGGGGCCAAATATACATGATTTTAGTATTGCTGTAAAAGGTCTGCCAGGGAAGTTTGAGCTCTGCCATAGTCTTTCCCCCCCCTTCCCCCAAAATACTTGTAATCTTACAGCATTTCACCAAAAATCCACGTAATCTGGCAGAGGTTCTTCCAAAATACAGATATTATGGCAGTGGTTCCCAAAAAATAGATGTAATCTGGCAGCAGCGATTCCCCCAACATACACATAATCTGGCAGCAGTTCCCCAAAATACATTTAATCTGACAGCAGTGGTTCCCCAAAAATAGGTAGCCCCAGGTCTATAGGTGTCCCCAGAATAGGTGGCCAGGGGTATAGATGTCCCCAGAACAGGTAGCCAGGGGGAGAGATAATAATAATAATAATAATTGCAGTATTTGTATAGCGCCTTTCTCCTGTCGGACTCAAAGCGCTTGCGAGGCAGCCACTAGAGCGCACTCAGTAGGCAGCAGCAGTGTTAGGGAATCTCGCCCAAAGAACTCCTTACTGAATAGGTGCTGGCTTACTGAACAGGCAGAGCTGAGATGTCCCCAGAACAGGTAGCCAGGGGTATATGTGCCCAGTATATGTAGGCAGGGGTACAGGGCCGGTTCTAGACTGGCACATATGAGGGGGCAGTCAAATGGGTAGGGGGCAACATGTTCGAGGAAATTTGCGGCGACTAAAGTGGGCATCGCAAGTAAATACACATAATGAGAGACAGCGTTTCACCAGTAAATGCACGTAATGACAGACAGCTTTTCACCAGTAAAT
Organism: Hyperolius riggenbachi; assembly: GCF_040937935.1. Taxonomy (NCBI): domain Eukaryota; kingdom Metazoa; phylum Chordata; class Amphibia; order Anura; family Hyperoliidae; genus Hyperolius; species Hyperolius riggenbachi. Next base: position 317,509,990 of record NC_090651.1, read on the forward strand.
GCACATAAGAGACCGCCTTTCACCAGTAAATGCACGTAATGACAGACAGCTTTTCACCAGTGAATGCACGTAATGAGAGACAGCTTTTCACCAGTAAATGCACGTAATGAGAGACAGCTTTTCACCAGTAAATGCACGTAATAAGAGACAGCTTTTCACCAGTAAATGCACATAATAAGAGTCAGCTTTTCACCAGTAAATGCACATAATAAGAGACAGCTTTGCACCAGTAAATGCACACAATAAGAGACAGCATTTCACCAGTAAATGCACATAATAAGAGACAGCTTTTCACCAGTAAATGCACATAATAAGAGTCAGCTTTTCACCAGTAAATGCACATAATAAGAGACAGCTTTGCACCAGTAAATGCACACAATAAGAGACAGCATTTCACTAGTAAATGCACATAATAAGAGACAGCTTTTCACCAGTAAATGCACATAATAAGAGACAGCTTTTCACCAGTAAATGCACATAAGAGACAGCTTTTCACCAGTAAATGCACATAATGGCAAACAGCCAGTGTCCTCAGTATATGTAGGCAGGGGTATATGTGCCCAGTATATGTAGGCAGGGGTATATGTGCCCATTATATGTAGGCAGGGTTATATGTGCCCAGTATATGTAGTCAGGGTTATATGTGCCCAGTATATGTAGCCAGGGTTATATGTGCCCAGTAGATGTAGCCAGGGTTATATGTGCCCAGTAGATGTAGTCAGGGTTATATGTGCCCAGTAGATGTAGCCAGGGTTATATGTGCCCAGTAGATGTAGCCAGGGTTATATGTGCCCAGTAGATGTAGCCAATGTTATATGTGCCCAGTAGATGTAGCCAGGGCTATATGTGCCCAGTAGATGTAGCCAGAGGTATATGTGCCCAGTATATGTAGCCAGAGGTATATGTGCCCAGTATATGTAGTCAGGGTTATATGTGCCCAGTAGATGTAGCCAGGGTTATATGTGCCCAGTAGATGTAGCCAGGGTTATATGTGCCCAGTAGATGTAGCCAGGGTTATATGTCCCCAGTATATGTAGCCAGGGTTATATGTGCCCAGTAGATGTAGCCAGGGTTATATGTGCCCAGTAGATGTAGCCAGGGTTATATGTGCCCAGTAGATGTAGCCAGGGTTATATGTGCCCAGTAGATGTAGCAAGGGTTATATGTGCCCAGTAGATGTAGCCAGAGGTATATGTGCCCAGTAGATGTAGCCAGGGTTATATGTGCCCAGTAGATGTAGCCAAAGGTATATGTGCCCAGTAGATGTAGCCAGGGTTATATGTGCCCAGTAGATGTAGCCAGGGTTAAATGTGCCCAGTAGATGTAGCCAGAGGTATATGTGCCCAGTAGATGTAGCCAGGGTTATATGTGCCCAGTAGATGTAGCCAGGGTTATATGTGCCCAGTAGATGTAGCCAGAGGTATATGTTCCCAGTAGATGTAGCCAGAGGTATATGTGCCCAGTAGATGTAGCCAGGGTTATATGTGCCCAGTAGATGTAGCCAGGGTTAAATGTGCCCAGTAGATGTAGCCAGAGGTATATGTGCCCAGTAGATGTAGCCAGGGTTATATGTGCCCAGTAGATGTAGCCAGGGTTAAATGTGCCCAGTAGATGTAGCCAAAGGTATATGTGCCCAGTAGATGTAGCCAGGGTTATATGTGCCCAGTAGATGTAGCCAGGGTTATATGTGCCCAGTATATGTAGTCAGGGTTATATGTGCCCAGTAGATGTAGCCAAAGGTATATGTGCCCAGTAGATGTAGCCAGGGTTATATGTGCCCAGTAGATGTAGCCAGGGTTATATGTGCCCAGTAGATGTAGCCAGGGTTAAATGTGCCCAGTAGATGTAGCCAGAGGTATATGTGCCCAGTAGATGTAGCCAGTGTTATATGTGCCCAGTAGATGTAGCCAGGGTTATATGTGCCCAGTAGATGTAGCCAGAGGTATATGTGCCCAGTAGATGTAGCCAGGGTTATATGTGCCCAGTAGATGTAGTCAGGGTTATATGTGCCCAGTAGATGTAGCCAGGGTTATATGTGCCCAGTAGATGTAGCCAGGGTTACATGTGCCCAGTAGATGTAGCCAGGGTTATATGTGCCCAGTAGATGTAGCCAGATGTATATGTGCCCATGGATAGCCAGGTGACCCCCCAAAGCAGGAGGGGAGCAGCTCGCTCTCCCCTCCTGAACTAAGTGATTGAGTGGCTGGCAGTGGCAGGCGGCAGTGAGCGGAACTTACCTGCGTCTTCTCTCGTCGCCGGCGCGGGATGATTTGCCGCTACTCTGGTCTGGTCCAAACCAGAGCAGCAGAACTTCCGGCGCAGGAGCGAGACGGAGGTTAAGTCCCGTCCGCTGCCAAGCGCCACTGCCAGCCACTCAGTCACTTAGATCAGGATGGGGACAGTCAGCGAGGGAGGGAGAGCACTAAGGTGAGAGAAGGGGGAGGAGATTGCCCCCCTTCTCCACCGCTGCCCACAGCTCTTCCTCCACTGCGCCACTGTCCTCCTGCAACAGAGCGGGCGGCCGCCCTTTTACGGACGCTGCTGAATTCCTTACGGAATTCACGGGCAGCTTAATTTGTATAAAAAATTACGGGCTGCCCGTAAATTTACAGGCGGTTGGCAACACTGAGAGAGGGTCTGATTATTGGTGATCTGCAGTATCACCATAAATACAGATATATACCTGATTATTGATGATCTGCAGTATCACCGACAATCAGATATATTACTAACCTCTGGACACCTGAGTAATATGAGTGTTTGGTGCAACAGTAATACTTTGAGAACAATATCTGGAGGACAGGTACAAAGGCAGTAAGGAATACTGCACTAGGGAATGAGTACCTTTCAGCAGCCTGAGAATCTCCCGCAGGGAGGAGTCAGACTGGGAGAGGAAAGGACCAGAGCGTGAGTGACACCAATAGGAGGGTGTCACTGACTGATCTGTGAACTATCTCTAAACTGAGGAGATAGTTCTCAAGGTCGGGCAAGCCAGGTCGGTAACACACGGACATACAAAGTCAGGAGGCTGATTCGGTAATCCTAAGGCACGCAGGGTTTGGCAAAAGAGTATCAGATATAGCGAAGTACCGAATCAGTGAACAGAAGAGTGGTCAGGAAAGCAGTAAGTCATAACAGATAATAAACAATGCCTAGTCTTGGGTGTGAGCTCCGTGATCATCAACACCCTGGAACTAGTCTGACATATAACAGAATGGTAACACAAGTTCCTAATCTTGGGTGTGAGGTCCTTGATCATCAACACCCTGGAACTAGTCTGAAGTATAACAGAATGGTAACACAAGTCTCTAATCTTGGGTGTGAAGTCCTTGATCATCAACACCCTGGAACTAGTCTGAAGTATAACAGAATGATAACACAAGTCCCTAATCTTGGGTGTGAGGTCCTTGATCATCAACACCGCGGAACTAGTCTGAAGTATAACAGAATGATAACACAAGTCCCTAATCTTGGGTGTGAGGTCCTTGATCATCAACACCCTGGAAATAGTCTGAAGTATAACAGAATGATAACACAGATTCTGACAATAAGGTCTGAGTGCTTCCACGTAGTGATCGCAACGGCAGACAACCAGCGAATGACCAGCACCCAGTATATATAGCACAGCGCTCTCCAGCGCCTCCCCTAAGTGCTGGACCAATGGGAACTGGTAGAATCGTCAGCTGACCGGCTTGGTCAGCTGACTCCCTTCTGGCTGTCATAAAAATTCTGCCTCTCAGCGCGCACGCACGTCCTTCTGAACCTGTGTGAACTATCAGTCCCAGCCACACCAGACATGTGTTGCGTACCACCCGCCGCGCTGCACGCGGAACCAGCCGCACCGCTATCAGGGCATGCAGCGGTTTCTCCGCGTTCAGCCATACAGGCAGATGTAGGCCTACGCGTGCAAACCGCCACGTTGGATGCGGAATCAGCCGCCTTGTTCTGAGCACACGCGGCGGCTTTTCCGCGTTTTCTCACAGTACCCCCCCCCCCCCCTCCCCCGGGAGGAGTGAACTCCGGACAGCTCCTACCCGGTTTCTCAGGATGTAGGGCATGGAACTCCCTCTTTAATTCATCCGCATGCATGCGGTAATCAGGTACCCATGTTCTTTCCTCAATGCCATAACCCTTCCAGTGAACCAAATACTGTACTAAGTTCTGTACAATACGTGAGTCTAAAATCTTTTCCACTTCATACTCAGGTTGGTCATCCACCATCACAGGGGGAGGAGGAGTGGAATCTACATGAACTGCTGGCTTAAGCAGGGATACATGGAATGATCTCACACCCCGCATACTGGCAGGAAGATCAATGGCATAAGTAACATTGTTGATTTGCCTGGTTACTGGGAAAGGACCCACGAATCTGGGTCCTAGCTTGGGTGAAGGCTGTTTTAGAGCCAAATGACAAGTGGACACCCAGACCAAGTCTCCTGGCCGGAACTTCCACTTTATGGAACATTTCTTGTCAGCTTGTCCTTTCTGACTCTGAAAAGCCTTCTCTAGATTCTTTTTCACAATTCCCCAAATGTTTTTAAATGACTTTTGCCAAGCCTCCAGAGCTGGAAACGGAGTAGAAGCTACTGGCAATGGGGAGAACCTAGGCAACCTTCCTGTTACCACCTGGAATGGAGAGAATCCAGAAGAAGAGCTTTTCAAATTATTGTGTGCAAATTCTGCAAACGGCAAGAACTTGACCCAATCAGTCTGTGCATCCGCAACATAACACCTTAGAAACTGTTCCAGGGATTAATTCTCTCGATCTGACCATTGGTCTGTGGGTGGTAGCCCGACGAAAATGAAAGTTTCATGCCCAGCTGATGACAGAATGCCCTCCAAAATTTAGAAACAAATTGGACTCCCTGAACTGACACTATATTTTCCGGAATACCATGTAGCCGGAAGATATGCAGGATGAAGAGATGGCCAACTCCTGGGCCGAGGGGAGTCCTTTCAGGGGCACGAAATGGGCCATAGTTCCTGAAGAATTAGGTCTTAACTCAAAGTATGATAACACTCTACTTCTAAAATTTCAGAAGTCAGATCTGTGACCAGAAAATGTTTCAGGTACAGGCATACGTATGTCTGTGCTAGGAGGAGATCGCACTGCGTCCACAGCCGTCTGATAAACTTGCACAGTCCCAGACAAAGCGTTGATTTGAGTCTGGTGACTGTCTAGCACTCGGATGAAAGTTTCCACCAAGGTGGTGAGTGCATTAAGACGGCTGTGAAGTGTGTCCATTTGGGTTTGGTCTGCCGTTCTGTAACGATCGTTGTAACACAGAGAGGGTCTATGTGAGAAAACGCGGAAAAGCCGCCGCATGTGCCAAGAGCAAGGCGGCTGACTCAGTGTCCAACGCGGCGGTTTGCACGCATAGACACGCATCAGGTAGTATGGTGGAATGCGGAAAAGCCGCCGCATGTCCTGACAGCGGAGCGGCTGTTTCCGCGTCCAACGCGGCGGTTTACATGCAGCAGCGTGCGCTTGGTGTGGCTGGGTCTGTTAGTGCACATAGGCAGATGGAGAGCTACGCGCGCGCGGGCCTGAACTCAGGACCTTCATACCAGCAGGGGAAGTGTCAGCTGATCAGGAAGATCAGCTGATTCCTGCAGGACTCATGATTGGCTGAATGGCTCGGGCGGGGCGGCAGAGTCCAGCAACTATATATTCTGCTGCTTGTCAGTTGCTGGTTGTCTGCCATTGCTAACACTTATGTGAAGGCACTCAGACCATAGTCAGATCCTTACAGTGTGTTTGAACTAGGTGGACCTGGGAATTCACACTTAGCCAGATTCTGTTGATAGCTTAAAGTACTAATTGAATTGTATTATTTATTAGACCAGTTCCAGGGTGTTGAGATCAAGGCCCTCACACCCCAGACTAGGAATACTGTGTATCTTCTGTGTATTCTCTAGCATAGTTCCAGGGTGTTGAGATCAAGGCCCTCACACCCAAGATTAGGGAACTGTATTATCATTTATGTTATACTCCTGTGAGAAAACTTGGAAAAGCCGTCGCCAATACTCAGAGTAAGGCGGCTGATTCCGCGTTTGACATGGCAGTTGGGGCACAGTCGGAGCGCGGAGCAACCGCCGCATGCTCTAACTACAGAGCGGATTCCGCGTCCAATGCGGCTAGTTGCTCGCATAGGCCTGCTTCTCTCAGAAAGGCGGAGGAAACGCCGCACGCTCAGACAGCGTGGCGGCGGATTCCGCATCCAATACAGTAGCAACATTACAACACATGACTGGTGTGGCTGGGACTGATAGTCCACACTGGTTTAGGAGGACGCGCGCACGCGCAGAGAGGCAGGGCCTTTATGGCAGTCAGAGGAGGGTCAGCTGACCAGGCCGGTCAGCTGACAATTGCAGCAACTTTCATTGGTCCAGCACTTAGGGGAGGCGCTGGAGAGCGCTGGTGTATATATACTGGGTGCTGGTCATTCTCTGGTTGTCTGCCGTTGCGATCACTACGTGGTAGCACTCAGACCTTGTCAGTACCTGTGTTTATTAGTCAGTTTCCAAAGGTGTTGATGATCACGGAACTCACACCTTAGCCTAGGAATTCTGTTATTATCTGTATTGTTATCTAGACTAGTTTCCAAGGTGTTGACGGCTACGGATCTCACACCTTAGTCTAGGAATTCTATACTATCTGTATTATTGTATTATCTAGTTAGTCCTGGAGTGTGAGAATCTTGGAGCTCACACTCAAGCTTAGACATTGTTGATTATCTGTTATGACTTTCTGCATTCCTGACCATTCTCCTGATCTCTGATTTTGTACCTTGTATTTCTGATTCTCTGTTGCCGATACCTGGCTAGTCTCTGGATTCTGTATCTGCCTACTGTCTCTGTACTTTATCTGTCCGTGTGTTTACGACCTGGCTTGTCCGACCTCGAGAACTATCTCCCCTGTTAGGAGATAGTTCACAGATCTGTCAGTGACACTCCACCACTGGTGTCATTCACGTTCTGTCCTTCCCACTGTCTCAGCCTGGCTCCGCCCCTTGGGGAGCAACAGGCTTGTGGAAGGAAGCTAACCCTTTACAGTAGATCCTACTGTTTTGCTCCCATTCTCTGGGTGCTTTCCTCAAAGTATTACTGTTGCACCAAACACTCACATCTCAGGTGTCCAGAGGTTAGTAGATATATCTGATTGTCGGTGATACTGCAGATCATCAATAATCGGGTATATTCTGCATTCTCGGTGATACTGCAGATACCGGTAATCAGACCCTCTCTGTGTTACACCGATCGTTACAACTCCAGACTAGTTCCAGGGTGTTGATGATCACGGAACTCACACCCAAGACTAGGGAATTGTATTATCATTTATGTTATGCTCCAGACTAGTTCCAGGGTGTTGTGACTACGGACCTCACACCCAAGACTAGGATTGTGCTACTACTGTATTACGTTAGCCCAGTTCAGGGCAAGACCTTATATCAGCAGCAGGGCTTCTTGCAACCCCAGCCTCGGTCCCTCGCTCAGGGGTCCACAGGCTACAGGAATATCACGCACAGTCAGGGGTGAATTCCTCAGGAGTCTTAGGCCGCCAGCTCCTCTGGTGGTCTTCACTCAGAGTTGCACCAAACACCTACACTCTCTCAGGTGTCTAGAGGTTAGACATATCTGATTATTGACGATTCCGCAGATCCTCAATAATCGGGTATATCTGTATTCTTGGGGATACTGCGGATCGCCAAGGATCAGATTCTCTCTCTGGTTGCTGACACCGATCGTTACAGTCTAATTATTGGTGATCTGCAGTATCACCAAAAATACAGATATATACCTGATTATTGATGATCTGCAGTATCACCGACAATCAAATATATTACTAACCTCTGGACACCTGAGTAATATGAGTGTTTGGTGCAACAGTAATACTTTGAGAACAATATCTGGAGGACAGGTACAAAGGCAGTAAGGAATACTGCACTAGGGAATGAGTACCTTTCAGCAGCCTGAGAATCTCCCGCAGGGAGGAGTCAGACTGGGAGAGGAAAGGACCAGAGCGTGAGTGACACCGATAGGAGGGTGTCACTAACTGATCTGTGAACTATCTCTAAACTGAGGAGATAGTTCTCAAGGTCGGGCAAGCCAGGTCGGCAACACACGGACATACAAAGTACAAAGACAGGAGGCTGATTCGGTAATCCTAAGGCACGCAAGGTTTGGCAACAGAGTATCAGATATAGCGAAGTACCGAATCAGGGAATAGAAGAGTGGTCAGGAAAGCAGTAAGTCATAACAGATAATAAACAATGCCTAGTCGTGGGTGTGAGCTCCGTGATCATCAACACCCTGGAACTAGTCTGACATATAACAGAATGGTAACACAAGTTCCTAATCTTGGGTGTGAGGTCCTTGATCATCAACACCCTGGAACTATTCTGAAGTATAACAGAATGGTAACACAAGTCCCTAATCTCGGGTGTGAGGTCCTTGATCATCAACACCCTGGAACTAGTCTGAAGTATAACAGAATGATAACACAAGTCTCTAATCTTGGGTGTGAGGTCCTTGATCATCAACACCCTGGAACTAGTCTGAAGTATAACAGAATGATAACACAAGTCCCTAATCTTGGGTGTGAGGTCCTTGATCATCAACACCCTGGAACTAGTCTGAAGTATAACAGAATGATAACACAGATTCTGACAATAAGGTCTGAGTGCTTCCACGTAGTGATCGCAACGGCAGACAACCAGCGAATGACCAGCACCCAGTATATATAGCACAGCGCTCTCCAGCGCCTCCCCTAAGTGCTGGACCAATGGGAACTGGTAGAATCGTCAGCTGACCGGCTTGGTCAGCTGACTCCCTTCTGGCTGTCATAAAAGTTCTGCCTCTCAGCGCGCGCGCGTCCTTCTGAACCTGTGTGGACTATCAGTCCCAGCCACACCAGACATGTGTTGCGTACCACCCGCCGTGCTGGATGCGGAACCAACCGCACCGCTATCAGGGCATGCGGCGGTTTCTCCGCGTTCAGCCATACAGGCAGATGTAGGCCTACGCGTGCAAACCGCCACGTTGGATGCGGAATCAGCCGCCTTGTTCTGAGCACACGCGTCGGCTTTCTCGCGTTTTCTCACATAGGTTAGTGTAAATTCTATACTTTAAATGAAGAGAAAAGAGACTGGCACTGCGGTTATGGGATTAGTATGGAAGTGGCTTTAGGGTATGGAAAAGGGCATGCAGCCTTCTGTGTGCTCAAGATGTCTGAAGTCAACATATACTTATATTGTCACAAGGAGAAAAATTCATCCGCACACGGTTCCTCGGAAGAAGCTCATCTTAGAGCGAAACGGTCGTCAGGCGGGCCGCTGCTCCCACACTACCCCACAGCTAGGACCATCAAGGGAATGTCTCATTGGCATGTATGGAGATTTTGTTATTGTTGAATACCTTTTAAGAACGGTTGCAATAAATTTGAAAGAAGAAATGGCTTTGAGCTTAGTGCCGGATTAATTTTTCTCCTTGTGACAATATAAGTGTAAATTCTGCTTTTATCACTTGCTCAAGATCCCTTTAACAGAATTTGGAACCACACAATAATATTACATAAGTAGAAAAGTATGGTATAAACAGCGGCATAACTGGAAATCACTGGGCCCCCCTGCAAAGCTTTGGAGGACCCCCCCTCCTCCCCCCCTCGCTTTCTGCACAGACAAACTAAGAACAAATGTTATTCAATTGGCTAGGGCACACTTGAATGTGTTTTCTTCATGCAGATGAAAACAGACAACAGTGAAGCACTGCACACATTTTCCCTATCAATTACATTAGCTTCTGTGATAAAATGTGCATGTTTCCACACATACAGACACACATGGTGGGCAGAAAATGCATACAAAAAAACTGACAGACGTGTGCTCCCAGCCTCAGTTTATTACACTAACTCTGTCCATCTCTGAAGCAGCAGAACTAGCACTGCAGACTTCTCCAGCATCCCTACAGTACAGAGCACTTGGGGAGGGGTGGAGAGGTTGGAGGATGGGAATAGAGATGGCCCGAACGGTTCGCACGAACTTCGGTGGTTTCTCGTTCGCGGTGAACCGCGAACTATATGCAAGTTCGACCCGAATCCAATCAGGCTACACTCCCTCCTGGAGCCCCCCCCCCCCCCCTTATAAAACGCAGGCAGCTTCAGCCTTTTCACTCACTGGTGTGGCTGCAGTAATTAGAGAAGGGAGAGAACCTGCTGACATAGGGAAAGCTTAGTTAGGCTCTTGTGTTATGCTTGTTAGCTTGCTCTTTGCTGATACTTATTGCTAAAAAGCACTACTTAACAGCTCTTCTGAGAGCTAATGTTGTTCTTGTGATCTATTTTTTGTGTGTGTGTGTGTGTCCCACAGACACTTGTGTTGCATATACAGCCCTGTCAGTCAGTTGCAGCTTCTGGACCTTGGCCCCTTGGTAATTCCTACTGTGCCACTGCCAGGCCCAGCACATTCAGTGACTACCTGTGTGTGTGACAGCTGCACATTTGTAATAGCAATTCCTACATACCAGTTCAGTAGTGCACCTACCTACGTGACCGCAAGCAGTGTTATATACCACCAGTCACTGCACATGTTCACGGTACCTGTGTGTGTGACAGCTGCACGTTTGTAATACCAATCCCTGCATACCTGTTCAGTAGTGCACCTACCTATGTGAGGGCACACAGTGTTATATACCACCAGTCACTGCCACTAGTGTTCACGTTACCTGTGTGTGTGACAGCTGCACATTTAGTATTACCAATCCCTGCATGCCTGTTCAGTAGTGCACCTACCCACGTGAGCGCACGCAGTGTTATATACCACCAGTCACTGCACCTGTTCACGGTACCTGTGTGTGTGTGTGTGTGTGTGTGTGTGTGTGTGTGTGTGTGTGTGTGTGTGTGTGTGTGTGTGTGTGTGTGTGTGACAGCTGCACGTTGTATTGATACCAGTCACTGCATACATGTTTAGTGCACCTACGAGACCGCACTCAGTATTATATTATATACCAGCCACTGCATACCTGTTCACGGTACCTGTGTGTGTGAGACAGCTGCACATTTGTAATACTAGCCATTGCATAATTGTTCACAGTACCTGTGTGACCGCACGCTGTTTAATATACAAGTCTGTGCATACCTGCACATTGTATTGTAATACCAGCCACTGCATACCTTTCAGTGCACCTGTGTGACTGCACATTGTATTGGTCAAGTCAGTGCATACTTTTCACTTCTTCAAATATGGACAAAACAACAGGCAGAGGCAGACCCAGAGGCAGGCCACCCGGCAGGTCTGTTCAAGGTCGTGCTGACGTGATTTCGTGCGGCCCTAGACCAAAGTACAGTGCTCAGAAGAAGGCACGTCCAATCAACTCCCAAGATTCCAGACAGGACCTGGTTGACTATTTAAAACAGAACACCTCATCTTCCGCAGCCACCAGCGCTACTACAAGCACCACAACTGCTGCATTTGACACTTGTTACATACTTGTCTATTGTTACATAGATGAAGGCGCTAAGCATGTTCCACCACCTCATATGTCTGAGTTAGGCAACACTATGGACGTAAGGTGTGAGGAGGAGGAGGATGAAGTACCTGCTGTTGGTACAGTTTTGGAGGTGACTGATGCAAGTGAAGCTGGGGAGGATGATTATGATGATGATGATTATGATGATGATGATACAGATGCCACGTGGGTTCCCAATAGAGGAGATGAACAGGGGGACAGTTCAGTAGGGATGCTCACCGCGTTCCACGGAATTCATTTTTCTGCTATTCCGGACGGAATTTGGTGGTTACGTTCTGTCGCATCGGAACAGAATTGCTATAGCGGAAATTCCGCGGAATGATGCGTAATTCCGGCAGAATGCGGAATTTTTTAAGCCAATCACAAGGAAGCCCCTAGAAGAAGCATAAAGTGAGAACAACAGGATTTCTTCATGAAAATAGGAATTTCTGCACCAATCAGAGGCTTACAAAAACCACCCAAATGGATTTCTGCAGGAAAATCGGAATTATTTCAGCATCAATTACAGTGTTAACAAAAAACAATCAATCCTATGTTAGCAACCAGCTCCCTAGCTATCTCACCTATCCCAACCATTTTGTATAGGTCCCATGGCTTACGCAACACCTCTGCGGGCTGCGGCGCCAAAACCATCGCCATGGAACCACCGCCAGGTCCCAAAGGTTACGCGACACCTCCTGCGTTGCCAAAACGACCGCCATAGGACCTCCGCAAGGTTCCATGGCGTAAGCGACACCTCCTGCAGTGCCAAAACGACCGCCATGGGACCATCGCCAGGTCCCATGGCTTAAGCGACACCTCCTGCAGTGCCAAAACGACCGCCATGGGACCACCGCAAGGTCCCATGGCGTAAGCAACACCTCCTGCAGTGCCAAAACGACCGCCATGGGACCACCGCAAGGTCCCATGGCGTAAGCAACACCTCCTGCAGTGCCAAAACGACCGCCATGGGACCACCGCAAGGTCCCATGGCTTAAGCGACACCTCCTGCAGTGCCAAAATGACTGCCATGGGACCACCGCAAGGTCCCATGGCTTAAGCGACACCTCATGGGACCACCGCTAGGTCCCATGGCGTAAGCGACACCTCCTGCTGCTGCTGCTGCTGTTGCAAAAAAAAGAAAGAAAAAAAAAATCCCCCCCCCCCCCCAAAAAAAAGAATGACCGGTGGAACAGCCACTAGGTCCCATGGGCTACCATTTAGCAAAAACGAGGTTTCATTTGCGATTACTTTAATTTTTCCACCGGAATTTTCCACGGAAATTTGCAAAATTCAGCGGAAATGTAATGGCGACGGAATTTAGCGCTGGCAGAATTCCGCAATTCCGACGGAACGGAATTTGCTCTTTCCGATCATCCCCACAGTTCAGAGGGGGGTCAGAGAGGAGTAGGAGGAGATGAGTTCCTGAAAGAAGCAGGGGGAGCTCTTCTTCAGAAACAGCTGGTGGCAGCGTCCGGCGCCATGTATCGCCACCTATGGACAGCCAGCCAGCAACCGAAAATCGGAGGTTCGAGCCATCTCTAGATGGGAACTGTACACAAAACCCTGCTGAACACTGAATAGGGACTGTCTACAAATCTTTGTCAGGAAAACTTCATATGATTCCTTATAAGAGGCTGAGCAGATGCAGTCATAAGAACAATTGTGTATAGAACAGAATTTTTTTCTCTCCGTGTCCTTAGTTGTCAGTCTCTTAGGACAGGGAAAATAAACTTCTTCCCTACGGGGCCCCCTGCAGCTTCTGCCCCCCCCTGCAGCTGCATCCCTTGCGGGGTCTATTGTTACGCCACCTGGGTATAAATTATTGTATACAGTGGTGCTTGTAAGTTTGTGAACACTTTAAAAATATTCTATTCTTATATGAATGTGAACATCATCTGTGTTTCAAAGTCAAAGCAAGTAATCTGGGTGGAGAAATTGGCCCCACCATTGACATCCATATTTAATGAGGAATTGACTGGCTACATGTAACAGTGGCAGGTGGGGCGCAGCCCCTGCGACAACAGGGGGCCCAGAGGTGTGGAGAGGCACCAACTACTAGTCTTCCCACCCTCTGAAGCCCCAGATCAGGTGTTTTCATGGCTCTTTATGAGATGGGCCCCCGGGCTGTAAGGGTCACAAAGGAGAGGCAAAGAAGGTTTATGAACATTAATGTGGCCCCATCCATGTTTTGCAGGGTGGGCCCCATGATTTGTAGTTATGCCACTGGTGGCGGGGGAGCGATGGTGCGATAAAATAGTGGTGGAGTTCCGCTTCAACTGTATGTAGCAAAACTCCTTACTGGCTGAGCCCGATTTAACCACTTTATCCACCACTAAAGTATATCTACATCCTCTATGACTTCATCTAAGCCACTAGGACATAGATATACATCTTGTAGCTGAAGCACAGCTGTGCACGATTGGGCTTACTCCTGTGCAAACCTCCGGCAATATCTGATGCAGCACTAATTGGTGAAAGGGAATATGTGTTTCTTGAGCCAATAAGATTGATTTTTACCATTAAAAATGCTTTTATTTTCTCAGTTCATAATAAAAAACACACACTGTAGCGAGAGCCGGTTCTAGACAAGCACATATGAGGGGGCAATCAAAAATGGCATCATGGATTGGGAAATTTGCGGCGCGCAAAGTGGAAAAATGGGCGTGGTCATGATGGCATGTGGGCGGGGCTAATTGTAATGTAGTTATACCAGCTAATGTAGTTATATAAAAAAATATGAAGTAAATGCACGTAATGACAGACAGCGTTTCCCCAGTAAATGCACATAATGACAGACAGCGTTCCCCCAGTAAATACATGTAATGACTGACAGCCTTTCACCAGTAAATGCACAAAATGACAGACAGCGTTTCCCCAGTAAATACAATTTCATCCGACCAATAAAAGAAAAAGTGTTTTTAAAACAAAAAAAGTCAACCTTCAAATAATTATGTTCAGTTATGCACTCAATACTTGGTCGGGAATCCTTTTGCAGAAATGACTGCTTCAATGCGGTGTGGCATGGAGCCTGAGAGATGGGGAGCCCCAAGGTGAGGAAAGTCTCCCCCCTTCCCTGCTATGCCCACAGCTTGCTCTTCTCTCTCCGCTTCTCTCTCCCCTGCCACCCCTGTTTGAGGGGGCAGAGTAATTATTTAAGGGGGCGATGCCCCCTCTTGCCCCACGCTAGAGCTGGTCCTGACTGTAGCATCATTTCAGAATCACATATCCTCACCATAAATTGTGACAGGAACATAATCTAAGTTTTTTAATAAACGGTAATGATAGCCAAACAAAGTTTTAGTTTTTTTTTTATCTGGAATTGGTAATATTGAGAAATAATGTGTTTTCTTCTATTTTTTTTCCTCTTTTTCCAATTAAAATGCATAGGAAACAAAAGGGAAAAATGCCATACAATGAAAGTTTGGTTTGTCTTAAAAAAACAACAACAACCAGATACAGTATATACCGTATTTCATTTAGATGCCATAAGCAGGGATAACGTTATTGCTGATTAAATAGGGATATAGCTAAAATGTCAAAAACTGCTCTGGTCCATAAGGGGGAAACAAGGTCTGGATGCGAAGTGGTTAATAGTGGTGGGGGAGTTCTGTAGCAGTGAATACAGCGGACAGCTTTGGAGTTGGCTACCCCTCTAGCCAAAGTCCATAGTGGCACGGCATGGATAATGAGGATAGTAGCGGTGGGGAGACTGGTGAGCGGCGCTGTCAGTGTTATGTGTAGGTTTGGGGGTAAGTGCTAGGCAAAAATGTGGGGAGGTCAGTGTTTGCTGTAGGTTGGTGTTAAGCATAAATGCAGGGAACGTTAGTGTGAGTATAGGATAAGATACACGATGGTAGAATATTGGTAACACTAACAGTATTCTATTATGGATAACAAGTGACAGACAGTAGAATATCAGTAATATTACTGATATTCTACTAACGACAATACTCACACCCACTTGTGACTTTATTAAACATATGTCCTAAAATTAGACAAAGAAAACAAAATTTAATTGGCTTATTTTTTCTTTTCAGCCCTCAAAAATATAGTATCCACTCTGTTTCTAAAGGCTCGTAGCCACGACGCAGTTTTTTGCGCAATTTTTCCCATGATTGGCGTGGGTACATGCACGCACACGAACCTGGTTTTGTGATGCACAGCAATTACGACCCTCAGGATTGATCAGATATTTAAGATCCCTGATGACTCTCGTGCAAAGTATCTCAATCTTTTAACCTCTCGTCCATGCCCGTTGACTGCTGTCATGAGTAGGAACATGGACCAGGGAGTGCTCTTCATCGGCTGGTGTTGCGTTGAGGTTCCCCAATCCATCTTCAGGTGAGTGTTCAGCTATATGCTGGGAATACACATTGAGATTTTTAAGCAGTCCGATCGATTACCCAATTGATTTTCTGACCACTTTTCCGATCGATTTCCATTCACTTTTATGAGAAATCGATCAGAAAACGATTGAAAATCAGAAAATCAGATCGGACCTGTTGGAAATTATCTATTGAACCATCTATCTGCCAAAAAAATCTCATGGTGTATTATCAGCATTAGTTAATTTTGTCAGCCTAGGTATGTGGAGGTTAAGTAAAGGGTCTTATCTATTTGTCATAAATACCTCACAACACTTGGGGGATTGACAAGCATCCTAGCAAAAACCCTTTTGATGCCCTGTTTTAATTACTGCATCTGAATGCCACTTATTTACAGTATATTTGCCTCAAAAAATATATATACCTCCTTCAGATGCTCATTGTATATAAGCTGTGAGTCTGAAGGAGGCTTATTACCCGAAAGCTTACACTTTTTCTTTTAAGTTAGCCAATAAATGGTATCATGCTGATTTAAAACTTTCAACAGTTAAACAAATAAAACAATTTTTTTGTATATTTGGTCATGTAATTATTAAAAAAAAGATCCAATAACATATCTGCATATAGGAAAAGTATTATTATTATTATTATTGATTTATAAAGCGCCAACATATTCTGTGGCGCTGTACAAGGTAAGAAATGAACATGGACTACATAATAATACAGACAATGGTGTACACCAATATACAAAATACATAGTTGGTGACAAAATAGAAAATCGATGCAAAATACAGGATTGGTAATGACAGTAATAAAAGTAACATGATGAATAAAATGTATCATTAACCACTTCAGCCTACAGGTGTTTCACCTTCAGCACGCAGACACTTTTCCCCTTTCAGCACTCCTCCCATTCATTCCCCAATAACTTTTTCACTACTCATCACACATAAATGATTTATATCTTGTTTTTTTTGCCACAAATCAAGCTTTTTGTGAGCGATACTTGTTTTCAGTAAATACTTTATTTTCTATGCATTTTATAGTGAAAAACCAAGGAAAAAATGAAAAAATACACTATTTCTCAAATTCCATCCCCTATAGTTTTAAAATAAACAATATTACTATAGATAAAATACACACATTTTATTTGCCCATATGTCTTGGTTATCACAACATATAAATTATGTCCCTAGTACAAAGTATAGTGACAGTATATTGTTTGGAAATAAAGGTGTATTTTTTCTATGTTGTGTTTTTTGTTTTCTCATTGTACACTACCAAGGATTAAAAGTCCTTATTTGCATAACTAACAGGAATACGCCCTCATGGCATACATATTTACAAAGCTGAGTCCCTAAGGTAAAGATTTATGTATTCTTTTTTCAAATCTGTCACTTTTTGGGGGTTTTACAAGTGTTTTATTTTGGTACAGAGTTTATGAAAATACCAATATTATTGCTTTTCATTCACTTTGGCAGTTAGAAAAATTCACATGAAATACGCCTCAACTTTCTTACTGCCCAAATTGTATTCTCTTGCTTGTCACGGTTAAAATGATACCCTATATACATAATCACATAGCATTTTGGGCTCACAGCACACTATTAACCGCAAGTAGTGCCAATGGATTTTTCAAAGCCATTTTTTTCAACAAATGCAGCAATGTCATTCTTTCTTAGCAACGCCCATGGAGTGTCAGAACATTCAATACATGTCATAAATGTTACCATTCTGAAAATTAGAGACCCAGGCCTACTCAGATATACATATTTGGTAACATTGGGACGTATGCGGTTTTGCTGAAGTTGCACCAGAACTCTGAAAATTGCATTTTTTAACAGTTTTTTCCAGTTTGGCAGTATGAAGAATTCACATGACATATGCCTCAATCCTAAAACACACCAAATTCTATTCTACAGCTTGTCACGGTTAAAAAGATACCCTATATACATAATCACATAGTGTTTTGAGCTCACAGCACACTATTAACCGCAAGTAGCGCCAATGGATTTTTCAAAGTCATTTTTTTCAACAAATGCAGCAATGTCATTCTTTCTTAGCAACGCCCATGGAGTGTCAGAACATTCAATACATGTCATAAATGTTACCATTCTGAAAATTAGAGACCCAGGCCTACTCAGATATACATATTTGGTAACATTGGGACATATGCGGTTTTGCTGAAGTTGCACCATAACTCTGAAAATTGCATTTTTGAACAGTTTTTTCCAGTTTGGCAGTATGAAGAATTCACATGACATAGGCCTCAATCCTAAATCACACCAAATTCTATTCTACAGCTTGTCACGGTTAAAAAGATACCCTATATACATAATCACATAGTGTTTTGGGCTCACAGCACACTATTAACCGCAAGTAGCGCCAATGGATTTTTCAAAGTCATTTTTTTCAACAAATGCAGCAATGTCATTCTTTCTTAGCAACGCCCATGGAGTGTCAGAACATTCAATACATGTCATAAATGTTACCATTCTGAAAATTAGAGACCCAGGCCTATTCAGATATACATATTTGGCAACATTGGGACGTATGCGGTTTTGCTAAAGTTGCACCATAACTCTGAAAATTGCATTTTTGAACAGTTTTTTTCCAGTTTGGCAGTATGAAGTATTCACATGACATAGGCCTCAATCCTAAAACACACCAAAATCTATTCTACAGCTTGTCACAGTTAAAAGAAAACCAAATGACAATGATGACAAATACAATGGAACTTACCATTGGACGTCTAGCAGGATTGGAGAAAAGTCAGAGGTCAGAAGTCAGGTGTCAGAAGCCAAAGCAAATTGGTGGGTCAGAAGAAGGGAGGGGTCAGCATAGTTCATTCCAAGCATGTGGCTAAAGTTCAATTTGGAAGCAGGGTCCAAAGTTCAATTTGGCAGCTTGATTATGTTTCTGGGCTTCTCCTAAGCATCCAGTTTCCTCCAACACCTCAGAAACACATTGGTAGGCCAAATGGGAGCTTCTTAAGGGACAGTAAAAGGCCAGTAAAATATGTCCAGGTTTAAA
This sequence comes from Hyperolius riggenbachi, assembly GCF_040937935.1. NCBI lineage: Eukaryota > Metazoa > Chordata > Amphibia > Anura > Hyperoliidae > Hyperolius > Hyperolius riggenbachi. The sequence continues at coordinate 317,528,856 of NC_090651.1, forward strand.
AAAAATATAGACACCCCCCCCCCCCCCCCAAAAAAAAAGGAAGAAGAAGAAATTAATAATGTGGAAGAGTGTGGTATGTCCTGAAGCAAGTAGCAACGCATAGTGCTGGGGCTGAGGGGCAATCCGGTCAAAAATATCTGGACTCCCTCCTCATCTTGTGTTTCACACACACTCTGCATCTTCTCATAGGGGTGGCTTTCACTTCATTTGGGGGGATCAGGGCAGGAAAGTGTCTTTCTTTAAGTCTGAGGGTATTCTCCAAATAAATCGGATCGTTTTGCTGAGCGATTTGGGTAGGGCCAAAAATTAGAGACTTGTGGACTTTCTCCTGGAACTGCACAAAGGTGTCCCTTCCGCCTGCTTTTGCATACAAGACAAATGCGTTCTGCATTGACACCTCCAGCAAGTAATAGGCTATCTTCTTATACCATGCCCTCCGCCTTCTTCTTAGCATATAAGGAGCCAGTTTTTGGTCTGCCAAGTCCACTGCTCGCATTTTCTTGGTGTACTCCACTACAGCCTGTGGTTTTACAGTTCCCTCCCCTATTGACGAGGCAGGAACGGTGGCCTCACTGTGGATCGTTGTTAGGATCAACACATCCCTCTTGTCAAAGTATTTTAGTGCGAGGAGTTCGCCACATCTGAGGCTGTAGGACTGACCTCTATGTAGTTTTTTGTTCAGTACCTGTAGTGGGAGGCCTACACGGTTGGATCTAACCGTCCCACATGCTCCAGTCTTGGCTGAGTACAGGAACTTAAACAAAGGTACACTTGAATAAAAATTATCTACATAGAGGTGGTACCCCTGGTGGAGATAAGGGGTTAAAAGATCAATAACAATCTTCCCACTGGTGCCAATGTACTGTGGGCACCCAGCTGGCTGTAAAGCGGAGTCCTTGCCTTCGTATACTGTAAAGGCGAAGGTGTAGCCAGTGCCACTCTCACATGCCTTGTACATTTTTACCCCATATCTTGCCCTCTTGCTAGGTATGTACTGTTTAATGGCAAGTCTACCATGAAATGGTACAAGGGACTCGTCCACTGCAATGTCACGGTCTGGGGTGTAGAGATCTCGAAATACTGCAGTAAGGTGGGTCAGCATGGGCCTTAACTTGAATAACCTATCATGGGCAGGGTCAGTCCGTGAAACATGGTTGGTATTATCATTCAAATGAAAAAATTTAGATAGCAAGTCAAATCGCTGCCTTTTCATTGTTGCTGGGTAGAGGGGCGCGCTATGATAGAGGTCCTTGGACCAATACATTCTCAGTTGTGGCTTTGTTGTGACACCCATGCTGAGATTCAAGCCAATGAAAATTTTTAATTCGGGCACGTTGGTGGGCTTCCATTTTGTCACAGTCCAGTGGGTTGGGTTTTCAGCTAAAAATTGTTCAGCATAGAGATTAGTCTGCTCAACCATATGCTGCCAAAAGTCCACCGTAATAAAGAGCTGGTACAGCTCAATGGGTGACAGATTGTCAATAGGCACTGACACACCAGGAGTGGCTGTAAAGGGTGGTATATTGGGCACCTCAAAATTAGGGGGTGACCAAGTGCCATTAAGGATATGATCTGGTACCGGCTGCCTGCGAGGTACCGATGGCCGCTCACCCCGTCTGCTGGCTCCCCTCTGCCCAGTGCTGCTGCTGGCTGCTGTGGTGTTGCCCGCTGAGACCCCAGCTATGGCCTCTGACTGTCCAGTTGGTTCCTGTCTGCTGCCTCCTGTCTGCCCACTGCTGCTGCTGGCTGCTGTGGTGTTGCCCGCTGAGACCCCAGCTATGGCCTCTGACTGTCCAGTTGGTTCCTGTCTGCTGGCTCCTGTCTGCCCACTGCTGCTGCTGGCTGCTGTGGTGTTGCCCGCTGAGACCCCAGCTATGGCCTCTGACTGTCCTGATGGTTCCTCCAGGATCATCCCAACACAATTGGTGAGATGGCAGCCCTCCGGACTCTGAGCTTTCAGTACCTGAATCAGAGTCGCTCGGAGGGGACCACTCGCTGCCTGAGTCATCCCCAGATTCCTCACTGCTGCTCTGCTCGCAGAAGGCGACTGCCTCCTGCAAAGAAAAGCGCCTCCTCGCCATACTAAAAAGAAGAGATAGAAATAAAAAGTAAGAAGAAAAAGAAAGAAATAGATTGTGTTTTTTTTTTTTTTTTTTAAAGTGACAGTTTTTTTTTGTTTTTTTGTTTTTTTTAATTGAAATAGATGGATAAAATAGATAAAGAGTAGATAGAAGATAGATAGAAAGAGTATATAGAAAGAGTAGAGAGGGTGAAAATACCCAAAAGTTAGGAAGGGAGGTTAGAAAGAATAAATGGCAAGGAGAGGGAGGATCAGGAGATAAGGGGGTAGATATGGGGTTAAAATCAAGGAATGGGGGGCAAAATTTTAATAATATAAGTCCTACCACACTGCTGCAGTCTCTCTCTCAGCTCCTGTCAGCACAGATCACTCACAGAATCTGTGATGACAGAGAGCTGTGAGAGAGAGAGAGGGAAACTTTGTTTATAAACATTTAGCAGAATGTACATTGTTACTGGCTGTAACAATGTGCATTCTGCCTGTAAACTCATCTGATTGGTTAAGGGACCTGCTGGTCCCTTGAACCAATTAGCTCTCCGTCGGCTGGGCTGTGAACGAGCGGCGGGTGCGCGCGCATGCGCGCGCACCCGCGGAAATAACGCTGGACGTACTTGTGCGTCCATTTAGCCCGCAATGCGCCTATCTGGATGAGCAGATCCGTCCAGATAGGCTGAAGTGGTTAAAAGACACAAAAGGGGAGAGAGCCCTGCCCTTGCAAGCTTACAATCTAAAGGAATAGAGGGAAACAAGAGGTAGGGTAGTATGCAATAAACATATAGAGGCAGTGGGCTTGATTCACAAAGCCGTGCTAATGTATAGCGCGACTGATGGGAAAAAACCCTCAGTAGTGAAGTGGTTAAAGAGTAGAGATGTCGCAAACGGTTCCAGGCGAACTTTGGGGGTTCGCGTTTGCCTGCTTCAGGCGAACTTTTGCAGAAGTTCGATTCGCCCCACAATGCTGTATTGAGCAAAACTTTGACTCTCCATATCACTGTCAGCAGACACATTATTGCCAAACACACTGGTCTCACTGCTGTAAGCCTGCCCACCCTCCCTCCTCCAAGCAAGGTCCTTATACCATTTGACTCAGTTGTCTGCCTACACTAATTAGTTATGGGACAGCTGCTACACACTCTGCTAGGGAGATTTTAATTAGCCTCTTGTGGGTCTCCTCCCCCCTCCCACCTCCCTTCTACCCTTCTACCTATTCCCTCCTCCCTCCTACCGGAGGGAGGAGGGTCTCATCTGCCAGGGAATTATCCTATTTCAAAAACCAGTATACATCATACCATGGCTGGGAATCGAACCCAAATCTCACTGTGTGGTGGGCAAGCACACTAACCACGGTACCACTACAGTAGTAACTGAAGCTGGCCTAAAATTTACCATTTATGCTCAATGCAATAGAAACATTAGATTGCTTAAAGGGAACCTTAACTGAGAGTGATATGAATGTTTCCTGTAAACAATACTAGTTGCCTAAAAGTTCTTAAAGATGTTGCGCTCCGCCCACAGATAATAATTATCCACCTCAGCTCAATACCGGTTCGCCACACCGTAATAATCAGATAATTAAGTCAAAAGGTGCAGGCGCTGCTACGGTCTCCCGGGGTATTGTTTCACACAGTTCTTTCTTTTCACTCCTTCCGTGAGATGTCCAGAAAGTGCAAGCAGCCCTCAGGTCGATTTTGCATAAAGGGGGAAAAAAACAAATAACACGCCACATAGGGTAATAACGTCTGGCAATGAGTTTTATAACCTACACCTGCCCCACACCACACCGGTGTAGCACACTACAATCACAGTGTATATAGATTGCGCTCACCAGATAATGTGGCTGCTCAGTCACAGACAGCACAAACGCTTGTTATCAATAGCCAATCGATCATGGAGCTCCTTGATCTTGCTTCAGATACCCTCCAGTCCTCCACTCAATGGAACCTCCAGGTATATTTAAGAGAGAAAACACAATAGTGCAATATCTTTACACTTTCTTTGGCACCTCCACCTCACCCTGGTGCAACACCCTGTGCAGTTACTACAATGCGCTCACCAGATGCATTGGCTGCTCAATCACAAACAGCAGTATCAGCCCAGCAGATGTAACCCCCGACCTTCTATTTCTCCTCCTCAGCTGCAGTAGCTTCTAATAGTACAGATATCTTCAATTCTCAGCTTAAAAACAAAGATGGGCGCAACACATAGTGTAGTATCCAAGACAAAGATACACCTCCACCTTCTCCTCTGTGTGAACACAGCAACCATACACCCCACCCTAGGTGTGAGTATCAGGTAAACCTATACGCTCACCAGATCCTGGTGCTGCCCATCCACAAACAGCAAGAAACGCTTTGATAATCAGATTTGACTCCTGGTCCTTCAAATATGGCTTCCTTAAAAACTAAACAAACACTTCCATTGCGCAGTACTACTTTAATTGAATAAAACTTCCAAAAATGCACTCACATTTTCCAAAAGGTTAAAAGGCATATACAGGTAAAAACTCCAGCGTCCTGGATCAAAACAGCATGCTCTCCTTAGTGTGCCGACCTCTAGCCCCGCCTTTTAACCTTTTGGAAAATGTGAGTGCATTTTTGGAAGTTTTATTCAATTAAAGTAGTACTGCGCAATGGAAGTGTTTGTTTAGTTTTTAAGGAAGCCATATTTGAAGGACCAGGAGTCAAATCTGATTATCAAAGCGTTTCTTGCTGTTTGTGGATGGGCAGCACCAGGATCTGGTGAGCGTATAGGTTTACCTGATACTCACACCTAGGGTGGGGTGTATGGTTGCTGTGTTCACACAGAGGAGAAGGTGGAGGTGTATCTTTGTCTTGGATACTACACTATGTGTTGCGCCCATCTTTGTTTTTAAGCTGAGAATTGAAGATATCTGTACTATTAGAAGCTACTGCAGCTGAGGAGGAGAAATAGAAGGTCGGGGTTACATCTGCTGGGCTGATACTGCTGTTTGTGATTGAGCAGCCAATGCATCTGGTGAGCGCATTGTAGTTACTGCACAGGGTGTTGCACCAGGTGGGCAAGCACACTAACCACTGTACCACTACAGTAGTAACTGAAGCTGGCCTCTACTGTCTATAGAGCATGCCCTAGTGGCTGCAACTCTGGTGCTTTGAGTCCGTCAGGAGAAAAGTGTGATATAAATGTTATTTGTCTTGTCTACTTTTTCTCTTGTATTGAGCATAAATGGTAAATTTTAGGCCAGCTTCAGTTACTACTGTAGTGGTACAGTGCTTAGTGTGCTTGCCCACCACACAGTGAGACCCAGGTTCAAATCCCAGCCAATGTGAGTTGGCTTTTATGCTACAAATCCTTAAAGGAAACCTAAACGGAGAAGTATATGGATTTTTCCTTTTAAAATAATACCAGTTGCCTGAATTGCCTGCTGATCCTGTGTCTCTAATACTTTTAGCCACAGCCCCTGAACAAGCATGCAGATCAGTTGCTCTGACTGAAGTCAGACTGGATTAGCTGCATGCTTGTTTCAGGGTGTGATTCAGCCACTATTGCAGTCACAAAGATCAGCTGGACTGCCAGGCAACTGGTATTGTTTACAGGAAACATCCATATCACTCTCAGTTAAGGTTCCCTTTAAGCAACCTAATGTTTCTATTGCATTGAGCATACATGGTACATTTTAGGCCAGTGGTACAGTGGTTAGTGTGCTTGCCCACCACACAGTGAGACCCAGGTTGAAATCCCAGCCAATGTGAGTTGGCTTTTATGCTACAAATCCTTAAAGGGAACCTAAACGGAGAAGAATATGGATTTTTCCTTTTAAAATAATACCAGTTGATATAACAACAGGTGGGAGGAGACCCACAAGAGGCTAATTAAAATCTCCCTAGCAGAGTGTGTAGCAGCTGTCCCATAACTAATTAGTGTAGGCAGACAACTGAGTCAAATGGTATAAGGACCTTGCTTGGAGGAGGGAGGGAGGGTGGGTCCTCCAGCAGTGATGTGTATTTAACTCAATCAGGTGTGCCTCCAGGTATTAGAGCTCTTGAAACATGTTTTCTATCATTTTTCCAGCCGGTAGGATTTTTTAAAATTTTCAAAGTTCGCCTCCCCATTGAAGTCTATTGCGGTTCGCGAACTTTTTCGCGAACCGAACCTTTCGCGGAGGTTCGCGAACCTAAAATCGAAGGTTCGCGACATCTCTATTAAAGAGTAGGGATCTAACAACACCTGTGTTGTTCCAAAATAGAATCACTTTGTAAGATGTCTCTCTATTTGCTAGGAATCTTGTGGTGATGGGGCCAACAAACCTTGCTATAAACATGATTAATTGGTGATTCATAGTATTTTACCTAGCTGGGCTGTAACTAGAACATGGCAGCCTAAGCTTCTCACAATGTACTGCGCAGCTGAAGAGAGGAGTAAGGAGGATGTATCACTCGCTCCACACAGGTAATGTATGATGCTTCCCCTGCCTTGCTGTTCAAAAAGTATCACCCAAAGAAAGCCTAATTGGTGGCGAAAAAAAACAAGATACAGATCATTTTGTTGTGATAAGTTGTGATAATGTTATTGGTGAATGAAAGGGAGGAGCGCTGAAAGGCGAAAATTGCTAGAAAATTCCTAGAAAATTAAAGAGGAGCTGTCAGCCGTACTATCTAGAAAAACAAAACAAAACATATATAAGTAGATAAATACTTGCTCTATGTAACGATTGTGGAATTCTCTCCGTGATCAGCGCACAAGGCGTGCGCTGACACTGCGGAAATCCTCCACAAGCGTATAATTTGCGGGAACCCAGCAAAAGGTGCGATGCACCTGTAGAGGGAAATTCCTGTCGACAGGGGGAGCTGTGGAGTGCAGCGGAACGGCTCCTCTGCACTGCCACACACGCCAGGCAGGAATTGTACGAAGGGAAGAAACGCAATCGCAAGAGAGGCGATTGAGAATGAGCACAGAGACAGATTGTATGTGTGTGCACCAAATTAGTCGCCAACCCGCGACGGTGCACACACCACAGCAGACATGGAGTAGGAACGCAATCGCGAGAGAGGCGATTGCCAGAGGTGACACAAGGCTACAGCAAGGCAGAACACGAGAGTAGCAAAGGCACAGCAAATCATACAATGAGGAGATACGGAAAATAACAAACGCTAGCTAAACGCGAACACCGCACTCATTCACAACAGTGCACGCGTTTATGCGCGGTCTCCACGTGATAAGCACAATAGAGACAAACACGCCTAACTAACCACCGACAGACAAACATAAAACAGAGGACGCGAGCGCTTGCTTAACGGTTACCTCACCGAGCCTCCAGCAAGCGTTCGTAGCAGACAAGACAAACACACAAAAACATGAACAAGCGAGAGACAGGATCCACAGCACTAGCGAAAGTGGCTAGTGCGATCCAGGGAGACAGAAGGATCCACAGCACTAGCGCAAGGCGAGTGCGATCCAGGCAGACAGAACAGAAGGATCCACAGCACTAGCGCAAGAGGCTAGTGCGATCCAGGAAGACAGAACAGAAGGATCCACAGCGCTAGCGCAAGATGCTAGTGCGATCCAAGTACAGAGTAGCAGACCAGAAGGATCCACAGCACCAGCGGAAAGAGGCTAGTGCGATCCAGGAAGACAGAACAGAAGGATCGACAGCGCTAGCGCAAGATGCTAGTGCGATCCAAGTACAGAGTAGCAGACCAGAAGGATCCACAGCACCAGCGAAAAGAGGCTAGTGCAATCCAGGAAGACAGATCAGAAGGGGCTACCAGTAACAACCGCTGTTCCGGTTAGCACCCAGACACACAGAACGATTTCCTGTCGACCACCGCTGGGACAGGACAATCGCAACAGACAAACAAAACAGATAAGCAATCCTAACTGCACTAGGGAACCTGCCGAGTGCAGTCCCAGGAATTACTCTAAGCTGATATTCAAACAATGAGCAAGGCTGACACTCTCCAGAGTGTTACACAGGAAGAATCCTTATGACCAGCCCAGACCTGTGGGATCACATGGTATATATAGAGCAAGCCTACAAAGGATGTGGCTAGGCAATCTGCATGACAACCATATGCAAATTCCTCAGCAGCAAGCTGCAATACTGACAAAAGGTCTCTCTTCCAGAGACCTGCAGAATGCAGACCTGAACAGTGGTCAAAAGGCTGCCTGCCTGCGCAGGCAGCTGAGCAGATCATTACACTCTACTTAGAAAATCCTTCTTAGCATTTCCCATTTTAACCACTTGAGGACCCACCCTTTACCCCCCCTTAAGGACCAGCGCTGGTTTGATTGATCTGTGCTGGGTGGGCTCTGCAGCCCCCAGCACAGATCAGGGTGCAGGCAGGGAGATCAGATTGCCCCCCTTTTTTCCCCCCTATGGGGATGATGTGCTGGGGGGGTCTGATCTCTCCTGCCTGCTGTGGGTGGCGGGGGGGGCACCTCAAAGCCCCCCTCCGCAGCGAAATTCCCCCCTCCCTCTCCTACCTGCTGCCTCCCCCAGTGATCGGGGCTGCACAGGACGGCTATCCGTCCTGTGCAGCCAGTGACAGGACGTCCCCTGTCACATGGCGGCGATCCCCGGCCGCTGATTGGCCGGGGATCGCCGATCTGCCTTACGGCGCTGCTGCGCAGCAGCGCCGTACAAATGTAAACAAAGCGGATTATTTCCGCTTGTGTTTACATCTAGCCTGCGAGCCGCCATCGGCGGCCCGCAGGCTATTCACGGAGCCCCCCGCCGTGATTTGACAGGAAGCAGCCGCTCGTACGAGCGGCTGCTTCCTGATTAATTAGGCTGCAGCTGGCGACGCAGTACTGCGTCGCTGGTCCTGCAGCTGCCACTTTGCCGACGCACGTTATGAGTGTGCGGTCGGCAAGTGGTTAAGTGTGGCTATTTTGAAGCCAATCCTGATGTCATTTCCTCCCTTACTCTGCTCTGCCTGATTTGCCCGCCCTTCACTATAGAAAGTGCATTGTCTCATCATGAGAAATATTGGCCAATCAGAGAGGAACAGAGGTGTGGGAAGGGAAAACAGGAGGGAAACAGGCTTCAGCCAATCAGGCTGCATTAGTTAAGTCTTAGAGGAAATAGAGAAGCAAAAAAGGACCACCCAGCATGCCCTGCAACTTTCTTTTCGTGTACCAAATTTTGTGTGTACCAAATAAGACTCGGGTAAACTAGGGAATGATCATTTATCAACAAGAAAAGTATTAGTGATTTAAACTTTTGGATTGCCTGGTTAGCATCCTTATTACTTGTTTACTAGATAAAAATAAATAATTGATTTTTTATTTTATGCCCGACAGTTACACTTTCAGGAATAAGGACGCAAAAATAATGTTTGCCAAAACCTATTTACTGTACAGATCTGATTTGAATGCTTAGTTCTTACCAAAAATTTACATTTTCTTTAAAGTTTAACATTTATGTTGTGTCCTATAATTAAAGTCACAACTGTTACTTACGTATTCTGCTTCTTTTTCCTAACACGTGTGTTTTGTCAATTCCACTTTAGCGGGAACCCCTGGAAAATTGAACAAGCGTGTCCTCTGGGTCATGGCAACTGCTTTTTTCCTTGTGCTGATCACGTTTTCTTATGATTATCATTACAATCTGCACATCAGTGAATTTACGGGACTTGTGAAAAATAGCAAACTGTTGAAAAGCACTGAAGATCTGTGTCCACCAGTGAAAAAGCCTGAATCTCTGACTGGCATGTGGACTATCAATGCTGTTGGACGTCTGGGCAATTACATGGGGGAGTACGCCACTCTTTATGCCCTTGCCAAGATACATGGCCGTCAAGCCTATATTTTATCTAGTATGCATGACCAACTGTCAAAGATGTTTAAGATAAGATTACCTGTACTTCACGAAGAAATTAGTTCCAAAATCAAATGGAAAAGATTGGCCTTGCATGATTGGATGTCTGAAGAGTACTATAACATTCAAAGAGACCATATCTACTTTGTTAGCACCCCGTGCTCTTATACGTTCTACCACCATATTAAGGATGAAATCCTCAGAGAATTTACATTCCATGACTTTATTAGAGAAGAGTCTTATGCCTACCTTGACAAAGTACGTGGGGAGAAGAAAAATGTCACGTTTGTAGGGGTACATGTTCGAAGAGGAGACTATGTCAAAGTCATGCCCAAAGTATGGAAAGGGGTGGTTGCTGACAAAGGATATTTGCAAAAGGCCACAGACTATTTCAGAAACAAGTATGAGAATCCACTTTTCATTGTGACCAGCAACGGGATGGATTGGTGTAAAGAGAACATAAATAATTCACGAGGAGATGTACACTTTGCTGGGGATGGTCAAGAGGTCTCTCCAGCCCGGGACTTTGCCCTCCTGGCCCATTGTAACCACACCATCATGACTATAGGGACCTTTGGTGTTTGGGCGAGCTACTTAGCAGGTGGAGAAACAATTTACTTAACAAACTACACATTGCCTGACTCTCCTTTTCTTAAATTTTTTAAGTATGAAGCTGCTTTTCTCCCTGAATGGATTGGTATTCCTGCAGATCTTTCTCCTCTCCTAAATAAGACAAATCAGAATGAAACAATAACTCCCCAACAAAGTAACTGGACTCATTTTAACTTATCATAATACCAACTTTAAAGCGAACTTTAAGTCTACTAAAAAAAATGAGATTTACTCACCTGGGGCTTCCCTCAGCCCCCAGCAGCCGATCGGTGCCCTCGCAGCTCCGCTCCGATGTCCCAGGACCCGCCGGCGAGCACTTCCGGTTTGGCCGTCACCGGCCGACAGGCATGGGAACGCGAGTGATTGTTCGCGTTCCCAGCCTGTATATCCCCCCCTATGCTGCTATTGCGGCCAGGAGGTCGCAATAGCAGCATAGGGGGCGATATACAGGCTGGGAACGCGAACAATCACTCGCGTTCCCATGCCTGTCGGCCGGTGACGGCCAAACCGGAAGTGCTCGCCGGCGGGTCCTGGGACATCGGAGCGGAGCTGCGAGGGCACCGATCGGCTGCTGGGGGCTGAGGGAAGCCCCAGGTGAGTAAATCTCATTTTTTTTAGTAGACTTAAGGTTCGCTTTAAAAGTGTTATAAAAACTATTTAAAGAGAATCTGTATTGTTAACCACTTGAGGACCTAGGGCTTTCTACCCCTTAAGGACCGGCCACTTTTTTTCCATTCAGACCACTGCAGCTTTCACGGTTTATTGCTCGCTCATACAACCTACCACGTAAATGAATTTTGGCTCCTTTTCTTGTCACTAATAAAGCTTTCTTTTGATGCTATTTGATTGCTCCTGCGATTTTTACTTTTTATTATATTCATCAAAAAAGACATGAATTTTGGCAAAAAAATGATTTTTTTAACTTTCTGTGCTGACATTTTTCAAATAAAGTTAAATTTCTGTATACATGCAGCGCGAAAAATGTGGACAAACATGTTTTTGATAAAAAAAAACCCATTCAGTGTATATTTATTGGTTTGGGTAAAAGTTATAGCGTTTACAAACTATGGTGCAAAAAGTGAATTTTCCCATTTTCAAGCATCTCTGACTTTTCTGACCCCCTGTCATGTTTCATGAGGGGCTAGAATTCCAGGATAGTATAAATACCCCCCAAATGACCCCATTTTGGAAAGAAGACATCCCAAAGTACTCACTGAGAGGCATAGTGAGTTCATAGAAGATATTATTTTTTGTCACAAGTAAGCGGAAAATGACACTTTGTGAGAAAAAAAAAAAAAAGTTTCCATTTCTTCTAACTTGCGACATAAAAAAATGAAATCTGCCACGGACTCACCATGCCCCTCTCTGAATACCTTGAAGGGTCTACTTTCCAAAATGGGGTCATTTGTGGGGTGTGTTTACTGTCCTGACATTTTGGGGGGTGCTAAATTGTAAGCACCCCTGTAAAGCCTAAAGGTGCTCATTGGACTTTGGACCTCTTAGCGCAGTTAGGCTGCAAAAAAGTGCCACACATGTGGTATTGCCGTACTCAGGAGAAGTAGTATAATGTGTTTTGGGGTGTATTTTTACACATACCCATGCTGGGTGGGAGAAATATCTCTGTAAATGACAATTTGTTAATTTTTTTTACACACAATTGTCCATTTACAGAGATCTTTCTCCCACTCAGCATGGGTATGTGTAAAAATACACCACAAAACACATTATACTACTTCTCCTGAGTACGGTAATACCACATGTGTGGCACTTTTTTGCACCCTAACTGCGCTAAAGGGTCCAAAGTCCAATGAGTACCTTTAGGATTTCACAGGTCATTTTGAGAAATTTCGTTTCAAGACTACTCCTCACGGTTTAGGGCCCCTAAAATGCCAGGGCAGTATAGGAACCCCACAAATGACCCTATTTTAGAAAGAAGACACCCCAAGGTATTCCGTTAGGAGTATGGTGAGTTCATAGAAGATTTTATTTTTTGTCAAAAGTTAGCGGAAAATGACACTTTGTGAAAAAACACAATTAAAATCAATTTCCGCTAACTTGTGACAAAAAATAAAATCTTCTATGAACTCGCCATACTACTAACGGAATACCTTGGGGTGTCTTCTTTCTAAAATGGGGTCATTTGTGGGGTTCCTATACTGCCCTGGCATTTTAGGGGCCCTAAACCGTGAGGAGTAGTCTTGAAGCGAAATTTCTCAAAAATGACCTGTGAAATCCTAAAGGTACTCATTGGACTTTGGGCCCTTTAGCGCAGTTAGGGTGCAAAAAAGTGCCACACATGTGGTATCGCCATACTCGGGAGAAGTAGTACAATGTGTTTTGGGGTGTATTTTTACACATACCCATGCTGGGTGGGAGAAATACCTCTGTAAATGGACAATTGTGTGTAAAAAAAATCAAAAGATTGTCATTTACAGAGGTATTTCTCCCACCCAGCATGGGTATGTGTAAAAATACACCCCAAAACACATTATACTACTTCTCCCGAGTACGGCGATACCACATGTGTGGCACTTTTTTGCACCCTAACTGCACTAAGGGGCCCAAAGTCCAATGAGTACCTTTAGGATTTCACATGTCATTTTTGTTTCAAGACTACTCCTCGCGGTTTAGGGCCCCTAAAATGCCAGGGCAGTATAGGAACCCCACTAATGACCCCATTTTAGAAGGAAGACACCCCAAGGTATTCCGTTAGGAGTATGGTGAGTTCATAGAAGTTTTTATTTTTTTGTCACAAGTTAGCGGAAATTGATTTTAATAGTTTTTTTTCACAAAGTGTCATTTTCCGCTAACTTGTGACAAAAAATAAAATCTTCTATGAACTCACCATACTCCGTACGGAATACCTTTGGGTGTCTTCTTTCTAGAATGGGGTCATTTGTGGGGTTCCTATACTGCCCTGGCATTTTAGGGGCCCTAAACCGTGAGGAGTAGTCTTGAAACCAAATGTCGCAAAATGACCTGTGAAATCCTAAAGGTACTCATTGGACTTTGGGCCCCTTAGCGTACTTAGGGTGTAAAAAAGTGCCACACATGTGGTACCGCCGTACTCAGGAGAAGTAGTATAATGCGTTTTGGGGTGTATTTTTACACATACCCATGCTAAGTGGGAGAAATATCTCTGTAAATGACAATTGTTTGATTTTTTTTACACACAATTGTCCATTTACATAGAAATTTCTCCCACCCAGCATGGGTATGTGTAAAAATACACCCCAAAACACATTATACTACTTTTCCTGAGTACGGCGGTACCACATGTGTGACACTTTTTTGCAGCCTAGGTGCGCTAAGGGGCCCAACGTCCTATTCACAGGTCATTTTGAGGCATTTGTTTTCTAGACTACTCCTCGCGGTTTAGGGCCCCTAAAATGCCAGGGCAGTATAGGAACCCCACAAGTGACCCCATTTTAGAAAGAAGACACCCCAAGGTATTCTGTTAGGTGTATGACGAGTTCATAGAAGATTTTATTTTTTTGTCAAAAGTTAGCGGAAAGTGACACTTTGTGGAAAAAAAACAATAAAAATCAATTTCCGCTAACTCTTGACAAAAAATAAAATCTTCTATGAACTCGTCATACACCTAACAGAATACCTTGGGGTGTCTTTTTTTCTAAAATGGGGACACTTGTGGGGTTCCTATACCGCCCTGGCATTTTACGGGCCCAAAACCGTGAGTAGTCTGGAAACCAAATGTCTCAAAATGACTGTTCAGGGGTATAAGCATCTGCAAATTTTGATGACAGGTGGTCTATGAGGGGGCGAATTTTGTGGAACCGGTCATAAGCAGGGTGGCCTTTTAGATGACAGGTTGTATTGGGCCTGATCTGATGGATAGGAGTGCTAGGGGGGTGACAGGAGGTGATTGATGGGTGTCTCAGGGGGTGGTTAGAGGGGAAAATAGATGCAATCAATGCACTGGGGAGGTGATCGGAAGGGGGTCTGAGGGGGATCTGAGGGTTTGGCCGAGTGATCAGGAGCCCACACGGGGCAAATTAGGGCCTGATCACCTAGGGTAGGTGTGCTAGGGGGTGACAGGAGGTGATTGATGGGTGTCTCAAGGTGTGATTAGAGGGGGGAATAGATGCAAGCAATGCACTGGCGAGGTGATCAGGGCTGGGGTCTGAGGGCATTCTGAGGGTGTGGGCGGGTGATTGAGTGCCCTAGGGGCAGATAGGGGTCTAATCTGATAGGTAGCAGTGACAGGGGGTGATTGATGGGTAATTAGTGGGTGTTTAGGGTAGAGAACAGATGTAAACACTGCACTTGGGAGGTGATCGGACGTCGGATCTGCGAGCGATCTATTGGTGTGGGTGGGTGATCAGATTGCCCGCAAGGGGCAGGTTAGGGGCTGATTGATGGGTGGCAGTGACAGCGGGTGATTGATGGGTGGCAGTGACAGGGGGTGATTGATGGGTGGCAGTGACAGGGGGTGATTGATGGGTGATTGATAGGTGATTGACAGGTGATTGACAGGTAATCAGTGGGTTATTACAGGGGAGAACAGATGTAAATATTGCACTGGCGAATTGATAAGGGGGGGTCTGAGGGTAATCTGAGCGTGTAGGCGGGTGATTGGGTGCCCGCAAGGGGCAGATTAGGGTCTGATCTGATGGGTAACAGTGACAGGTGGTTGTCACGGACGGTTGCGGGGCCGCAGGCGCGTCCTGTAACCGCCCGTGAAGAAAAGCGATCGCACTCGATTCTCTGCGTCGATTGCGCTTCAAATCGATAGAATCTGGATTTATTGTGTAGGAGGTCTGCAGTCCTTTCTTAGCAGAGGAATAGCATCACCTTAACTGCAGGATGGCTCTTTTGATATGCTAATGAGCCTGGGCCCAGAGAGTCCCTGGCTTCAAGCTGTGCTGATGGCCCATCCATCAGGTATAAGGTGACAAACACCATGACAGAACCAATTTAGAGTGAGGAAACTCAGACACTCCGACTCCTTTTCCCAGCAGGGAGCCGACATGTGGCTTGCTGCTGCCAACTTCAAAGAACCTTTGCCTGGGAATGACCTGGTATAAATCCCAGGGGTCTCTCATATTCCATAAATTGCTATATGTATCATATTTTCTGTGTTGCCAGGCTGGCAGACCCTCCAAACTAACAGAGCAGGTAGGGCCCTGCCTGGCGTTGGTTCTGAGAACATTTCAGAACCTTCTGAGGTAAAGACTGCCCATTAGGCAGTCCAACAGTGCCCTAATGGTACCACAGGGGTCCCACCCCTCATGTTTGGTATCAGACTGCTGGGTACATCGAGGCAGATCTGAAAATATTAGTAAATCTGCCCTGACCTGTACGGTTCTGTGAGATAGAGCCCATATATGGGTAGATATGATTTCTAGCCCCAGTACAAGAGGAGGGCTCATCTCATCTTTGAAGGAGGTGTATAGCTCCCCGCCCTCACTCCCTCCTACTGAAGCAGGGGCATAAGAATGGCTGAGGACCCAAACTCAGGGTCCTCCACACTGAACCATCTTGCACTCATCAGATGCCAGCTTGAGGATATGCTGGTATCCACCTGGTCTGAACTCTGAACTCTGGACTTTGAAACCAAGGACTTTATGATTCTTCCCACAATAAGGACATCTTTCCAGGAACTAAGTATTTTTCTCCCTTCTTTTATTTTTCATACTGTCTATTACTGTTTTAATAATTGTTGATTTTTCATAATTGTCTGTATATATTAATTATTTATATTGCGTGAATAAACGACTTTCCCCAAGTCATTCACTGTTTCGCTACCCTGCTTATCAGCACACACAGAAATGATCCCGGGTCTCTGAAGATACGCTACTGTTTGTTTGTTGTTGGCTAGACAGAATATCGTGTGTTTAACCGTTTTATTCGCAGGATTAGTCAGTCAGTTAGTGGGCCCCACGGTCCCATAGTAACCGCGGTGGTGGCAGTTTACTCTGAACCAGTAGGTGACGTTGTAATTACCCGTGTCTCACAGGCTCCCTTCTGAGTTGTCTGCGGCTAATTCTTAACGGTTCCTGCGCATTGACTGCGACCAGAGTTCGCACGATCTGTGCGCTGGCACCGTTTAGAAGGCTAAGTGCGGTCAGCCACTGAGGGCTCCTGTGACAGTGGTGATAGGGGGTGATTGATGGGTGATTGATGGGTAATTAGTGGGTGTTTAGAGGAGAGTAAACGCTGCGCTTGGGTGGTGATCTGATGTCGGATCTGCGGGCGATCTATTGGTGTGGGTGGGTAATCAGATTGCCCGCAAGGGGCAGGTTAGGGGCTGATCGTTGGGTGGCAGTGACAGGGGGTGATTGATGGGCGATAGGTGATTGGCAGGTGATTGACAGGTGATCAGTGGGTTATTACAGGGAAGGATAGATGTAAATAATGCCCTGGCGAATTGATAAGGGGGGGGTCTGAGGGTAATCTGAGCGTGTAGGCGGGTGATTGGGTGCCCGCAAGGGGCAGATTAGGGTCTGATCTGATTGGTAACAGTGATAGGGGGTGATTGATGGGTGATTGATGGGTAATTAGTGGGTGTTTAGAGAAGATAACAGATGTAAACAATACATTTGGGAGGTAATCTGACGGCGGGTTTGCGGGCGATCTAATGGTGTGGGTGGGTGATCAGATTGCCCGCAAGGGGCAGGTTAGGGGCTGATTGATGGGTGGCAGTGACAGGGGGTGATTGATGGGTGATAGGTGATTGACAGGTGATCAGTGGGTTATTACAGGGAAGAACAGATGTAATGAATGCACTGGTGAATTGATAAGGGGGGGTCTGAGGGCAATCTGAGCGTGTGGGCGGGTGATTGGGTGCCCGCAAGGGGCAGATTAGGGTCTGATCTGATAGGTAAAAGTGACAGGTGGTGATAGGGGGTGATTGATGGGTGATTGATGGGTAATTAGTGTGTGTTTAGAGGAGAGAATAGATGTAAACAATGGATTTGGGAGGTGATCTGATGTCGGATCTGCGGGCGATCTATTGGGGTGGGGGGGTGATCAGATTGCCCGCAAGGGGCAGGTTAGGGGCTGATTGATGGGTGGCAGTGACAGGGGGTGATTGATGGGTGATTGATGGGTGATTGACAGGTGATTGACAGGTGATTGACAGGTGATCAGGGGGGATAGATGCATACAGTGCATGGTAGGGGGTCTGGGGGGGGGGGTCTGGGGAGAATCTGGGGGGTGGGGGGGTGATCAGGAGGGAGCAGGGGGCAGGGGGGGGGTATAAAAAAAATAGCGTTGACAGATAGTGACAGGGAGTGATTGATGGGTGATTAGGGGGGTGATTGGGTGCAAACAGGGGTCTGGGGGTGGGCAGGGGGGGGTCTGATGGGTGCTGTGGGCGATCTGGGGCGGGGGGGGGAGAAAATCAGTGTGCTTGGTGCAGACTAGGGTGGCTGCAGCCTGCCCTGGTGGTCCCTCGGACACTGGGACCACCAGGGCAGGAGGCAGCCTGTATAATACACTTTGTAAACATTACAAAGTGTATTATACACTTTGTATGCGGCGATCGTCGGGTTAACATCCCGCCGGTGCTTCCGTATGGCCGGCGGGATGTTGCGGCGAGTGAGCGGCGACAGGCGGAGGCGGAGGATCGCGTCACGGATGACGCGATCGCTCCGCCCATGCCCAAACAAGGACCGCCGCCATTTGTCAATACGGCGGTCCTTGCGGCGTCTGCTTCCCGGCCGCCATTTGTCTATACGGCGGTCGGGAAGTAGTTAAAATCGCACAAAAGTAAACATACCAGTGTGTTAGGGGACATCTCCTATTACCCTCTGTCACAATTTCGCCGCTCCTCGCCGCATTAAAAGTGGTTAAAAACAGTTTTAAAAAGTTTGTTTATAAACAAACAAAATGGCCACCAAAACAGGAAGTAGGTTTGATGTATAGTATGTCCACACATAGAAAATACATTCATACACAAGCAGGCTGTATACACACTTCCTTTTGAATCTCAAGAGATCATTTATGTGTTTATTTCCTCCTGCAGCTATCTTCCACTGAAGTGTCAGGCTGTTTCTTCCTGCAGAGTGCAGACAGCTCTGCCTGTATGCAATTCCTCAGTATGTGAAAGCCCAGCCAGCTCAGAGGAGGATTTATCCAGCTTGTAAAAGATAAGAGAGAAGAGAGAAGCTGTCCTAATCTAAATACACAGGCAGTGTGCAGAGAGGGGCCTGGAGGGGGGAGATGCATCACAGAACCACAACACTGAAGAACTTGGCAGCCTTCCAGACACAGGCTGACAAGTCTGACAAGAGAGAGATAAGTTGATTTATTACAGAGATGGTGATAGTAGAACGTGCTGCAGTAAGCCAGAACACATTAGAATAGCTTTTGGAACTTGTAGGATGATAAAAAACAGGATGCAATTTTTGTTACGGAGTCTCTTTAAGCTGTAATACTTGACTAAATGACCAAAGTGAACATAAAGCAAAGCAACAAAAAAAAAAATGTAACTTACCTCGGGCTTCTACCGACCCACTGCAGCTCGCGCCGGGACAAACCAATCAGTCCCCGCAGTGACTTAGTTTCATTTTTGGCGACTGAGCCAGCCTATGGCCACTGCGCCTGCGTGGCAATGGCTGCGCATCTCCTCCTCTCGCCAGGAGCATTCTGTGCATGCACAGTATGAGATTTTCTCATATTGCGCACGCGCAGGATGCTCCTGCAAGGCAAGCATGATCAAGGATGCGCAGGGGCAGTGGGCATCGACTGGCTAAACTGAGTCGCTGCAGGGATAGGTGGATTGATTTGTCCTGGCACGGGCACAGGGCGGCTTCAGGGGGGCGGTAGAATTCTCAGGTTAGTTAAACTCTTTTTGTTTTGTTTCGCTTTAGGTTTCCTTTAAAGAGTAGCTTTTGCTGAATATAGCTTAAGGAATAAAACTGTTTATTTTTTATAATATTTATTTATAAACTATAAACTATTCAGACAATTTCCAATGTTTTACTCTTAACTTGCTCTGGTTTACATTTTTTAATTTATTTGTGTGATGCCAGCATCTTTACTGCTGGCAAGGTGAATCATTGTTGTATGTTTTTTCCCATCTGTATAGTGAACAGTAACATCAGCTGCACTTCCCAGAGTACTTTAGTGCAAAAGGCTGTGTGACATCATTGCCTATGATAAACATCTCTGGGAGGGCAGGGTTGCATATGGCCATACATCAATATATACATATAAAAAGCATTTTTGAAGCAGAAGCCAGGTTCTTGGCAGGGCTGTGGAGTCAGAGTCGGAGTCGTGGAGTCGGAGCAATTTTTGGAGTCTGGAAAAAATGCACCGACTCTGACTCCCAATTAATCTAAACTGTAATTAAAATAGAAAATATGATAAAATGTTCTATTTCTCAGATAATAGTCATCATAAATTATATATACAGTAATAGCTGTGCTTAGCCACAAAAATGAAATAAACCAATCAAAATTAGTTACTTGTGCTGCTTCAATAAAGCAGTCCCCGTATTTTTAAAGTCAGATATACACATCTGATTGTGACTGTATATATGATGTGTACACAGGAATCTTATATATACTAAATAACATCTATGCTGTAAGAATAAAGCCTGATGTGTAGCCGTGTCACTAATAGAGATGGTCAATGAGATGGAAATAATTCTGCATTGATGCTGATTTATGCAAATTTATGCACTCCTTTTGCTCATGAAATCAAATAATTTGGTATGTTGTTAAAATTTGGTGTGGTGACTAAAGGGTACCTGAGATGAATGAAAAGAAATGTATTATACATAGCTGGGGCTTCCTCCAGCCTCTACAGGCTAATCAGTCCCTTGCTGTCCTCCTCCGCCACCTGAATCTTCTGCTATGAGTCCTGGTAATTCAGCCAGTCAGTGCAGTCCCGCCGCGTGCCGCTTCCACAGCCAGGAGCGTTCTGCACCTGCGCAATAGTGCTGCACAGGCGTAGTACGTTCCTGGCGGCGGAGTGTGTGCATGCGCACTGCACCCGACTGGTTCAATACCTGGACCCATAGCAGAAGATCCAGGTGGCGGAGGAGGACAGCGAGGGACTGATTAGCCTGAAGGGGGCTGGAGGAAGCCCCAGGTATGTATAAAACTTTAATTTCATCTGTCTCAGGTTTACTTTAAGTTACACAGTAGTACTATACTCTACATATGCACTCCCCACAGAGCTGCAGGGAATCCACTGAGAATGTTGTGCATATTGAACATAGGTGTTGTCTATCACCTATAAACCTAGTTCAGATTGTACATGAAGAATGTGTAATAGAGGAAGAGTCCCCTCATTCTCCTGCAGAGTACTTGCACATCACTCTTACATGTACCCACAATCACATTGCCTTGTTCCTGTCTGTACCTTCTACCAGTACTCTTACCAAGTACTGCTTTTAGGCCTCGTTCACATCTATGCAGTGCATTATGATCGCACGCCATCTGCGCTGCTACCCGCCGATCCCATCCATTGACAGTGAATGGGTCAGTTCTGCGCTTGCGGGCAGAATGCATGCAGCAGTACGCAAGCACATCATAGCGCATCGCAGAGGCGGGACAAGGTCCTCCAGCACCCAAGGCTGAGACACCAAAGTACGCCCCTCCAGCTCTGCCACCCCAGCCGTCACACACTGATTGCTATTAGACTAAGAGGTGCCACAGGGCCCACAACCTCCCCAACACCTCAATATCTAGTTGTCTGGCTTGCAGTCACTGCTATGTATCCCCTTTTCTTATTTCTTTCTGCTTCAAACACAATTAGGAATGACAGCTGAATGAATTGTGCGCCCCCTTCTACAGTGCGCCCTGAGGCTGGAGCCTCTCCAGCCTATGCCTCGGCCCGGCTTGCCACACCGTACTGCTGCGCAGTGCATTTAATGTGAACGGCAGAGGGCTGTCTATTCCCTTCTGCCGTTCTTGCATGTTACCACATCATATGCGCTTCCAACTGTGCACAGAAGCGGGTATCATGAGAACGAAGCCTAAGTCTATGACTAAAAGTATTAGAGGCAGAAGATCGGCTGGATAGCCAGGATTAAAAGGCAATAAATATGGCAGCCTCCATATCCCTATGCATTGGCAGTTAAGAGATGCATTTTATGTTACATACTTTCAACCAACAAGATTGTAATATGCAAATTAGAGGAGTCGGTGGAATCCTAACCTGTGGAGTCGGAGGATTTTTGTACTGACACTACAGCCCTGGTTCTTGGGTATCTTGACAAATTTATGCTGTGCTATTTAAGGTTACAGGTGCTCTTTCAGTAAAAGTGTTGAAGAGCTGCTAAAAGTAGCCAATACAATTTTTGCCACAAAACAAACTGCTAATGAAAATGAGAAATTGCATGAGAAAAATATGAATAAATAATCCGGATCAGTGAATAATGGCGCACAGCGCCTATGCATAAAAATGGCGCCGCATTAAAAAGATACGCTTATCGCTATTTATCGTTAGTACTGCATAATAATGGCGCACAGGGAAAAAAGAAGAAAAACGGCACACACTAACGTTATTTATCAATAGTGCCGTTCATTTGCCAAACAGCAGACGTTATTGCCCACAGTAACGTTATTTATCAATAGCGTCCTACATAAGCCAAACTGCAGATGTTATTTAACTGCAAAACGGTTAATGGATTTAATGTAACACTGTCAAGGTTAGGGTTAGGCACCACCAGAGGGGGTCTTAGGGTTAGGCACCACCAGGAGGGGTTTAGGGGTTAGGGATAGGTACAGAGAGGGCTCTGTGTTTTAAAGGATACCACAACTGACATGTGGCATAATGAGATAGACATGGGTATGTACAGTACCTAGCACACAAATAACTATGCTGTGTTCCTTTTTTCTTTCTCTGCCTGAAAGAGGTAAATATCAGGTATGTAAGTGGCTGACTCAGTCCTGACTCAGACAGGAAGTGACTACAGTGTGACCCTCACTGATAAGAAATTCCCCCTTTTTTATCTTTTTTTTGCTCTCAGAAGCCATTTTCTTCTAGGAAAGTGTTTTATAGTTGGAATTTCTTATCAGTGAAGGTCACACTGTAGTCACTTCCTGTCTGAGTCAGGACTGAGTCAGCCACTTACATACCTGATATTTACCTCTTTCAGGCAGAGAAAGAGAAAAAGGAACACAGCATAGTTATTTGTGTGCTAGGCACTGTACATACCCATGTCTATCTCATTATGCCACATGTCAGTTGTGGTATCCTTTAAAGCTAAATAACAATAAGGCTTTAACGTTAAATAGCAATAAGCGGCAAATGGATTAGCGGCAACACCGTGCGCCATTATTCTCAGGCGCCATTTTCAGATGGATTCAAATAATCGGAGGGTGACGCAATAATGAGAAAATGCCCCCGATATCCCACTTGTAGGTGTGTAACCTGCCTAACAGAAAGTGGTATAAATCTTTCCAGAATGGACAAAGACTCCCCATAAATTGTAGCGTGGGGGAGGGTAGAGCCTCTGGCAAAAGTAAAGCTGTGAAGGCCACAGGAGCAGGAAATGTAAGTGAATCTAACTTCATATGGGACATATATAGGGTCGGACTGGGACACTGGGGGCCCACCAGAGATATTTCAGCCTGGGGCCCACGCGCCCCATGATTTGGCGCTCACATACCCTACTCTAGTGGTCCCCATTACAGCATTACCTAGTTGTATAGCGGTTCCCCTCCCTACCCTATACAGTCCCCACGCGTACGTTAAAAAAGGGCATCGGGAAAAAAGGGTGCGGGGTTTAAACTATAAGCTCTAATAGCGTTTAAAAAAAATATTGTGCTGTATTCCGTTTAAAAATAATGTTTTACAAATTTATAAATCATTAAATAATGTGTATGAAATCGGCAATTGTGAAAACGTTAATCTTCCCTGTTTCAAAAGTTAAACTTATAATTACGTTTCTTTAAAAAACGATAATATATGTTTAATCATTGTAATTGTATATTATTGTGAATAACCTTCATTTATTGTTCCTTCTTATAATAAAATCTGAAAATATTGTTTATAACGATGATAGAAATATAGATAATAGTGATGATAGATGATAGTTCGTAATAAGTGTGATAAAACATTAGTAAGTATTACTAAAATTTTACTAAAACTATACCTAACCCTACTCTCACACAGAACCCTCCCTGTACCTACCCCTAACCCCTAGACCCCCCTGGTGGTGCCTAAACCTAAGTCCCCCCTACTGGTGCCTAAACCTAAGACCCCCCTGGTGGTGCCTAAACCTAAGTCCCCCCTGGTGGTGCCTAAACCTAAGACCCCCCTGGTGGTGCCTAATCCTAAGTCCCCCCTGGTGGTGCCTAAACCTAAGACCCTCCTGGTGGTGCCTAAACCTAAGACCCCCCTGGTGGTGCCTAACCTAAAACCCCCTGGTGGTGCCTAAACCTAAGACCCCCCTGGTTTTGCCTAAACCTAAGACCCCCCCTGGTGGTGCCTAAACCTAAGCTTTATTGTGTGGAGAATAATGTTTTAAAAACAGTAAAGGATAAAATATATTACAATTTCTGTTACGTACTGATCGCTTTATTTTGTGAATAATAATGTTTTACAAACAGTAAGGGATAAAATTTTAATATGTTAACGACAATGATCGTGGGGAAATGTGGAAAACATTAATTAGCAAAAATGTAATGGTAAAACGTTATTTTACGCGGGCGCCCTTTTTTCCCGATGGGTGCCCGTCAAACGATAATTAATATGGCAGTCTATGGCGGCGCCCTTTTTGTCCACTTGCCTCATGCGCCCGAATTTACTGTTTCCATACAATGGTTAGTGCTGCAGAAGATGTCATTGCTATATAAATACATATTAATATGTAAGGACATTAGACTATGACTATGGTAGGATTAGATTGTGAGCTCCTCTGAGGACAGTCAGTGACATGACTGTGTACTCTGTAAAGTGCTGCAGAAGGTGTCAGTGCTATATAATTACATAATAATAATATGGTAGGACATTAGACAGGCTATGGTAGGCATTAAATTGTAAGCTCCTCTACGGACAGTCAGTGACACACATGACTATATACTCACATAGACATGAGGCTATTGCCCGCAACTAATGTGTACGCATCTGCATTTGCAGAGAGCTGGAGTGTGTGAGTGTCACTCGTACTTCTGCAAGTTTAGTGTGCAGGGGTGTGCTGTGAAAGGCAGGTGGGGGAATCTTGCTAAGATCTCTTACCCCAGGCAGGACTGTGATTCCCCTCACTCAGCTGCCAGGCTGGACAGTGACCTCATAACGCTCTCCGCAGCTCAACCCATTGTCCTCGGTCCTCCTCGGCATGTTTCCCTCTCACTGCATTTCCTTTCTCTCTGCACGAGCCTTCAGAGCTCAGTGCACTCTTCTCTCCTAGAGCTCCTCCTAGTGGCACCTCCGCTCCTCTCTCCTTGAACAGAAGTAGCAGCTTTGACTGTGTGTATCCATGACAGGAGAGGTCGCACTGTTATTGAAAGGCCTACCGGTGTTTATCCCGAACCCACGCTGGGCCAGTCCGACACTGGACATATACATAAGAATCCAAGACATATTTGGCTGGGATTTTAATTACGAAACAACTGTGCACCAATGTGTTCAACTGTTATTTTTTTGGTTTTAATTAGTTAGTTTTTTTAGTTTTTACATAGTTAAAATGAACCTGAACTCAGAACTTCCTCTCTGCTCTAAAAGGTATGCAACAGCATAATAACCTTTAAACAAAAAACATTTCTCTGTTACAGCTGATACAAATACTACAATACATCTGCAGTGTGTCTACTTCCTGCTTTCATGGAAGCAGACATAGGGTTAACATCCTGTGTTTACAAATAATCTGCTTTGCAGTAGCAGAGGAGATTCCTGAGCTGACACAGCTAAGAGATCAAATTAGTCACAGATGAGGGGGAATTAGATAGGCTAAACTCTCAAAATACATACAGGGTGCATTTCTCTCTGTTTTTCTTCTGTCCTGTTCAAGAGTTCAGGCCCACTTTAACACCATTTTTAATGTACTTTAAAAAAAAACGATCTCCTGTTATTCAACCTATCAAAACTGACACATGTTTGGATGTGGTTTTAAATAGGACACAACTGTGCTCCACTGTGTTCAACAGTTGTTTTTGGGTTTTAGTAAGAGCTTGTTCACACTAGTGATTTCGCTCTTTTTTTAGTGCTGGTGAATTAAAAAAATTGCCTTAAAAGTACTAGTGCAATGGTGATGAGCTTTCTATCCAATCACAAATGCGGCTCCTGCACCATTTTCTGAGCATTTGTGATTCAATGGAAAGTATATGGTAATAGCAAAGCGCTTAAAAAGCGCTTTAAATTGCAATTTCCTGAGCGCTTTCATGAATAAATACATTGTATTTATTCATTTCCAGGTCGAAGAGTTCACTTTCTGCCTGACGTCAGGAAGTGAAAAAAAATCATTGCTGCACAAATGCGCTTATAAAAGCGCTTTTCTAAGCGAAAATTGCCCAGAAAGTGCTTGGAAAAGCGCTTCAAAAATAGCCCTAAGCTCAGCGCTTGCGATAGCGCTGGCGATTTATAATGTGGCCTTAGTTCGTTTTTACATAGTTAACATCATTTCTAATGTACCTTGAAAAATAAAAAAACAAGAACAGTGATGATCGTAATAAGCTAATTACGATTACGCCTATACGTAATTACAGGTTGCTAATTTTATTGATTTTGTATAATCATTCGAAATTTCGCATGAATTTTCACATAATTTTCACGTCATTTTGTGCAGACTTTGGCAGTGAATAGCTAAACCCCCATACATGTTATTGTCACCAAACTGCTACATATGTTTATAAGAAGAATAGTGGGTACAACTGGCAGTTTATAAAAAATATTTATCTTTGCATTTTTAAAATCGATTTTTTTAAAAACTACAACCACTTTTTGAAAAATAATTTTTTTGACGTGTACCCACTACTTTCCCTAACATATGTAGCACTTTTGGTAGCCATAGCATGCATTGAGGCTTTGCTGTTAACTGCTAAAATCGGCACAAAATTACAGAAAAATTACATGAAAAACTATGCAAAATTACGAATTTTTACAATTACATACGAAATTATGATTTTCCCTGAAATTTAGCATTACGATACGTAATTGCAAAATTAGGATACGTAGTCATGCATAGGCATCATTTCTGCTCATCACTAAACAAGAACCTACCTCCTGCTATTCGGCAGGGTGGGCAGAAGTGAGTTTAGGTAAGCGTGTCTTACAGTATATGCCATATCAACACCATCAGTTACACCTAAAAACCAGATTATCCTCGTTACCATTAATAAATTAACTCAGATTTTAGCTCATCGAGTGTGAACTTGATAATTTCCACCATCCAAGTTAATCCATCATCCGCTTAAATCTATACCTGGATATACACAGTGCCGCCATCAGGGGGGACAACTACCACTGCAGTGACGGGCCTGGAGCCCTCAGGAGGCCCGGGCTCTCCTACCCCCCTACCCGCTGGCATAAATGGCTGGACCACCGGGAAGACAAAAAAATCCCCAGGCCCTCTTGTACTATAAAAATGGTGCCATGGCTATTCCCCCTCCCCCGTGTGCCTCCCACTGCTGCCTGCCTCTCTTGCAGACCTCAGAGCTGGCAGCGACTGGACCGGAGAACGGCAGAGCAGAGTGCACGCTACCCGCAGACACTGCACATGCGGAAGTGACGTCATTGACTATGACCACTTCCTGCATGTGAAGTGGTCCAGGTGGTAGTGTGCGCCCTGCTCTGCCGCTCTCCGGTCTGGTCGCCGCCAGCTCTGAGGTCTGTGTAAGGCCAGCAAAGCACCCTGCACAGTCCCCCACATTCAGCCCAGCAAAGCGCCCAGCACAGCCCCCAGCATCCAGCCCAGCATAGCACCCTGCACAGCCCCCAGCACAGCCCCCAGTCCAGCATAGCACCCTGCACAGCCCCCAGCATCAAACCCAGCATAGTACCCTGCACAGCATCCAGCCCACCAT
Organism: Hyperolius riggenbachi; assembly: GCF_040937935.1. Taxonomy (NCBI): domain Eukaryota; kingdom Metazoa; phylum Chordata; class Amphibia; order Anura; family Hyperoliidae; genus Hyperolius; species Hyperolius riggenbachi. The sequence goes on from NC_090651.1 coordinate 317,556,286, forward strand.
AGCACCCTGCACAGCCCCCAGCATCAAGCCTAGCAAAGCACCCTGCACAGATCCAGCCCAGCATAGCACCCTGCACAGCCCCCAGCATCAAGCCCAGCATAGCACCCTGCACAGCCCCCAGCATCAAGCCCAGCATAGCACCCTGCACAGCCCCCAGCCCAGCATAGCACCCTGCATAGCCCCCTGCATCCAACCCAGCATAGCATCCTGCATAGCCCCCTGCATCCATCCCACCATAGCACCCTGCACAGCCCCCAGTATCAAGCCCAGCATAGCACTCTGCACAGCCCCCAGCATCAAGCCCAGCAAAGCACCCTGCACCGTACCCTAAACAGCCCCCCGCATCCAGCCCAGCATAGCACCCTGCACAGCCCCCAGCATCCAGCCCAGCATAGCACCCTGCACAGCCCCCAGCAGAGTCCAGCACATCCCCCAGCACCCAGCCCAGCAAACGCCCCAGAATCCAGCCCAGCAAAGCACCCTGCACAGCACCCAGCATTCAGCCCAGCAAAGCACCCTGCACCGCACCCAGCCCAGCAAAGCACCCTGCACCGCACCCAGCCCAGCAAAGCACCCTGCACCGCACCCAGCCCAGCAAAGCACCCTGCACAGCCCCCAACTCTTAGCCCATCAAAGCGCTCAGGAAAGCACCCAGCACATAGCCTAGCAAAGCCGCCAGCACAAAGCCCAGCAAAGCATTCAGCACATAGAACAGTGAAGCCCCCAGCACCCAGCAAATTGCACAGCAAAGCACCCAGACAATTGCAAAGCAAAATGCCAAGCAACCAGCAAATTGCACAGCAAAGCACCCAGACAACTGCAAAGCAAAATGCCAAGCAACCAGCAAATTGCACAGCAAAGCACCCAGACAACTGCAAAGCAAAATGCCAAGCAACCAGCAAATTGCACAGTAAAATGCCCAGACAACTGCAAAGCAAAATGCCAAGCAACCAGCAAATTGCACAGTAAAATGCCCAGCACCCAGCAAACTGCAAAGCAAAACACCCAGCACCAGCAAATAGCCCAGCAAAGCCCCCAGCCCAACAGCCAGCAAATTGCACAGCAAAGCACCTGGCAAATAGCCCAGGAAAGCACCCAGCAAAGCACCCAGCGCCCTGCCCTCCACAGCACCCAGCCCAGCACCCAACAAAGCACACAGCCCTCCCCAGTCAGCAATACCTAATACTGATAATATGGTCACATGGCTACTTAAGCACCAAAACAGATAGAGCAACACAAATACTACACCACCATCCATGTCTATGGGCGAAAAGATTCACATATCACAAAAAAGACATCTATAACAACATAAATTCTAAGCCAATCCAGCACCATATGGAAAATTAGTTAAAATCTATATTAAGGAATTCGTTCTAAAAACAATTAAAACCAGAAGCAGCCACTGGGTAGTCCACAGTGCGGAACAGTCAGTGTGCAATAGTATAAATGAGGCCCAGCGCTGCGCCTATCTGACGCGTCTCCGATGAAGGACAGGGGTCCGATATGCATCAGATAGGCGCAGTGCTGGGCCTCATTGTGCGGTGTCCCTACTCCTGGGGAGAGTGTTCCATTTATCACTAGCATGTGCTGAACTTATATGGATAAAGCTAGTGACATATACATATGTGTTGTGCAGCATATTGAACTGCCGCTTTGCTATTGGCTACAGCATATGTGTTTGAATTATTCTGTTATGTATCCTGGGAGCTAGATTATATTATAACAGGATTTATATTATTGCACACTGTTCTTGTCACCAGCTGCATCTGCTGGCAATTTCCTGAACTATGTTGATGAACTTCCTTTATTTCACCAGCAGATGTCCTCAGTATCCTCAGGGATTATGCAGCAGCTTGATTTACTCTCTGCCACCAGCAGAAGTCTCTCCTTTAGGGACTGTCCATCACAGACTGTAATGAGGACAGGTCTGAGATCACCTGGACTTTGTCATCTGACCTCCCAGCACAGAATATAAGCTGCTTTAGCAAGTCAGTCCAATGCTAGACCATCATGTAAGTTCCTGGTCCTGATTATTGTGTTCTAGCCTTTCCTGCCTTGCATCTGTGCTTTGTATCTTGCTTTTGCCGTGTATGACCTTTTGCTGTTTGGCTAATCTTTTGCTTAAAGCGGACCCAAACCAAACATTTTTTTAATTCAAAATATTTAGTTGCACCACTCTGACACATACAAAGATAAATAACACTCCTTCAAGCCTATGATCATTTCAGTGCATGCTTTTCACCCTTCTCTTTTCATTACTAGGGTTATACAGGTTGCAGCCATTAACAATTCCTCCTTTGCTGGATACCATCTACTAAACCAGTTTGCCGGATTCTGTCCCGGCAATGTGAAAGGAAGGGAGGGGTTCCTCCAAGAAATGTAAAATATTTTATATTTGTCACCATGCAGCCAAAAAAAGGCTGCTATTTATTATTATAATTTAGAAAATAGATTTTATTTCTGAAATCTTGTATTTTTAATTTGGGTCCACTTTAAGCGATTATATCTTGTATGATTCTCTGGTTTGACTTTGCATGTTTGACTTTCCGTTTCCTGCCGATTCTGCTTCAGTTGCTTTGTCAAGGTATATATTGTATATAGCTCACATGTGTATATATTAGCCAGGTTCAGGGTTCAGTGTGCACACTTGATTATATGCTTTGAATTATCCCGCATATCTTCTATATGCAGGGGGTTCTTAGCATATGCAAATCTCTGGTACAGGGGCATAACAAAAGACCCTGCAAGGGATGCCTCCGCAGGGGGGCCCAGAAGCCACAGGGGGCCCGCGGGGGGAAAAGTTTGAGAAACTAAGGGCATGGAGAGAAAAAACGTATTCTGCTCTCCCACCATTGTTATGTTGACTGCATGTGTCCACCACACAGATAAGGAGTCATACACACTTTGGAATTTGTACACTGTCCCTGCTCCCTAGGGTTCGTAAAAAAAATCTGTCTCTCACCGCTTCAAAGTTCTGATTACTTCATGTACAACCTTACAAACAAAGGAATCACATTTTGAAAAAAGTTGTAGACTTTCCCTTATCCAGCATTCCTAGATTCTTATCACACACAGCAGGCTTATGGTGTCTGATTACTTTAACAACACAGCAGAGTGGGTAAGATTGATGTCTGACTGTTGCTGCCTCATTGAGAACTCATACTGAGTCAAAAATCCCGTAATAACAGTATCAATCAGTGACATTCTGGGCTTGATTCACAAAAGAGTGCCAACTGTTAGCACGGGCGTTTTCGCATGAATTTTCGCATTGCGCACGATCACGAATTTTCGTGCGAAAACGATATTGATTTGGCGGGAAAATTCGCATTTGCGCGTGAAAACGTTATAGTTTCGTGCGAAAATTTGCGCACGCAATGCGAAAATTCGCACGAAAACGGCCGTGCTAACAGTTAGCACTCTTTTGTGAATCAAGCCCCATATCTTATATTCAGCATGTCATTGTTGTTCCTCTATATAGTATGTGCTCTCATGTAGTAAAATAATACGGCTGTGTGTGTATGTATGTACTGGGAGCAGAGCTGCAACAGGGGACTTGTCGGCTGCAAGGGGCTGGAGGAAGCCCCGGGTAAGTAGATCTGGGGGTAGCATAGATTGCCTGATGTTTCCTTTAAGTCTAATAAGTGTTTTAATCTGCATGGAGAAAACACATTGGTCCTCAGTTTTCCTGTGCAGAAAACGACTAAGGGTATCATTCATAAAGAGGCTGTCGGTAGTGCGGGAAAACACCGTTCTTCTCCGCAACCGGTAATTAAGACTTCTGGGTGGGCATTCATAAAGAAGTTGCCTGTTGCGGAAGAAGTGCGGAGGTTTTCTGGAGGAAGCTGGCGGTAGTGTGGCGGAAGACATGCGGAAACATAAAAGCTGCCCGATTCCCTCCGTGCACTGCTCTGTTTGATGCTGCTTGGGAGGTCCGTCCCATTCATTTACATATAATCCGCCCGCCTATCGCTACTGTCGAGCAAGCGGTATTTTCCTTCCGGATACCGCTTGCTCTAAACTTTATGAATGGACGTGTTTGTAACTTTTTCTAGATAAATCTAGAAAAACTCCGCACAAGGCGGAAATGTATCGCTCTGTCAGCTTTTCATGCGGAAAGAGCCTTTATGAATGGGGATTATGCTGAGTGGTCGGTAAAGTCACCGGTATTAAGCATTTCCGCATGCGGAAATGCTTTATGAATGATACCCTAAGTGAGGGAGGTGGGGGTGGGGGGCCCCATCCAAAGTTTCGCAGGGGGGCCCAGTGATGTCTAGTTACGCCCCTGCTCTGATAGTTATTACTGTTACAGTGTTTAGTTGTGTTTTCTGTTGCATTATTATTTTATACTGATTGCCTGATAATTTGCATGACTTCTGTGCATGAACTTAATGCCATTTGCTTATGTATACTGATTGCCTGGTCATTTGCATGATTCTGTGCATGAGCTTAATTTATATCATTGATGGCGTTTATTTCATTTATGTCAGCGTTTGCAATAAATCTTCACATTACTTCCTTTAATCCCGGTCTGAGTCTCAGTGTTTCTTGCATAGTGACAAAACTACTTCCTTTGCGATTCCTTTGCATTGCAAGCTCTTGCATAGGAATCCTCCTGACCGTTCCGCACTGTGGATACCCAGTGGCTGCTTCTGGTTTTAATTGTTTTTATAACGAATTCCTTTATAAAGATTTTGACTAATTTTCCATATGGAGCTGGATTGGCTTAGAATTAGTTTTGTCATGGACGTCTTTTTTGTGATACATGGCTACTTAATTCTGTTTATGTATACAGGACCCATTTGGCTACTTTATTATTTCATTTTGATGCGCCTGGCTATTTAATTTGTTCATTGTAAAGCACCTGGCTACTTAATAATTTTATCTATAGGTGTGTGGAGGGGCTAAATATTTTTATTTAGTGGCATGTGACCACTTTATAAATTACCACTAGTGTTGGGCGAACAGTGTTCGCCACTGTTCGGGTTCTGCAGAACATCACCCTGTTTGGGTGATGTTAGAGTTCGGCCGAACACCTAATGGTGTTCGGCTAAACTGTTCGGGTTCGCCCGAACTGCTTAATGGCCGGCCGAACAGGGCCCCTGTTCGGCCGAACAGGGCCCTGTTCGGCCGAATACGGCCCCCCTATGGGGTCGCAGGCGTAAGGGGGGGAGCATGCCCTGATTGCGGGGGGGGGGGGGTTCGGAAATTCCCCCCACCCCCTCCACTAGCGCTCCCCCCTCTGCCCGCTTCCCCATAAAAAAAGTTTAATGCAAGTTAAATAGTACCGGTGGCTGGCAGTGGAGTGAGGAGGAGGAGTCCGAGTAGGAGAGTGACGCGTTGAGGCCGGGCAGCGGGCGGTTCAGCAGTAGTACCCTTGTGGTACTTCCGCCCTTTCTCTGACCTCACGTCCTCTACGTGATGACGCATACGAGGGTACGCGTGACGCGTACCCTCGTATGCAGAGGACGTGAGGTCAGAGAAAGGGCGGAAGTACCACAAGGGTACTACCGCTGAACCGCCCGCTGCCCGGCCTCAACGCGTCACTCTCCTACTCGGACTCCTCCTCCTCACTCCACTGCCAGCCACCGGTACTATTTAACTTGCATTAAACTTTTTTTATGGGGAAGCGGGCAGAGGGGGGAGCGCTAGCGGAGGGGGTGGGGGGAATTTCCGACCCCCCCCCGCGATCGGGGCATGCTCCCCCCTTATGCCTGCGACCCCATAGGGCCCCCAAAATGGGCATGTTCGGGGGTCCCATTGAGTTCGAGGTTCGGGCCGAACATGCCGAACATCTGGCCCATGTTCGGCCTGTTCGGCCCGAACCCGAACATCCAGCCCAACACTAATTACCACAAGGCAAGTGACTACTAGATTATTTTATATAAAGATTTTCTGGACAGACTCTCGCTGTGAATAACACTGTTACTTATTTAGTGTGTAAAGGCATACAAGGATACGCTTCGTGTGGCAGCACCTGAGCAGAAAGCCATGACCACCCTGGCACGGAAGTAAGTTTGGGGGGTCGCTACTGATTAATGGAGAAGAACGGGCGAACGGTGTGCTTGAGGAGAGCCCACTCAACATGCCTGCTCCCCCCCCCCCCCCGTTATTCATTTTATTTTCCACTAAGGTATTCTTAATCCAATCCTATAAAAGTACTGACTGGTGGGCACGGGGTGGGGTGGCTCGTGGGTGGGCACAGCAGCCAGTAGATGGGCCTGGGGGGACCAGACCTGATGATGTGTGAGGGGTCCCAAAATTTCTAAAGGCAGCCCTTGATATACATATACGTGGAGATATCAAAAAGTTCCTATCTAAGCACTGGCACTTATTGCAACTAGATCCTGACATAAGAGAAGCAGTAGGACTGAAACCGCAAGTGATTTTTAAAAAAAGGTTCTAACTCAGGGCCCGTTTCCACTCTCGCGGAAACGGCCGCGAATCCGCAGAGTTTCCCCGCAGGCAAATCGCGCGGGGAAACTCTGCCATAGGGGATAACGGCGCCGCCGGCCGAATCGCTTGCAGTAGCGATTCGGCCGGAAACCCCCACAGAATTCGCGGCGGAGGCTGCGATTCCCATAGCCGTGCATGGCACGGCTGATGGGAATCGCCTGCGATCCCGCCCACCCGCTCAGTGCCGGCGTGCGTCTACGAGACGCACGCCGCACTAGTGGAAACGAGCCCTTATAGAACATACTATCTAATACTTTCAACTGACAGCCCCCACCGAGAACATTAATGAGTAAAATTACACTAAGAAAAAGTGGTTATTAGTTAATATATGTATTTGTAGTCTTTGATTTTTTTTTTTTTCTACTTTTTTTTTTCCCCTGTTGCCACACAGATGGGCCATTACTGAAGGACAATTGATTAGAAATGGAATGTCAATGGATACCAGCCTCGGCTGTGTTAATGTTTACTAATTGTCAAGGCCTGTGTCACTAACAGTCTACAGCCTCATACACACGCTCAACAGCGGTCTTTTATGCAGCACAACTGTTGAACAACTTTTGTTGTGAAACAAGTTGAAACAGCTAAAAAAAGTATTTTGCTATTGTTCAAAAAGCTGATAAGACTGATAAGAAGTCAATCCAACTGTTGGATTGACTTCTTATCAGCTTTTTGAACAATAGCAAAATAAATTTTTTAGCTGTTTCAACTTGTTTCACAACAACAGTTGTTCAACAACTGTGCTGCATAAAGGCGTGTACACACGCCATACTTTAGCAAACGACGGGTCCGTCAGACCCTCCCGCTCAGGCACGTGCACAGGGGGGTGCTCTGGGTGCCCAGGCACCCCCCTTTTTAAAATCTTCAAAAAAAAGCCCCTCTCGCGCGCAAAATAAGCTCCGCCCCCGGTCGCGATAAGCCCCGCCCACCCGCGGGAAGCTCCGCCCCCACCTGGGACACTTTCAAAGTGAAGAGGCCCAGACAGAAATCCTAGTGTGGCATACTGACCTCTCCCTCCACCTAGGACCCATACTGACCTCTCCCTCCCCCAGCACCAATAGTGACCTCTCCCTCCACCTAGTACCCATATTGACCTTTCCCTCCCCAGTACCCATAGTGACCTCTCCCTCCATCTAGTACCCAGTGACCACTCCCTCCCCCAGCACTCACAGTGACCTCTCCCTCCACCTAGGACCCATAGTGACCTCTCCCTCCCCAGTACCCATAGTGACCACTCCCTCCACCTAGTACCCAGTGACCTCTCCCTCGACCTAGGACCCATACTGACCTCTCCCTCCCCCAGCACCCATAGTGACCTCTCCCTCCACCTAGTACCCATATTGACCTCTGCACCCTCAGTACCCATAGTGACCTCTCCCTCCACCTAGTACCCAGTGACCTCTCCCTCCCCTAGCACTCACAGTGACCTCTCCCTCCACCTAGGACCCAGTGACCTCTCCCTCCACCTAGGACCCATATTGACCTCTCTCTCCACAGTGCCCATAGTGACCTCTCCCTTCACCTAGTACCCAGTGACCTCTCCCTCCACCTAGGACCCATACTGACCTCTCCCTCCCCAGTACCCACAGTGACATCTCCCTTCACCTAGCAATCACAGTGACCTCTCCCTCCACCTAGGACCCATACTGACCTCTCCCTCCCCCAGCACCCATAGTGACCTCTCCCTCCACCTAGTACCCATATTGACCTCTCCACCCTCAGTACCCATAGTGACCTCTCCCTTCACCTAGTACCCAGTGACCACCCCCTCCCCTAGCACTCACAGTGGCCTCTCCCTCCACCTAGGACCCAGTGACCTCTCCCTCCACCTAGGACCCATATTGACCTCTCTCTCCCCAGTGCCCATAGTGACCTCTCCCTCCACCTAGTACCCAGTGACCACTCCCTCCCCCAGCACTCACAGTGACCTCTCCCTCCACCTAGGACCCATAGTGACCTCTCCCTCCACCTAGTACCCAGTGACCTCTCCCTCCACCTAGGACCCATATTGACCTCTCCCTCCCCAGTACCCATAGTGACCACTCCCTCCACCTAGTACCCAGTGACCTCTCCCTCCACCTAGGACCCATACTGACCTCTCCCTCCCCAGTACCCACAGTGACATCTCCCTTCACCTAGCAATCACAGTGACCTCTCCCTCCACCTAGGACCCATACTGACCTCTCCCTCCCCCAGCACCCATAGTGACCTCTCCCTCCACCTAGTACCCATATTGACCTCTCCACCCTCAGTACCCATAGTGACCTCTCCCTCCACCTAGTACCCAGTGACCACTCCCTCCCCTAGCACTCACAGTGACCTCTCCCTCCACCTAGGACCCAGTGACCTCTCCCTCCACCTAGGACCTATATTGACCTCTCTCTCCCCAGTGCCCATAGTGACCTCTCCCTCCACCTAGTACCCAGTGACCTCTCCCTCCACCTAGGACCCATACTGACCTCTCCCTCCCCAGTACCCACAGTAACATCTCCCCTACCCAGCACCCACAGTGACTTTTCCCTCCATCTAGCACCCACAGTGACCTCTCCCTCCCCAGCACCCACAGTGACTTCTTCCTCCACCTAGCACCCACAGTGACCTCTCCCTCCCCCAGCACCCACAGTGACCTCTCCCTCCCCCACCACCTACAGTGACCTCTCCCTCCACCTAGCACCCACAGTGACCTCTCCCTCCACCTAGTACCCAGTGACCTCTCCCTCCACCTAGGACCCATACTGACCTCTCCCTCCCCAGTACCCACAGTGACATCTCCCTTCACCTAGCAATCACAGTGACCTCTCCCTCCACCTAGGACCCATACTGACCTCTCCCTCCCCCAGCACCCATAGTGACCTCTCCCTCCACCTAGTACCCATATTGACCTCTCCACCCTCAGTACCCATAGTGACCTCTCCCTTCACCTAGTACCCAGTGACCACCCCCTCCCCTAGCACTCACAGTGACCTCTCCCTCCACCTAGGACCCAGTGACCTCTCCCTCCACCTAGGACCCATATTGACCTCTCTCTCCCCAGTGCCCATAGTGACCTCTCCCTCCACCTAGTACCCAGTGACCACTCCCTCCCCCAGCACTCACAGTGACCTCTCCCTCCACCTAGGACCCATAGTGACCTCTCCCTCCACCTAGTACCCAGTGACCTCTCCCTCCACCTAGGACCCATATTGACCTCTCCCTCCCCAGTACCCATAGTGACCACTCCCTCCACCTAGTACCCAGTGACCTCTCCCTCCACCTAGGACCCATACTGACCTCTCCCTCCCCAGTACCCACAGTGACATCTCCCTTCACCTAGCAATCACAGTGACCTCTCCCTCCACCTAGGACCCATACTGACCTCTCCCTCCCCCAGCACCCATAGTGACCTCTCCCTCCACCTAGTACCCATATTGACCTCTCCACCCTCAGTACCCATAGTGACCTCTCCCTCCACCTAGTACCCAGTGACCACTCCCTCCCCTAGCACTCACAGTGACCTCTCCCTCCACCTAGGACCCAGTGACCTCTCCCTCCACCTAGGACCTATATTGACCTCTCTCTCCCCAGTGCCCATAGTGACCTCTCCCTCCACCTAGTACCCAGTGACCTCTCCCTCCACCTAGGACCCATACTGACCTCTCCCTCCCCAGTACCCACAGTAACATCTCCCCTACCCAGCACCCACAGTGACTTTTCCCTCCATCTAGCACCCACAGTGACCTCTCCCTCCCCAGCACCCACAGTGACTTCTTCCTCCACCTAGCACCCACAGTGACCTCTCCCTCCCCCAGCACCCACAGTGACCTCTCCCTCCCCCACCACCTACAGTGACCTCTCCCTCCACCTAGCACCCACAGTGACCTCTCCCTCCCCAGCACTCACAGTGACCTCTCCCTCCACCTAGCATCCACAGTGACCCCTCCCTCCCCCAGCACCCACAGTGACCTCTCCAGCTCCAGCAGTGATCCTGCCTACCCCAGCACCCACAGTGACCTCTCCCTCCCCAGCACCCACAGCGACTTCTTCCTCCACCTAGCACCCACAGTGACCTCTCCCTCCCCCAGCACCCACAGTGACCTCTCCCTCCCCCACCACCTACAGTGACCTCTCCCTCCACCTAGCACCCACAGTGACCTCTCCCTCCCCAGCACCCATAGTGACCTCTCCCTCCACCTAGCACCCACAGTGACCTTTCCCTCCCCCAGCACCCACAGTGAAGTCTCCCTCCACCTAGCACCCACAGTGACATCTCCCTCTCCAGCAGTGATCCTGCCTACCCCAGCACCCACACTGACCTATCCCTCCCCCAGCACCCACAGTGATTTTTCCCTCCCCCAGTGGCTACCCTCCTGTCCCCTGCAGCACCCACAGGGACATTCCATCCCAAAAGCAACACCTACAGTGACCTCTCCCATTGCCAGCTCCCACAGTGGCCTTTCCCAACACCCAGCATCCACTCCTTCCTCCAGTAACCACTCTGACTTCTTCCAGCACCCACAGTGACCTCCCCTTCCTCCAGCACCCACAGTGACCTCCCCTTCCTCCAGCACCCATACTGATCTCTTCCTTCCACAGCACCCACAGTAGCCTACCCTTCCCCCAGCACCCACACTGACCTCTACCTCCCTTAGCAGCAACTATGCCATTCATAGCAGCACCCAAAGTGACCTCCCACCCCCTGCACCCACAATGACCTCTACCTCCCAAGACCCACAGTGATCTCCCCCAAAGGACCCACAGTGACCTCCCTTTCCTCCAGCACCCATACTGACCTCTACCTTCCACAGCACCCACAGTTACTTCTCCCCCCAGCACCACAGTGACCTACCCTTCCCCCAGCAACCACACTGACCTCTACCTCCCCTAGCAGCAACTATGCCATTCATAGCAGTACCCACAGTGATCTCCCACCCCTTGCACCCACAACAATTCCACCATATATTCAGCTCCCACATACATTACACTCAACCAGTAACCCCCACTATTGCAAGCACCCAGTACTTGCACCGAGCACCCTGCACCCAATACTCACATCCGGCCTCAACATGGCACTGAGTACTTGCATCAAACAGCCACATGACACCCAATACCTGCACCCCTTCACCCTATAGCTGGCACCCAGTACTCAGACCTACATGGCACAGTACTTGCACCCAGCCCCAACATGGCACCCACTACTCACACCTGCACACAGCCTTCACATGGCACCCACTATCTGCACTCACATAATTAGTACTAGCACCCAAAGTACCTGCACTCAGAACCCATATGACACAATGCCCAACCATAGCTAGCACCCAGGCATGGCATCAAGTATTTGCACCTATGTGATACCCAGTACCTGCACCCAACACCCACATGTTTCATCTGCAGTAGTTCCAGTTGCACTAAGCCTCCACTTGGTGCCCAGAACCCACACCAAGCACTCACATATGACATCCAGTACTTGCACCCAGAACTCACAAGGGACTGAGTACCTGCAATCAACACCTACATGATGGTTGATACACACCCATACAGCCAGAATCCACATGACACCCTGTGCCAGCACCCAGAACCCACATGGCACCCAGCATCTGCCTTTAGCACCCACATGACAACAAATACCCCACTAGCCAGCACCCATCACCCATATGTCACCATGTACTCACTCCCAGTACCCACTTGGCACTCTGTAATTTGCACCTAAGACCCACATACCCCCATAATCAACACGCACATGGCACAGTACTCAAACGTCACCAAGTTCCAACGCCATTATATGCACCTAGTACCCATCCATGGCCAGCACCCAAATAGCACCCAGTACCCATCCTTGATCCGAACCCATATGAGACACAGTACTCTCCCATGGCACACATCTAGACCACACATGGCACTCCCTACTCACTCATGTCCAACACTCACATGGCTCCCTGTACAAATTAGCACTCACATGGCACCCACTATTGTTTATCACCATCTGCTACTCATTCAGCACCCAATACTGCATAGCACCCACTGCAAATATACACCCAATACAAACTAGACCTTGGTACCCAAAGCAGCTTGATACAGACTTTACTGCTAACTTGCTAACACTTATCGCCGTTTAGTGAATCAAGCCCCAAGTATCTGCACCCAGGCCTAAAATTGCACCCAGTACTCACACCTGCACACAACTTCCACATGGCGCCCGCTATCTGCACCAAGCACCTACTTAACCCGTACCTGCACCCAAAGTACCTGCATTCAAAACCCATGTGATGCCCAAAGCCCACCCATAGCCAGCACCCAGTACAGGCATGGCGACAAGTATTTACACCCATGTCACATCCAGTACCTGCACCCAGCATCCACATGACATCCAGTACATGCACCCAGATCTTACATGGCACTAAGTATTTGCAATCAACACCCGCATGAAACTCGATACCCAATCATAGCCAGAACCCACATGACACTCTATACTTACACCCAGAACCCACATGGCACCCGGGCATCTGCATTCAGCAGCATGACAATCAATACCCCCTAGCCAAAAATGAGGTGGGGGCATGCGGGGGAAGGCATTGCCAGGCCCCTTTTTTAAATTTGAGCACCCCCCACTTAAGGACTCTCTGCACGGCCCTGCTCCCGCTGGGTGGATGTTTTGCAGACAGTAGGAAGTGTGTACAGTCTGTCGGCAGACAGATAAGACTGTTCACAGATCCGGCGTCTTTTTTTTTTTTTTTTAGGTTGTGGGTGTTTTTTGTTTACACATACACAATTTTCTTTTTGTTATAAATAATTATTGGTAAGGTGGTACCACTGCAATGAGGTACCAAAGGGGGGAATCCCTGCAAGATATTTAAGGAAAAGTTATCCCAGCTATTTGTTTTGGGTTGCCTATCTGTATATGTATAAATAGGACCTTAACTCAATTTTACTGCTACAAATAAGCCTCCTAAATTGATAGATAACTTGATCTACAGTCAGAAAAATTAAATACCACATTTAAAATGTCTTAAAATTTGGGAAGTAAAATAAATGAACAAATGGTAAGGCATTATTCAATGCACTTTCGCTGACTGCTCTTTATCTGCCTTCTCTCCATCCTCTGAACAGTCTCTCCAGGGATGCTCTTAACTTCGAATTCGGATGAAATTCGAATAGGGTTATTCAAATTTCATCCTATTAATTACAGCAGCTGTGCGGGTGGCCGAGGGGGGGTTAATCTAACCCATCAGGCGTCTTCTTCGCTTGTCCCTCCGTGCCTCCCACGCTGCGCTCCATTCCGGCGGTCACGTGACCCGGAAGGAGGAAGTGTATGTAATCACGTGACGCCATACGTGAGTGACTTGGGAATCTAAGGTTGGAGGCCAGGTACCAAGTCATACACATTATTTATTTGTTGTCTTGTCATATGTTTAGATGCATCTGAAACGCCAAGCTGTATTATCAAGCTGTCAAGGTGTTCATACTGTACATCTGGTCTGCAGCTGGAACTGTTCTACTTGTATTGCTGAAAGAAATTCTCTGAACTGTTGTGGATTGTTGGTTCCTGTTGTGGTTTGACTGGAGATACAAGATGTCTGAAGATGCTGCTTCGCTAGAGAGTTGGTGACTCCTGTAAATAATCTAGTTTCAGTTATCCTGCTTCCAACTGATGAACGCAACAAAGGGCTGCTCCAATAAAACTGGACATCCTTCACAAAAAGTCATAGTTCTTCATGTCTTCCCAAGTGACGGCATCATTATAATAAAATTGTATAACATATGTAGTACAGCTGAGAATTAGAACATTAGTAGCACAGCTATGAGTCTCATATTGTTTCCAGTACAGGAAGAGTTAAGAAACTTCAGTTGTTATCTGTGCAAAAGAGCTTCTCTGAGCTCTTCGACCAAGCTGGGTCGGCTACAGTGCTGTTTTCTAAAGCACTTATCTCAACCTGTCTCTCACTGTTTCTTGTCTGTTTAAGGTTTTACTGCAGGAAAATTCAAAGGGTCATTAGCTCTGCTGCGATTCATAGTTTCAAATACAGAGTGTAGTTTGCAAATATTAGAGAATGATGCAATGTTATATAACGCTTTTCTTTGCTACTAATGTTCTATTAACCATTAACACACAAAAAAAATGGAAAAAAAATCATTATTTCTCAGTTTTCGGCCATTCGGACATTAACCACTTAAGGACCAGGGGATTTTCTTCTGATCAGTGCTGCCTGGACTCTCCAGCCCGCAGCACCGATCAGGAAATAGCCAGGGCGATCAGACTTTACCCCCCCTTTTTTCCCCACTAGGGGGATGTCCTGCTGGGGGGGGTCTGATCGCAGCCGGCTACCCGCGCTTTCCGGGGGGGGGGGGGGGGGGGGGGCTCTTCAGCGCTTTCCACCATCCCCAGCTTTCCCTCCATCTCCCTTACCATCGCAGTGGCTTTAGCCTATCATATGCAGGCGATCCCCAGCCAATCAGAGGCCAAGGTTCGCCGATCTGCCTTACGGCGCTGCTGCGCAGCAGCGCTGTATGATGTAAACAGCAGGGATTTCTTCCCCGCGTGTTTACATTACGTGTGCGAGCTGCGATCGGCGGCTTGCACACTGTTCACGGAGACGCCCTCCGTGAACTGGCATGGAAAGGCCACTCGAACGAGCGTCCGTTTCCATGCAAAACCACAAACGACCAGTCGCCGCCTATCGGCATTAGCTGGTCGTTAAGTGGTTAAAATGATATCCCTAATATAATGTATGGTGACAATATTTTATTCGGAAATAAAGGTGTATTTTTTTCAGTTTTACATCCATCACTAATTTTGAGCCTATTATTTAATAATAAGATGCACTCTTGACATAGATCTTATTTATTTTTTGTTCCCCTATAGTCAGTAGGTGTATTTTACTATTTGGCCACAAGATGTCCCCGCTGAGCAAAATTCTATGTAGCGTACAATTACGCTACATAGTATACAATGTATTGTAACATTGTAACTAGGGGATGTGAGGTAGGCTTGGCTTCCATCGGAAGCCTCTGATCAGAGTGGCGATGGGGAGGTTAAGAATGGATACATTGTTTCCATTCATAAATTTAACGATTAGGCGGCAGAAATCAACGGCGGGTCGGCGGCTCTATGTAAGAATTCTCGGCGGACATGCTCGGATTGGCACAGGGGACTTTTGTCCCCTCAGCCAATCCCCCTGCTAGCAGCAGCAGCGCGATTACGGGCATGTGCCCGCACGATCGCCTGCGTTATATGTGCGTTATATGTGGTTTTAGCTGCGTTAGACTGTTTGCACATGCTCAGTAAGGGGAGAGTCCTATTGTTCCAAGCCACATGGCTAATTAATATTCACTGCACTGTAGTGTTGTCCAGATCATGAACAATTTCCAGATTTTTTTTGTGAGTCGGATCATCACAATGAAGGTTCACAGTGGATGTCTGGAAGAAACAGGAATTGTAGCAATCTTCCTGCTGCATCTCTCCCTTCCCCATTAGCACCCTCAATGTGCTCTCATTCTCCTGCACCTCTCACTCTGATGCACCCCCTGCTTCCCTAGTAAAATGATTCAAAGATTCGGTTCAAAGATCCAGATGTTTTCAATGATCCGATTCGAATCATCCGAAAATGCATAGGGAAGAGCCGACACATTGGCGTTTGAGTAATCTAGACGCGTATAACTTGTTTTTCCTTATTTTTCACTTGGTTTTATGCTAGTTAAATCCTCCAAAGAAAGGGTCATAGCCTTAAAAATGTCTATAAGTGTAAATTTCTTTAATTACCATGTGATATCATGAAAATCATCAATATTTAAAATATGAATATGCATATAAATTAAATTGATTGAATTAGCATATGAAACCCAATGAAGTGTTATTTACATTATGAAGCGTACACATTCAATCTAATGTTCTCAGTTTTACTGATTATTAAAATTTGCCACACCCACAATGACTGAACATCACTGCTTGGTTAGTTTGCCAGTTCATATCACACCCCTTTCCTTATCCCAGCAGGTGATTATAGTACAGGTGCTCTGTTCCTGCTCTGGCTGCCTAGAAGACACATCACACAGGACACACGTCTCAGGAAAGGATGCAGCAACCTATTGCAGCAGGTGGGTGAGATCACACCCCTATCAGTTACTGAGCCCAGGGTTTGAGCATGGTTACATATCCACCAGCCATGCTTCAAAAGTCCCAACAGCAAGTTTATATGTAAACCGGCTGGTATCTAGCGAGCCCTGCATGTCTGTCCTTACTGCTGTTTGGATGCCAGACCACAGAAGCATACTTTGTCCACAATGTAATGGCCAAAGGCTTCCCCAAGATAATAGGCATAACAATCACCCCTGCGACCCCTGCCATCGCAGGGGGGTCCAGAGGCTTTGCCCCTCCACTTCTGTCTCACTAACCTCAAGTGCAGCCAATTAGCAAAGAAATCTCCCCATTTACTCACGAAAAATGTGTGCATGAGCGTGTGTAATTTTTTTTTCTGCTTCTAGATGCTGCGTCACAGCAGAACACTCTCTGCGGCCATTTGCCTGCTCCAAATCCCGTGGGGATCGAGGACAAAGTGGGCCCAATGAGATTTCTTTTTTGGGGTGCAAAAATTTTTTATTGAGGACCACAAACGCATAAGTAAAAACACAGAACTTGCTTTAACTTACAGGACAGATGACAAAGATAATGGCCTCAATTTACTAAGCTTATCTCCTGTCTTTAATAATGTTTCTAGAGTTATCACCATGGTGATGAGACATGTAGTATTCAGGAAACATTTTACCTCAGGCAAACCTAAAGTTAACTCTTCAGTCCTTAAAATAACTCCAGAATTCTAAAGTTAAAGACAGGCTGTTAATTTACTGCGTGTGAAAATAACTACAGAGGAGGTAACTTAAGGAATGAAGAGATAAGATAACTCTCTCAGGCCTAGTGCACACCAAACGGTTTTGGTTGTGTTTTTACAACCGCTTGCGGATGTGGAAACGCTTGGGTAATGTATTTCAATGGGCTGGTTCACACCAGAGCGGTAGATACTGCAGCATTTTTTGGATTTCAGAGGCGTTTCTGCCTCCAATGTAAAGTATAAGAAAATCGCAAAACGCTAGGTAAAACGCCAGATCAGAGCGGTTTTCCAGGCATTTTTGCTACAGTAGCTGTTCAGTAACAGCTTTACTGTAATAATATATGAAATCTGCTACACAAAAAACACTACACAAAACCGCAAAATGCTAGCTTAAACGCTTCATAATAATAAGAAAAATCGCTTCCAAAACCGTTAGCGTTTTGTGGATCTGCTAGTGGATGTGCACTGGGCCTCACTGTGTGGTGGCAAGTTATCTCTTGCCTTATTATCTCCAGCATGATCTTAGTGAATTGAGGCCAATGTCCTGTCCATAAGGTTGCATAAAAATCATAATCACATCTGTGCAGTAAAATACACTTAAAGAGAAACTCCAACCTAGAATTGAACTTTATCCCAATCAGTAGTTGATACCCCCTTTTACATGAGAAATATGCTTTTCACAAACAGACCATCAGGGGGCGCTGTATGACTTATTTTGTGCTGAAACTCCTCCCACAAGAAGCTCTGAGTACCGCGGTACTTTTGGCAGTTTGTTACAATGTAACAAGGTTCACAGACAGGAAATAGCTGTTTACAGCTGTCTCTAACAGCCAAAACAGCTAGCAGCAACTACATAACCTGCCCACAGTAACAATGTCACCATGTAATAAATGTCAGAATGTAAATCGGGGAGATGAAAGATTTTACAATGAGCAAACACTGACTAAATCATTTATACATAATTATGGTAAAAAATGAAGCTCTTTTTTACTACATTATTTTCACTGGAGTTCCTCTTTAATGCTCCCAATCAAATTTTTTTTTCCATACAATTAAAAGAAACAGATGTCTGATTATAGATGATGAGAACACTACCCAGACAAACAAAACCATAAACAGGTAAACCGCTGTTGGAACAACAAGTGCAGTTAAAGCGGACCTGAACTCAGAACTTCCTCCCTGCTCTAAAAGATGCCCAACATCATAATAACCTTCAAACAAGAAAACATTTCTTTGTTACAGCGGATAAAAAAATCTTAAAATACATATCTACTGTTTCCACTTCCTGATTCATGGAAGCAGACTCAGGCCTGGGGCACACCAAAAACCGCTGGCAGATCCGCAAAACGCTAGCGGTTTTGGAAACTCTTTTTCTTATTTTTATGTAGCGTTTTAGCTAGCGTTTTGCGTAGCGGTTTTGGTGTAGTAGATTTCATATATTGTTACAGTAAAGCTGTTACTGAACAGCTTCTGTAACAAAAACGCCTGCAAAACCGCTCTGAACAGGCGTTTTTCAGAGCGGTTTGCGTTTTCCTATACTGTACATTGGAGGCAGAAATGCCTCCGCAATCCAAAAAATGCCTCATCCCAGGAGTATGCGTTTCAGCAAAACGCCTCCCGCTCTGGTGTGAACCACCCTATTGAAATACATTACCCTAGCGTATCCGCAGCCGCAAGCGGCTGCAAAAACGCCGGTAAGACCGCTCGGTGTGCACCAGCCCATATTGTTAACATCCTGTGCTTTCAAATCAGCTTATCTGTCATTTCTGCCATGGCAGTCATGTGACACAGGTGAGGGATCAAATTACAACTTGTCATTACCGTAGACACAAGTGAAGGGGGACAGGCTAAACTCTCTAAATACATACAGGCCAAGGTGCATTTCTTCATGTTTTCTTTCTGTCCTGTGCAAGGGTTCAGATTCACTTTACCAAACAACCTGCATGTATGTGTTACATGATATCATTTTTTGCAGGGTAGGGCCTATTAAGTCTAGTTCTGCCCCTGCCTGAGATCTTGCAGTGACAGTTTAATGGATTTTAGGCAGGGTGGATGTGGATGGATTTAGGCTGGTTTCACAGTGGGATGTACAGGCGCACGTTAGGGCCGGTTCACACTTGCGGTTTTGCAAAAACCGCACCGGATGTCCGGACCGCACCGGAGCCAGATCGGACCTGAACCGTACGGTTCCTGTCCGGATCCGGTCCGGTTGCATACGGTTTCCGTGCGGTATGAACACGGTTGCGGTCCGGATCCGGATTCTTAAAGAGTACAACCTGTATAAAAAAAAATAAAAAAATTTTGGGGTCTGGGAGGTCAGCAGAAGGGGGACCTGTGGAATCAGGCCCTCTGCTGTTTAGCACTCACCTCCACCTCCGACATGCTGCCAACATCTCCGGATCCGGATCCAGCTGTGCTGCTCCACTCCAAAATGCTTGCCCATGTGTCCCCAGCCAATATCGCCGCAAAAATCCGCATAGGAAGTGGGGTAGAACATCCAGATTTTTTGCCAGTGTGTTGTGCGCTCTCCGGTTCTCATTGGTTTCCATTGGCCGGATGGTGCAGTCCGGCTCCGCCCCGGATACGGCTGCCGGAGGAGCCGGACCAAAAAATAGCGCATGTTGGAACGGACACCGGAGTCCGGATCCGGTCCGGCTCCGGTCCGGACGAAACGGACACATGTGAACCCTGGCATAGACTTAACATTGCTATGCCGTGCGTCCGTTTCGTCCGGCCAGCATGCGGTGCGGCTCCGGCACGGCTATTCCGGATAGCCACCGCTAATGTGAACCGGGCCTTAGAGCAGCCTGTAACCCAGCCCACCGCACAGCAATGAAAAATCAATGGGCTGTTCACAGTGCCCACGTTGCGTTACAGTGTACGCTGCGCCATAATATAACGTACTGCATGCAGTACTTTGTAAGCGGCAGAGCCGCGTTAGACTGTTTGCACATGCTCAGTAACGTTGGGGAGGAGCGGAGAGCGGCCAGGCACATGGCTAATTAATATTCACTGCACTCAGTGATGTGCAGTGTTTACTTCCTGGAGCGGCCGCTCTGTGCGGCGATTGGCCGGCGGGACCACGTGATGCCGCATGCGTCCAAGAGTGCGCATCACGGACGCCAGAGTGAGCTGCACAACGCGGCTCACTCTGACGTCCAAAGCAGGGAGCACCAGGCGTTGCATTAGGGGCACGTTATGCGACCATAACGTCCCCTAAAACGCAACGTCCTGGTGTGAAACCAGCCTTAAGGTGGTCACACAAGTTAAGATTTTTCTGTTAGATTTTACCACAATTCAATGAAAACAATCGGTTGAACAGAAAAAAAAAATATATATATTTTTTTTAAATTGGACCAAGCAATCTGGTTGAATTTTTTTTTCCAATATTTTGGGACTGGATGTGTTGGAATTGTATGGTGTGTGATAGATTGTCAAATTGTATTTAACCTGAATACATTTTATGGAACGATATTAACCACTTCACCACTGAGGCGTTTTACCCCTTGAACACCAGAGCAATTTTCACCTTTCAGCGCTCCTTCCATTAATTCGTCTATAAATTTATTATTACTTATCACAATGAAATGAACTATATCTTGTTTTTTTCGCCACCAATTAGGCTTTTCATTAGGTGGGACATTATGCCAAGAATTATTTTATTCTAAATGTGTTTTAATGGGAAAATAGGAAAAAATGTAGGAAAAAATTATTATTTTTCAGTTTTCGGCCATTATAGTTTTTAAATAATGCATGCTACTGTAATTAAAATCTATGAAATGTATTTGCCCATTTGTCCTTGTTATAAAACCATTTAAATTGTGTCCCTATCACAATGTTTGGCGCCAATATTTTATTTGGAAATAAAGGTGCATTTTTTTTCAGTTTTGCATCCATCCCTAATTACAAGCCCGTAGTTTATAAAGTAACAGTGTTATACCCTCTTGACATAAATATTTAAAAAGTTCAGTCCATAAGGTAGTGTTTTTAATAATTGTATTTTTTTTTTTAATTACTAAAAAAAATAAAAATTGGGGAGTGTGGGAGGTAATTAGTTAATTTTTTGTATAAAACTAATGTATTTGTATATGTAAAATGCTTTAGGGTGTAGTTTTGCTATTTGGCTACAAGATGGCCACAGTGAGTGTTTACATGCGACCTGTAAGCGTCCGGAAGGACGCTTACAGGAAGCACTACGAGGCTGGGCAAATCACAATGATCGCGCTGTCTCTCAAAGAAGCAGCAGATTATTGCGGGGGCTTAGATCAATGTACGGGAATGGATTTTCCCGTTCATTGATCTCCGGGCGAACGGGCGGTGGCGTGCACTAGCGGCGGGAGCGTGCGCACAAGCGGCGGGAGCACGGACAGCGGCCATTAGCGCGGAAGGTACGGATTTCTTCGTCCCATGGTTTTTTTAGGGGGGAAAAAAGGGCCGGAGAAATCCGTACCGTGGGGGGTAAAGTGGTTAAACTTTATTTATTGTTTGTATAAACAATGAAAAGGATGGAATTATGAAAGAGTGTGTGTATGTGTATATTAAGCCCCTTGGCGGTATGATTATTTCTGGATTTTAGGGGCTAGATTTTTTTTGCATGTTTTTAGACTCTAAAACTGGGGAAAAAAAATCATGCTGCTAAGGAGATCTGCAGCAGCCCAGCGCTCACTCACCTCCCTGGGATCCAGCGCTGCAGTTTTCCCTCTGTAACCCTATAGTGAGATTTCCGGCTGTCATCATGACGACAGAAGGCAATCTCACCAGGGGAAAGCAGAGCCTCAGAGGAGAGGAAAGAGAATCCCCCGACAGGATCCCCCAGGAGGTCAGTGAAAAATGCTTGCTGCACGCATTGCCCTGCATAGACCTCCTGGCGGCTACCATTAGTTCAGCTTGGGGTTACTGCTTCTCGCGTGTTTTTTCCACCCTGAGCTGTACTAGTGATTACCGCTAAGGAGGTTAAAAAAGGGTGGAAATAGCATGGTATGTAATGTGAAAATAATACACAGAGTCCTGGTTATCTGGAACTCAACTAACCAGCAGTCTTATGCTGGGGATACACTGTACGTTTCTGTACCGTGTATCGAGCCGCTGATGCTCCCAGCTGATAATTTCCAACAGGTCCGATACCCACGCGGATCGATTCCTCGCTCGATCCCCGCGGGAGGACAATAGCGGGGAATCGAGCGGCTGATAAGGAAGCGCCCGCAGGGACGAGCGGGGATCGATCCGGCTGGCCGCAGGGACGAGCGGGGACGCGGTGGGAGTCGATCCGGCGGCTAATCGAGCCACTAGATCGTTCCGTGTATGCCCAGCATTAAAGGCTACCCGAACTGACATGTGACATGCTGAGATAGACATGTGTATGTACAGTGCCTAGCACACAAATAACTATGCTGTTTCTTTCTCTCTCAGTAGGAGACCTTAGGCAAGTCTCCCTAACACTGCTACTGCCTATAGAGCATGTCCTTGTGGCTGCAGCTCTGGCGCTTTGAGTCCGCCAGGAGAAAAGCGCGATAAAAATGTTATTTGTCTTGTCTGAAAGAGTTAAATACCAGGTATGTAAGTGGCTGACTCAGTCCTGACTCAGACAGGAAGTGACTACAGTGTGACCCTCACTGATAAGAAATTCCAGCTATAAAACTCTTTCCTAGCAGAAAATGGCTTCTGAGAGCACGAATGAGATAAAAAGAGGAATTTCTTATCAGTGAGGGTCACACTGTAGTCACTTCCTGTCTGAGTCAGGACTGAGTCAGCCACTCACATACTTGGTATTTAACTCTTTCAGGCAGAGAAAGGAAAAAAAAGGAACACAGCATAGTTATTTGTGTGCTAGGCACTGTACATACACATGTCTATCTCATCAAGTCATATGTCAGTTCCGGCATCCTTTAAAGAGACTCTGAAGTCTCTTAAAGTATCTTTATTTCAAAAATATGTTTAATATGTTATCCCTAACTAAACCGCCGCATCCCCACCGCTATAAACTTTGTATTACATTGTAATACCCATCACTGCATATACCTACCTATTGTGTTCAGTGCACCCACATACCTACGTGAGTGCACGCAGTGTGACATACCACTACGTGCATACCTACTGCACCTGTGTGACTGCACATTGTATTGGTTAAGTCAGTGCATACCTTTCACTGCATCTTTAACTTTGACTGCACATTGTATTATACCTGGCAGTTAGTGCATACCTTTCACTTGAATGGATGGCAGACTTGCCCTCCATAACAGATTCTCATTCCAGGTAGTGCAGTCTATCAGTGTCATCTACAGCAGAGCATCGAAAGTCCTCTTTTTGGTCACTACCTCAGGACGTGCATGCCATGCCTGCTGCCTTCCTTGGATGTGTGGTAGCCGTTCCTGCTCCTTTGCCCACAGCGTGCCTGCTGCCTTCCTTGGATATGTGCAGGGGCGTAGCAATAGGGGGTGCAGAGGTAGCGACCGCATCAAGGCCCTTGGGCCAGAGGGGCCCCGAAGGGCCCTCCCTTGACTACAGAATTAGCTCTCTATTGGTCCTATGCTCATAATAATGACTTCTGTAGATACTTTGAATAGTGGTAATCATTAACAAACTGTTCCCCATCCCCTTCTTGCACCTCTGACACTGTAGCTGCCATTGGCAGATTTTGGTGCGCCGTATACATTGTTATGTATAGAGTGCTTGGGGGGCCCCATTGTAAAACTTGCATCGGGGCCCACAGCTCCTTAGCTACGCCACTGGATGTGTGGTGGTGGTAGCCGCTTCTTAGGCTCCCACTCTGGACCGGAATTGAACCCTGATTCCCCGGCCATTACCTGTGGTCACTCACAATGGCAGACTTGCCCTCCATAAAAGATTCTCGTTGCCGGTACTGAACAGCAAGCAGAACAAGTATTTAAAAAAAAATAGATGTAAGCTTTAACAATGGTAGAGAAAGAACTATTGAAAGTTGATAAGGCAGTCGGACATCGCCTGACATCACTGAGTGAGGAAGAGCAATCTCGCCATGGTGCGCACCAGTCCAGCACGGCCGTCACTATGCAAACAGCTGTTTGCGGTGCATTACACAGTGAGTTTGGTGTGTCAGTGTGAAGCAGTACTCTAATTACATTTCCTGATTCATGTATACACACACATGCAAGATGTTTTAAAGCACTTTAGGCCTGCAATTTAGCATTCAATGGGATTTCTGCCCTTAAAACGCTGCTTTGCGTCAAATCCTGATTTTTCCCTGGGACTTTTGGCATGTATGCCATTCCGCCATGCCCCCCTCCAGGTGTTAGACCCCTTGAAACATCTTTTTCATCACTTTTGTGGCCAGCATAAATGTTTTAGTTTTCAAAGTTCACCTCCCCATTGAAGTCTATTGCGGTTCACGAGAACTGAACTTTTGCGGAAGTTCGTGAACCTAAAATCTGAGGTTCGAGCCATCTCTAATAACAGCTTCCTGGTCAGCACTGTTAAACTGTAATTTCGACCACTCGAGCCAGGGGAAACCTTGCTTATCAGTTGTCTTGTCAGTTATAACTGACAGCAACTGATATATAACTGACAGCAACTGATCTATTTCAGTTCTGACGAAATCTTGTTAGAACGGGAAGTAATCATCATAAGAAGAAAATGGTGAGCTTCTGAGAGGAAGTGACGGCGAGGTAAGAATGGAATATTAATTTTCATGTACATCATGTGATGATTTTAAATCATTTTACTCGGTTCAGCTTCCCTTTAATGTCTATACCGCTGGCAACAAAAGTGAGTATACCCCTAAGTGAGAATGTCAAAATTCTGGCCAGTTAGACATCTTCCCCTCAATTTCTCAGCTGTGAATGGGGAACAGGTGTATTAAATTTGGTGTTATCACTCTTATACTGGTCACAGAAAGTTCAACATGGCAACTCAAAAAATAACTCTCTGAGGATTTTTAAAATTAATTGCTGCTCTACATAAAGAGGGCCTTGGCAATAAGAAGATTAACAACCTGAAACTGAGCTGTGGCACAGTGGCCAAGACCATAGAGTAGTTTAATAGGACAGGTTCTATTCAGAACAGGTCTCGCCATGCAAAGGCATCACTAGAGTTGGTGTCACCTGGTGCGGAAACTCATGGTGTCACCCCCTCTTACCAGGGGTGTAACTATAGTGGCTGCAACCCCTTCAGTCGCAGGGAGGCCCGGGGCCCGCGCAAGGCCATTTTTGGGGGGGGCAGGAGCAGAAGCGCCGTGTGCGGGGTATCGCTGCCGTCCGATTGTGGGACCCCCAGGTGTTGAACTGGCCGCGGCATCTAATAGACACTGTGCCAGTTCTTTCCCAGCAACCTGCAATTCACCTTAGACTGCAGGAGTCTTCTGGGAGGCAGAGCAGGGCTACAGGAAGATGGCGTCCAAAGCCCTGCACTGGAGACTATTTGTGTCTCCAGTACAGGGCTTCGGGCGCCATCTTCCTCTAGCCCTGCTATTCCTCTCAGCGCGGGAGATTTGCTGCAGGAGGATCGTCGGGGGAGTTGCGTGCCAGAGGCTGGGAGAGGAGACTGTTGTCAGGTGAGTAAATTATTTTTTTTGCAGGTGCATTCATTTCTGGTGAAATGCTGCCTACTGTATGATTATTTTCTGGTGAAATGCTGCCCAATGTATGATTATTTTCGGCTGAAATGCTGCCCACTTTACAATTATTTTCTGGTGAAATGCTGCCCACTTTACAATTAATTTCTGGTGAAATGCTGCACACGATTATTTTATGATGAAACATTGCCGCTTTACGATTATTTTATAGTGAAACACTGCCCCATTACAATCATTTGGCACCTATGGGGGGCACCCACATTTTCACAGGGGGGCCCAGTTATTTCTAGTTACGCCCTTGCCTCTTACCCCATGACTCTCCAACCTCACCAGGTAGTAAGGTTGCTTGTTATGGTGGGATGTTAAGATGATCACCATGTGGCCCTGGTGGCCTGTAAACTATTAACAGCTCAACATGGAGCAGGCAGAAGGTAGAAGAGCAGGAGGTAGATGTACATCAGGCACTAGCCTGGTCTGTATATACAGTACATAGCCTACTACACTCTGCCTTAGCTTGAAGCTTGGTGTCACCCCCTCTGTTGATGACACCTGGTGCGGTCCACACCTACTGCACCCCCCTAGTGATGCTACTGTTGCCATGGTTGGCCAAGAAAGTTGAGTGCACGTGCACAGCACCATACCCATAGATTGTCCTTTACAAATAGATGTTAAGGTGGCCACTAGTCCACTAATGGTCCAATTTCTAGCGAAAAATCGTTTGAGTGATCAGAAATTCTGATTGCATTGGTTGTAAACAATCTCTGTTAATGGTCATAAAGCAAAGAGAATAATCCATCCGGCACTACATATGAAGGTTAAATATGTGGGAATACACGGTTCGTCTCTGGCACTCGATTCACCGCTCAATCGTTTTTGCCGCTCTATTCTGCAGTCGATTCTTTTATCTTCCGCTCGTTTTGCTTATCTTTTTCCATTCACTTCTATCAGAAATTGAGCAGCAAAACGATCAAATGGGAGATCGGATATGTCGGAAATTATCTATCGAGCCATCTAAATGGCTCAAAAACGAACCACGTATTCCCAGCATAAGACTGCCTAACGCTTTCTGGAGAGGGGGTATAACATACACAATTTACCATGACTGATTGATTAGGGACCCTGTTTCAAATTTGAGCACCACCCCCTTGAGGATCCTCTGCACGGCCCTGCTTGCAGGCATATAGGAGCGTCGAGACTGACTCTGCAAGCATATGCACAACAGAATTACAGACTGCCCGGCAAGCTCAATGTCTTTGTAAAAGCTCAATCTACACGATACGATTCTTTGTGCGATTTGATTACGATTCTGTTTATGATCCGATTAAATCCGGCATGTCTGATCGCGATTCGATTTGCTATTGCAAAACAATGGCAAATCGAATTGAATCGAATCCCGATCGGACATGTCGGATTTAACCGGATCGCAAACAGAATCGTAATCAAATCGCACAAAGAATCGTATCGTGTAGATGGGGCTTAAAGGAGTTATCAAGCAAATTTGTGTCAATATAAATGGCCTACCTGCCGCTCTTCACAAGCCCAATCTGCGCTGGATCGCATGCTTTTTTTTCCCCCACAGGGCTTCACCGGCTCCGCAAATTCGGGCTCTTTGTATTTCCTGCCCCGGAAGTAATAATACCATTGCAATAGCACATTTCCCTGTTCTTGTACTTGGAACGCAGGGGGAAGTTGTTGTGCATTGCGTGCTTCCGTACATTGAGGTACAGGTGCGCACTCGTAGTAGAACGCCGGAGGAGGGTTTGAGCTTGCCTTCGTCACTCGCAAGTCAAACCCTCCGCTTCAGTCACCGCCCATTAATTACTCCCTCTCCTCCCAGCCCACACCCTTCAGCCGCCGCCTCGCCTCATCCGTGCATGAGATGCTCAGACAGGCGGAGGGTGATACCTTATTGGATTATTGAATACCTTATTGGATTAGGCTAGGCGGCGGCTGGGGGAGTGGACTGGGAGGAGTGGGCGTGTTTGATGAGCGGTGGCAGAAGCGGAGGGTTTGGCTTGCCAGTGACGAAGCAAGCTCAAACCCTCCTCCAGCAGCTCCAGTATGCGTACGTGAATGTATGGCTGCACGCATTAGGAGCTCACTGCGCAAGCGTCCTGCAGTATACTGCACCTGTGTTGCCACAGTAGTTCCGGGTCACTGGAGAGCCCGACCTCGAGGTCGGGTCCCCAACCGGGGTTTACCGCACAGCATTGATACATTGGGACAGGGAACAGAGGGCGCGATCAGACTACAAAAAAGGTTAGTTACACGCAGGCATGCGTGTTTTACATTTGTTAGATTGCCTGATGACTCCTTTAAGTGTGAGATTCCAACAATCAGCTGTACATAAACTCCTTGATAAACAGGTCAAATGGACCCATACATTACAATTGCTCAGCAGTTACAGCTACACAATAGGCAGGTCAAATTAGATCCCAGATAAGGCTGCAGACACTTTTCACACACAGACAGTGCCATGCTGTCAGTAAACACAAGATCAATTGAGTCACTGGAGCCTATAGGTCCGTACACACGCCGGACTTTAGGCAATGACGGGTCCGTCGTTGCCTCCCGCTGGGTGGGCGTGCCAGCGACAGTCCGGCGTGTGTACGCTCTGTCGTCAGACTGATACGGCTGTTTCTGAGCGATCCGCCCGGCGGATCGCTCAGAAACAGCCGTATCAGTCTGACGACAGAGCGTACACACGCCGGACTGTCGCTGGCACGCCCACCCAGCGGGAGGCAACGACGGACCCGTCGTTGCCTAAAGTCCGGCGTGTGTACGGACCTTATGGCTGGAGGGGGAGACTGTGTGCTGGACTGAGCTGACAGCCCTACTCCTACCACTGCTTAATTAATGTGTTCTGCAGGCAGGGGCGTACCTGGGTAATATAGAGCCCATGGCAAACACTGAAAATATGCCCCCATCAGAGCCCCCTTCCCCTCTAAAAACAGCATCCTTTTTCACGTACATGTGTTATGATTGCCTGTGTTTTTTGGCTCGAGATATTGCTTAAAGAGAATCTGTATTGTTAAAATCGCACAAAAGTAAACATACCAGTGCGTTAGGGGACATCTCCTATTACCCTCTGTCACAATTTCGCCGCTCCCCGCCGCATTAAAAGTGGTTAAAAACAGTTTTAAAAAGTTTGTTTATAAACAAACAAAATGGCCACCAAAACAAGAAGTAGGTTGATGTACAGTATGTCCACACATAGAAAATACATCCATACACAAGCAGGCTGTATACACCCTTCCTTTTGAATCTCAAGAGATCATTGTGTGTTTCTTTCCCCCTGCAGTACTCATGCACTGAAGTTTCAGGCTGCTCTTTTCTTCCTGCAAACAGCTTTGCCCTTGTCTGAATTTCGTCAGTATGTGAAAGCCCAGCCAGCTCAGAGGACGATTTATCCAGCTTGTAAAAGATAAGAGAGAAGAGAGAAGCTGCCCTAATCTAAATAATACACAGGCAGTGTGCATAGAGGGACCTGGAAGGGGGAGTTCATAGCAGAACCACAACACTGAAGAACTTGGCAGCCTTCCAGACACAGGCCGACAAGTCTGACAGGGGAAAGATACATTGATTTATTACAGAGACTGTGATAGCAGAAAGTGCTGCAGTAAGCAAGAACACATTAGAATAGCTTTTGGAACTTGTAGGATGATAAAAAACAGGATGCAATTTTTGTTACGGAGTCTCTTTAAGTTACTTTTCCGGAGTTACTTCTTATTCCCTCTCTGTCCTATTTTCTAACACTAAGCAAAGTGCATCCTACATATATAAATTAAGTAGCCATGTTCCCCAGATAACAATAATTAATCTGATTTGAGATCTAAGTAATATGGAGGCATGGGGGCGCAGCACAGGGGCAGGCATAGGACACAGCACAGGAGCAGCTTGGCGCCCATGGTGCTGTGGCGCCCATGGCATGAGCCATGCCTGTACCCCTCTAGATACGTCTCTGTCTGCAGGAGCTAATTACTCACCTCCTCTGTCTGTCCATCCATCCACCCACTCTTTGAACTTGTAGTCGTCCCTCGTCCGTCCAGCTCTCTGAGCCTGCAGATATCCTCTCTTCCAGACTTCCCCCAGCGTCTGATGCTTTCTCAGATGTTACATGGTACGTTTTGTACCGTGTAATCGAGCCACTGGCTTGATTCTGGCACGTCCCCGCTCGTCCCCGCGGACGCCCGGATCGATTCCCGCTCGTCCCCGCGGGCAGCTTCTTATCTTCCGCTTGTTTATTCTTTTCTCCTGCCCGCCAGTATCGAGCATGGAATCGATCTGACGGGGTATCGGACACGTCGGAAATTATCAATCGAGCCATCAGCGGCTTGATTACACGGTACAAAACGTACCATGTATGCCCAGCATTAGCCTGGAGGAGAGGATGTCTGCAGGCTCCAGAGACCAAGCGGCTGACTCGGAGGAGGTGTATTACAAATATATCGCTTTTGGTATTAACCTTGTTTTCAGAATTATAATGTGTAAATTATAGTTTTCAGATTTATTATCTTACTAGTATATCGCTTTTAATATTACAGTTATTTTAAGATTTTAATGCGTACGTGATTGTAAGTAGGGCTGCTCAAATCCGGATTCGGGAGACATTCGGATAGTTTTATCTGGATATCTCCCAGTTACCTGTGCGGGGTGGGCGGGGGGGGTCAATCTTACCTGTCTGATGTCTTCTTCAGTCCATCCTTCGGTGCCTCCCACGATGCGGTCCAAGTGGTGGTCACGTGATTACAAACACTTTCTCCTTCCGGGTTGAAGGAGGAAGTGTTTGTAATCGCGTGACGCGCGTGGAGCGCATAGTGGGAGGCGCCAAGGGACGGACGAAGAAGACGTCAGACAGGTAAGATTGACCCCTCCGCCCACCCCACACAGGTTTACTGGGAGCTATCCGGATAGCAACTATCCAGGTATCTCCCGGATCCGTATTTGAGCAGCCCTAATTGTGAGGCTATTTATTCTATTACAAATATATAACTTTTAATATTCATAATATTTTTAATGTGTACATGATTGTAAGGCTATTTATTCTATTAAAAATATATAAATTATTCTATTCATGTTATTTGTAGTGAAGTATTTTACGGTATCAAATACATTATTGTTTCTATGTGTGTAATGGTGTTTGTGCGCTGGGGATGGTAAGGGTTAGGCACCACTAGTGTTGGGCGAACACCTAGATGTTCGGGTTCGCGAACGTTCGCCGAACATCGCCGCGATGTTCGGGTGTTCGCGCCGAACTCCGAACATAATGGAAGTCAATAGGGACCCGAACTTTCGTGCTTTGTAAAGCTTCCTTACATGCTACATACCCCAAATTTTGAGGGTATGTGCACCTTGGGAGTGGGTACAAGAGGAAAAAAAATATTTGAAAAAGAGCTTATAGTTTTTGAGAAAATTGATTGTAAAGTTTCAAAGGAAAAACTGTCTTTTAAATGTGGAAAATGTCATGTTTCTTTGCACAGGTAACATGCTTTTTGTCGCCATGCAGTCATAAATGTAATACAGAGAAGAGGTTCCAGGAAAAGGGACCGGTAACGCTAACCCAGCACAAGCAGCAGAACACGTGATGGAACAGGAGGAGGCGCAGGAGGAGAAGGCCACGCTTTTTGAGACACAACATCCCAGGCCTTGCATGAGGACAAATAGCGTGCGGATATAGCAATGCTTTTTGCCGCCATGCAGTCATAAATGTAATAAAGATGAGAGGTTCAATAAACAGGGACCGGCAACGCTAACCCAGCAGCAGCAGCAGCAGCACACGTGATGGAACAGGAGGAGGCGCAGGAGGAGAAGGCCACGCTTTTTGAGACGCAACCCAGGCCTTGCATGAGGACAAAAAACGTGCAGATATAGCAATGCTTTTTGCCGCCATGCAGTCATAAATGTAATACAGATGAGAGGTTCAATAAACAGGGACCGGAAACGCTAACCCAGGCCAGCAGCAGCAGCAGCAGCAGCACACGTGATGGAACAGGAGGAGGCGCAGGAGGAGAAGGCCACGCTTTTTGAGACACAACATCCCAGGCCTTGCATGAGGACAAATAGCGTGCGGATATAGCAATGCTTTTTGCCGCCATGCAGTCATAAATGTAATAAAGATAAGAGGTTCCATAAACAGGGACCGGAAACGTTAACCCAGCAGCAGCACACGTGATAGAACAGGAGGAGGCGCAGGAGGAGAAGGCCACGCTTTCAGACACAACAACCCAGGCCTTGCATGAGGACAAGAAGCGTGCGGATAGCATGCTTTTTGCCGCCATGCAGTCATAAATGTAATAAAGATAAGAGGTTCTATAAACAGGGACCGGAAACGCTAACCCAGCAGCAGCACACGTGATGGAACAGGAGGAGGTGCAGGAGGAGAAGGCCATGCTTTCAGACACAACAACCCAGGCCTTGCATGAGGACAAGAAGCGTGCGGATAGCATGCTTTTTGCCGCCATGCAGTCATAAATGTAATAAAGATAAGAGGTTCCATAAACAGGGACCGGAAACGCTAACCCAGCAGCAGCACACGTGATGGAACAGGAGGAGGCGCAGGAGGAGAAGGCCATGCTTTCAGACACAACAACCCAGGCCTTGCATGAGGACAAGAAGCGTGTGGATAGCATGCTTTTTGCCGCCATGCAGTCATAAATGTAATAAAGATAAGAGGTTCCATAAACAGGGACCGGAAACGCTAACCCAGCAGCAGCACACGTGATGGAACAGGAGGAGGCGCAGGAGGAGAAGGCCACGCTTTCAGACACAACAACCCAGGCCTTGCATGAGGACAAGAAGCGTGCGGATAGCATGCTTTTTGCCGCCATGCAGTCATAAATGTAATAAAGATAAGAGGTTCCATAAACAGGGACCGGAAACGCTAACCCAGCAGCAGCACACGTGATGGAACAGGAGGAGGCGCAGGAGGAGAAGGCCACGCTTTCAGACACAACAACCCAGGCCTTGCATGAGGACAAGAAGCGTGCGGATAGCATGCTTTTTGCC
Source organism: Hyperolius riggenbachi (assembly GCF_040937935.1). Classification (NCBI taxonomy): domain Eukaryota; kingdom Metazoa; phylum Chordata; class Amphibia; order Anura; family Hyperoliidae; genus Hyperolius; species Hyperolius riggenbachi. Next base: position 317,589,085 of record NC_090651.1, read on the forward strand.
GCCATGCAGTCATAAATGTAATAAAGATAAGAGGTTCCATAAACAGGGACCGGAAACGCCAACCCATCACAGATGGTCATTGTTCATGTTACTTGGTTGGGGTCCAGGAGTGTTGCATAGTCGTTTCCAATCCAGGATTGATTCATTTTAATTTGAGTCAGACGGTCTGCATTTTCTGTGGAGAGTCTGTGACGATGCCTCCGGCAGCACTGAAACAGCGTTCCGACATAACGCTGGCTGCCGGGCAAGCCAGCACCTCTATTGCGTACATTGCCAGTTCGTGCCAGGTGTCTAGCTTCGATACCCAATAGTTGAAGGGTGCAGATGGATTGTTCAGCATAGCTACGCCATCTGACATGTAGTCCTTGACCATCTTCTCCAGGCGATCGGTGTTGGAGGTGGATCTGCACGCTTGCTGTTCTGTGGGCTGCTGCTGCATGGGTGTCAGAAAATGTTCCCACTCCAAGGACACTGCCGATACCATTCCCTTTTGGGCACTAGCTGCGGCTTGTGTTGTTTGCTGCCCTCCTGGTTGTCCTGGGTTTGCGGAAGTCAGTCTGTCAGCGTACAACTGGCTAGAGGAGGGGGAGGATGTCAATCTCCTCTCTAAAGTCTCCACAAGGGCCTGCTGGTATTCTTCCATTTTGACCTGTCTGACTCTTTCTTCAAGCAGTTTTGGAACATTGTGTTTGTACCGTGGATCCAGAATGGTATAAACCCAGTAATTGGTGTTGTCCAGAATGCGCACAATGCGTGGGTCGCGTTCAATGCAGTCTAGCATGAATTGAGCCATGTGTGCCAGAGTCCTGCCAGAATCCTCATCATCCTCTTGTGAGCGTTGTGATAGTTGTTGTGATGCATCATAGTCGTCACCTTCTTCCTGGTCTGCTTCTGCTTACCATTCGCGCTGAATTGTGGAAGTCCAACGTGCACCGCTCTGGCCCTCGTCAGTGGTGGCAGGAAATTCCTGCTCCAACTCCAGCTGTTCCTCCTCCTCTTCTTCGTCATAGCTGCTGGGGCCAGCGTTTCCTGAGGCGGATGGCCTGATGTTGGTACCATCACGCTTATCGTTTTCTCCTTCAGATTCCCCCAGTTGCATCATGACAGCTGTTTCCTTGATTTTCAACATTGACCTCTTCAGTAATCACAGCAGTGGTATGGTAATGCTGACTGAAGAGTTGTCACTGCTCACAAGCAACGTGGATTGCTCAAAATTTTGGAGGACTTGGCAGAGGTCCAACATGTTGGCCCAATCGGATCCACAGAAGCTTGGCAGCTGTCCGGATGCGCCTCGGTACTGCGCCGTCATGTACTGGACCACTGCACTCTTCTGCTCGCAAAAGCGGGCTAGCATGTGCAGCGTAGAATTCCAGCGCGTAGGGACATCACACAGCAAGCGATGGTGGGGGAGATTGAAGCGCTCCTGCATCTTGGCGAGTGCCCCCGAAGCAGTACTGGAATTTCTACAATGTTTGGCCACTCGTCGCACCTTCAACAGAAGATCGGCCACGCCTGGGTATGTCCTCAGGAACCGCTGAACTACTAGGTTCATCACGTGCGCCAGGCAAGGGATGTGTGTTAGCTTAGCCAACCTTAAAGCGCGAATGAGATTACTCCCATTATCACACACAACCATGCCCGGTTTCAGGTCCAGCGGTGCCAACCACAAATCCGTCTGTTTCTTTATTCCCCTCCAAATTTCCTCCCCTGTGTGCTGCTTATCCCCAAGGCAGATCAGCTTCAGCAACGCTTGCTGACGCATGCCAACAGCTGTGCTGCACTGCTTCCACGATCCTACTGCTGCTGGGTTAGCGTTTCCGGATGAGGTACAGCTTTGAGATGTGTTGGAGGAGAAGGAGTCAGAGAGGTAGGTGCTGCTGTTGTTATCCAGTGGGAGGGACGGCGGTGCAGCGGTGCAGCTGTTTGCGGCGTGGGCAAAACCCGCGCCGTAGCAGGTGAGGAATCGCTGCCAGGCTCCACAAGGTTCACCCAGTGCGCGGTAAGGGAGATGTATCGACCCTCGTCCAGGTGTCAGTGGTGAGGTGAACCTTGCAGGCAACGGCATTCTTCAAGCTTCGGGTTATTTTGCTGACCACGTGCTCATGCAACTCAGGCACTGCAGAGCGTGCAAAGTGGTAGCGGCTGGGAACCACGTAACGTGGGATGACATCATGCCCTTGAAGCTGTTTGTCTCCACCACTCGATATGGCAGCATTTCGCAGGCCAGAAGCTTGGCTATGCTGGCTGTTACTGCCACGGCCCGGGGGTCATTTGCTGGCAATTTCCACTTGCGCTCAAACATCTCCGAGACAGACAACTGAACCGTAGGGCTGCACACTGAAGGGCTGTTGGTTGTTGTGTTTGATGAACACTGGGAGACCTCAAGAGCACTACTCCGGAAAGTGACAGTGTCAGCGTCGTCTGATGTTTGTGAATGTTGTGAACCACGCAATGGCTGGGCTACTGCTGCTGCTGAGGCGGGTCTGGTGGTGAGTCTGGTGACCCCAAGGGAGGCAGTGTTGCTGGTACCCTGTCCTGCCGCGTTTGCCCACAGAGTGGGATGTTTGGATAGCATGTGGCGGCTCATGCTGGTGGTGGAGAGGTTGTTAATACTTTTCCCCCTGCTCAGGCGGGTCTTGCACACCTTGCAAATCGCCATAGTACCATCCTCAGTGCAGTCTTCAAAGAAAGCCCAGACTTTGGAGCACCTGCCTTGCTGGCGATTTCTGTTTGCGCCTGTTTTGCCTCTCACTTGAACTTCCACGTTTGTGGTGCCTGAAATTGCGATCCGCCTACCTTGTGGCACAAGGCGAACTCGTGCAGCAGTGGGTTCTTCAACAGACTTATCTGTGCTGCTGCTACGACGGCGATGTTCTCGTTCACAAACAAAATCTGGGTCTATGTCCACATTGTCCATACCCTCCTCTTCCATCTCCTGAAACTCGTCATATGTCATTGTGGGGGGCCACCGCCGTGGAGTAGAGCTCCCCAGAACAACCTCTGCGCAGCTCACTCCAACATCATCTTCCAGATCTTGTCGGCCGACCTCCTGCAATTGCAACCCCTCCTGCCCAACTTGCTCTGGGATTTGGGTTTCCGAGTCCTCCTCGGACTCGCCTTGTATTTCAGTGCGTGGTGCATTTCCCACAGTTAATGGTTGTGAATCCGGGCACAACATTTCTGGCTGTTCCTCCATTGACCTTTCAAAGGTGGAAGTTTGTTGGGCTGGGAATAGCTCCTGCGAATACCCCATTGTGTCCTGAGGTAATTCATTGGACTGGTTATCTGGCAGTTGTGTGCGTGGTGTCGCTGCCGGTTGTGTCAGCTTTGTGCCCACTGGCTCCTTGTAACTGGCTGAGGACTCGGACCTCGTGCGTGATGTGCTGGTGCTGCTTAACCCACTGCTGGACGCTTGGTAGGTCATCCAAGTAATTATCTGGTCCTGTTCTTTTGGATTTGTGAGGGTTGTTGTCCTGGACAACATGAGCGGTATTGAGTGGGTTTTCTTGGGTGCTCCCCTGTGGCCTGTACGTGAACCGTCAGGGGAAACACCTCTTCCCTTGCCCCTCCCTCTTTCACCGGATTTCTTCCTCATTTCACTTATCCTTAACGTACACGCTGACTGTCAGCAGTACAGTGGCAGTACAGAAATGCTATACAGTGGTGGGTGAGCGGTGTACCACTATTCCCAGCAGCGACACAGAGCACACTGCTATACAGTGGTGGGTGAGCGGTGTACCACTATTCCCAGCAGCGACACAAAGCACAATGCTATACAGTGGCGGGTGAGCGGTGTACTACTGTTCCCAGAAGACACAGAGTGGCAGTAAACACAATAATGCTATATAGTGCTGGGTGAGCGGTGTACACAGAGTGGCAGTAAACACAATGCTATATAGTGTGGCTGAGCGAGGTACACAGAGTGGCAGTAAACACAATGCTATATAGTGTGGCTGAGTGAGGTACACAGAGTGGCAGTAAACACAATGCTATATAGTGTGGCTGAGCGAGCGGTGTACTACTGTTCCCAGCAGACACAGAGTGGCAGTAAACCCAATGTTATATAGTGTGGCTGAGCGAGTTACACAGAGTGGCAGTAAACACAATGCTATATAGTGTGGCTGAGCGAGCGGTGTACTACTGTTCCCAGCAGACACAGAGTGGCAGTAAACACAATGCTATATAGTGTGGCTGAGCGAGCGGTGTACTACTGTTCTCAGCAGACACAAAGTGGCAGTAAACACAATGCTATATAGTGTGGCTGAGCGAGGTACACAGAGTGGCAGTAAACACAATGCTATATAGTGTGGCTGAGCGAGTGGTGTACTACTGTTCCCAGCAGACACAGAGTGGCAGTAAACACAATGCTATATAGTGTGGCTGAGCGAGGTACACAGAGTGGCAGTATGCACAATGCTATATAGTGTGGCTGAGCGAGCGGTGTACTACTGTTCCCAGCAGACACAAAGTGGCAGTAAACACAATGCTATATAGTGTGGCTGAGCGAGGTACACAGAGTGGCAGTAAACACAATGCTATATAGTGTGGCTGAGCGAGCGGTGTACTACTGTTCCCAGCAGACACAGAGTGGCAGTAAACACAATGTTATATAGTGTGGCTGAGCGAGGTACACAGAGTGGCAGTAAACACAATGCTATATAGTGTGGCTGAGCGAGCAGTGTACTACTGTTCCCAGCAGACACAGAGTGGCAGTAAACACAATGCTATATAGTGTGGCTGAGCGAGGTACACAGAGTGGCAGTAAACACAATGCTATATAGTGTGGCTGAGCGAGCAGTGTACTACTGTTCCCAGCAGACACAGAGTGGCAGTAAACACAATGCTATATAGTGTGGCTGAGCGAGGTACACAGAGTGGCAGTAAACACAATGCTATATAGTGTGGCTGAGCGAGTAGTGTACTACTGTTCCCAGCAGACACAGAGTGGCAGTAAACACAATGCTATATAGTG